>NC_135481.1:96804024-97125140 GCF_052094955.1 Ictidomys tridecemlineatus
ATGAGTGAAATAAAGCTATTGTATCCAACTATAAAATAAATATTAAAAAAAAAAGAAATGGTAAGCCCTTGAAAGAAAATGATAGAAGGGGAATAGGAGAAGAAATCAGCTCTAGAAATCTGGTGGTAGAATGGAAAGTCTTAGTGACTTACTGGATATATTGGTGTTAGGGAGTCTGAATAGTAAAAATGAAGAATCAAAGACTCTTAGGATTCAGGCTTGATAAATATTGGGAAGAAGAAGACCTTTGAGAAGAATAGTTGGAAAGTTCGGTTGTAAGTGTATCTACAGGATGTCTAGGTGTGTATACCCAGGACATATTTGAATATATGCATAAAGAACATCAGAAATAAGAATTTGGGACATTGTCAACTCATAGGTTTTAGTTAAAGCCAATGTTGGTTGATCCAAAAGAGACAGAAAATAAATTGATCATTGCCAGGGACTAGAAGGAGTTAGGAATGGGGAGTGACTGCTTAATGAGTTTGTGTTTTCTTTTGGGGTGATGATGGTTACAAAACATGGTAAATACTCTAAATGCTAGTGAATTTTGTACTTTCAAATTTCACTTTAAAAGTATGAATTTGACTTTAATTTTTAAAATGCCTGTTAATAAATTTTAGATACCATTTCCTAGTGTCACCTTTATCAGTAGTTTAGATGTATGACTTGGGGGCTTATTTTCTGAGTTGAAAAATGAAGTTGTTAAGACTTCATGACTTCTAAGCTTAGCATTAAATAGCATTAAAATTATATTATTTTAAGCTGGGTGCAGTGGCACATGCCTATAATCCTAGAAGCTCTGGAGGCTGAGGCAAGAGGATTGAGAGTTCAAGGCCAGCCTCAGCAAAAGCAAGGCACTAAGCAACTCAGTGAGACCCTGACTCTAAATAAAATACAGAGTAGGGCTTGGGATGTGGCTCAGTGGCTGCACGGTACAACCCCCCCCCAAAAAAAATTATATTAAGACGCAGTATTTAATTCAAATGTTTTTTGTATGCCTTCAGGGTATTGTGTTAGGCAACAAACACTTAGAAGTAAATAATACTTGTAGATTAGGCATTACTCAAGTAATCCTTTGCTGATAAGTTGTTCTAAATGTGGGGTGGGTTACAGGAATGGATCTCCTGAGAGAGAGAGAGAGAGAGAGAGAGAGAGAGAGAGAGAGAGAGAAAGAAATATTTAGGTATGAAGAATGAGTGAGAGAGTTAACTGGCTGGAAGGAAGGAAGATGAGTTTTAAGGAGGGAGTAGCAAAGTCTGTAGTGGAAAGGAGCATAGTGCCTTTGAAGAACTGAAAGAAGACAAATATTATGAGACTCAGACAGTGAGTGAACTAGACAAAGTTTAGACAGATCATGTGCACGGTCTCAGGTGCATGAAGGATTTTGGACATTATCGAAAAAGCCCTGGGAAATTGCTGAAGAGCTTTAAAACAAAATTCAGTTCCTGGTCATTTAAAAAATGTTTTGAAGAAAGGCAGGAGAGGAACTAGGGTGACAAAGTAGAAAGTTATTGCAAAAGCCAAGACTATGATGCCTAAGACTAAGGTATTGGTAGTGAACATGGAGAAAAGTAATTAATTTGAAAATGTCTTAGGACAAAGGATGAGTCTTGGTGGATTGACTATAGGAGATGAGAGAGAGGAGAGATTATCAAGGATGACTCCTAAATTTCTATTTTGAGCATATTAGTGGTATGGAGAACAATGGAGAAACTTCTGGTTTTGTCCAAGATGGATCATCAGAGGTTAGATTCACCTTCCCAACTGAGAAACAGTTTTTTAATGTAACAAAATATATGAAACAGTGGTTTTCAGAATGCTGGACATCAAGCAGCAAAGGACAGTGATTCTTGAGAGGAAATAAATGAGGCGATCCCTTTGATTGCCTCTGCTAACTGCTTTGAGAATTTTTAGGTTGTGGTGCAGAAAAGGGGACCCTAGGCAGAGACCACTGACTTCCTGAGTTGAAGAAAGTGATCCAAGTTTGGAGTGACTGAGGCAACTCAAGTTCACAGGATAGAGAACCAGACAGAAGAGAGCTTCACAGAGAGAGAAGAGAAATCTGTGATCTTCAGAGGGTTGTCCTGGAGTTAGGTGAGAACTCATCTGCACATTCATGTGAGGAAGCTACTGAAAGTGAAGAAAGAATCATCTGAAAACATTAGAAGGAACAAGGTCTGGCACCACAGGGCCACTAATAGTTCTACCCCCACCTGAATAAACCTCATGATCTGTATGATATTGGGGAAAGGACTCAGAAGAGTCTTGCCTCAGTAGTGGTGAATACATTTGTCAAAACTTACAAACTGAGCAATTCAAATATGTGCAGTTTATCATATGTGAAATATACCTTAGCAAAACTCTTAAGAAAAATAATGGAGAAGGAACAGGTTTGTAAGTTTGGTTTTCAACATGGGATTTGGCTTTGGATGTTAATTGGAGACATTGTGTAGGCAGCTGAACTGAACGTATGAACAAGTGAGGTAGATTTAGTGGTGTGGTGGAGACAGTTTGAAGTGGAGGGATGAATGAGTGGAAGGTAGGATATGGAAATGTAGATAATTCAAAGTTTGGCTCTTAAGAGGGAGAGAGTGGTAGCTAGAGGAAGAAGTGGAGTCAGAGTGTATCTTTTACTTTAGGATAGTATCCTTACAAATGTTTAAGTTCCAATGACAATGACTGAAGACACAGAAAGGATCGAATACAAGTTTCTTTTCTTTTTTTTTAAAAAAAAATATTTTATTAGTTGTTGTTAGACCTTTATTTATTTTTATGTGTTACTGAGAATCGAACCCAGTGCCTCACACATGCTAGGCAAGCACTCTACCACTGAGCCCCAGCCCCAGCCCCAGCCCCATACAAGTTTCTTGAGAGGGTTTAAAGGGTTGGAACTTAGAGCACAGGTACAGTGGCCTTCGATTAGAAGAGAAAGAACTACTTAATGACTCTGTCATAACAAGGGAAATGAGAGCAAGTGAAGATCCAGGTTTGTGAGTTGGTGGGAAGATAAGGGTGAGAAGAGCCAATATATTGGATCACAGACTTTCCTTTTCTGTATTTTTCTAACTAAAATTACATGAACATTATCAGGAAATGAAGAAATTCATTTAACATGTAGAATGGCAACCAACAATTTCAACATAATTTAAAAATTATGTTTTTTATTCTTAAGTACTTGTTTTCCTATCTAGGGTATCTTGCAACAAATAACCAGCTCCGATCTCATCACCCATCATTCAGATATCATGCTTGTGCTTTTCCTGGGTTTTAGGAATCTTGAGTTAACCCCCCAGTGTCAGAATTCCTAAATGCTGTGATATTGCTAATTGAGATTTAAAGGATAACTGCAAATAAATTCAGTGGTATTTAAGTGAGTTTTTTTTAAACATACAGTTTCTGGGGCTGGGGTTGTGGCTCAGTGGTAGAGCTCTTGCCTCGCATGCATGTGACACTGGAATCGATCCTCAGCACCACATAAAAATATCTTTAGTTAAAGATATTGTGTCCATTTACAATGAAAAAAAATAGTTTCCTGTTCTTAAAATTCTCAGTTTGTGTTAAAGACTATAAGAACAAGAGATATTCAGTTTATTTAATTGATAAGAATTGTTAGAATCATAGAATCTTTTTTAGAGTATGTATTTTTTCAAGTTAACTATGAGCTTTTTGCCATTATAAAGTAATATATATTTATTGTAGAAAATACAAAGAAAGCAAAAAATCATCTAAATTTATACCATCGCAAAATAGTTGTTATTTTGGTGAACACCCCTACAAATCCTATAAACATTTCTTTTTCTTTCTTTCTTTTTTTTTTTTTTTTTTTCACTGCTGGGGATTGAACCCAGGACTTTGCACATGCGAGACAAGCATTCTACCACTGAGCTATACATTCCCAGGTCCTAAACATTTCTTTTAACAGATATTATACACAATATTTATATATGTTTGCATATATGCATATATAAATTTTTTGATTCATGCCATTGGGCTATTTCTGTTCTACACCCCTGAACTTGGGATTGAACCCAGGGGTGCTGTACCACTGAGCTGCATCCCTAGTCCTTTTTTTTTTTGAGACAAAGTCTTGCTAAGTTGCTCAGTGTCTAAGTTGACTGCTTCAACCTCCCAGCAGTTTGACAATCTAAGGCAGGAGGATGGCAAATTCAGTGCCAACCTTGGCCAAACCAGGTATCAAAATAAAAAATGAAAAGTTCTGGGAATGTAGCTCAGTGGTAGAGCACCCCTGGATTCAGTCCCAAGTATCTCCCACCTCCACACCACACACACATTCACAAATTGTATATATATTACTGAAGTGACCTTCAGAAAGGCTGATCCAAATTATCTATCAAAAAACAGATCATGAAAGTGTTTGGATTCCTATATTTTAGCCAACCTTGGATATTTTCAACTTTTTAACACATGCCCATTTTATAGGTAAAAATTTTTTTCAGATTTGTTATATGTATTTCTTTGGTTACTAAATGAAGTAATGTTTACCAGCCACTCAGTTTTTCTTCTTTTACAAATTTTTTTTTTGTCCGTTGATTCTCTTTCCACCATTTAAAGAAGAGGAAACCATTCATTAATTTAGTCATAGTATGTTAGAGCTGGAAGGAAATGTTAGACATCATTGATTCCCACCCCTCTGATATTACAGATACAGAAACAGAGGTTTAACAATTTTAGGAAACTTGCCAGAGGACAAAGCTCATTAATAGCAGAACCAAGAATTTGAATCATGCTTCATGAGATCATGAAGCAGGAAAGGCAAATAACATTTATGAGCCTGTTATGTTTCTTACATGTGTTTCTCATTTAAGATTCACAGCTAATCTTGTATTATTCTTATTTGGACAGATAAGGTAACTGAGGTTCAGTGATTTTCCCAGTCAGATATTTAGCTATTTGTAAAACTAGATCTAGAATCCCAGTCTTCTGGGAACAGGGAATGTGTCTCTTGGCTTCACTTAAATACTAATTTGATAAAATATGATTTGCCTCTTAAAGTTGGTAAATAAAACTCTGCTACTGTTCAGTAGCTCCTGTTGATATTAGACACCAATCTAATACTTATGAATTTAAAGAACATTTCATTATATACAAAAGCAGATCAGAGCCATATCTTATGCTTATCAAGTGACTGGAATTGAGATCCATGTACTATAGATGACCTAAATATTTTATGGTAGTGATTGTCTAGGTTGAAACTCTTAACATTTCCTTAGAACTATTTTTATCCCATAGAGAATAAAATCTTAATATATAAAATGAGAATGACATTTGGGTTCTCTGAAGTGTAAAATGGGCCTCAAATCATCAAGGGATCAAATAAAATCGAAACCATATCAATTGTATCCTTCATATCTAAAACAGCCTTCATCTTATGACAGAGCTCAAAATTTTAAAATCATATTAGAGCTAATTTGGTTGAAGCTTTATCTCATAGAGATGCACAGAGATTAGTATTGACTTTTTTATACCTTTGTTGACACTCTTGGTTTGGTTCAGTTATATAGAAGTTAGTTGCTAAAATCTATGTTCTGCATTCCAGAGAGATCTTGTAAGTGAGTGGGTTGATGTTTTTTAAACCTGCTAGTTGAATCTGAATGAGAAGATGAAGAGAGTGTCTATGATAGAATCTTTCTTGTTTTCTTTAGAATTTTCTATTCCTTGTGCAATAAAGGGACCAAAATTAGCAGCTCTCTTTCTAGTCTTCAGTTGTAGGGATCTCTTGAACCTTATTATTTGAGAAATAGGCATTAATTCTTATCTTTGGTACTTTTCTGATTTACTTTCTTGTCACAAGAGTTGCACATTAATTAACACAGTAATCAGAGCATGCAGAGATGGTTGCATAACCTTGTGAGACATTAACTCAGTCCACTATTGAAAACCAAGTATCACCAGAAGTAATTCTTATTCTAGTATCAAACATAACAATCCTTTAAAATCTCCTTTGGAAGTTTGAAAAGAGATCAAATGAAACCTTCAGAATGGTTATTTATTGGGGAACAAGAAACCTCCAATTTCATTCACCCATTGTAGCTCCACTTTCTCATTTTAATGTTCAGTCCACAGTGCCAATGGTAAAAGATGTCCTGTTCCTACAGAAATGGCAGTAGAAGAGGGGACATCACCTTTCCATTTATTGCTTGTTGCAATTTGGCCTGTTTACAGACAGAATTGCTCTGTGACTGCTTCTAGTGGAGAGCAGAGGAAGTCAAGTTAGCAGCAAGAAATCAGCATTTACACATGACCCATGAATTGGCTAATTTTTAACATGCAGTTGGTTAAGAAATGATTACAGCCTGAGGAGTCATGACCTCAACTTTTCATCAGCTCCATTGGATTGTACCTCAGTTTGGAAATGAAGGAGGTATACGGGAAGTTTTAATTGTACCTGTGTGATTTATCCCTAGTCAGCTCTTTAATTTCTTCTGGCTGTCTGAGGTTTCCGACATGCTGTAAATTTCCCCAACTTTTTCATTATCTGCAATTTCTTTATGACTCGTGAATCGGAGTGGAGAGAGAGTGTGGATTTACAGCAGAGATAAACATGTCCATAAAGTCTGTATCTGTGTCAGTAATTGTACTGCTGTCAGTGACTGTCCTGTTTTACAGGCCTCTCTTGGGAAAGGTACAGGCTTCGATACCAGCAGCACTGAAGTGCTTGCTTTGATTTGCATTAGCTTTCTAGGCTAGGAGATTAGATAGGAATAGTGGGTTAGGAATTGATACTGGACCTTGGCCTCTCTTGTTTGTTTGTTTGAGGTCATGTGACTTCCTTAAGGATCATTGTGTTGAAAATAGGGCTTGGACAAGCAGTGTTCATTTTCTAAATGAAAATGCAACTTATATCATTAAATTAGATATGAAGTTAGAAACATTTTCTAATTTCATTTTATACAATGCCTTTTTAAGATAACTTTCTTTTCCTATCGCTGTTGATATCTAAACTTGGGTCTTCTCCTCCCTCATTTTCCTTCTCTTAGAATTAAAACACAAGATTTGTCTTTCAAAACATTCATTCTTCCTCAAGAGTGGGGTCAGCTAATCTTAAAATGATGACTGCATCTGCCCCATCTTAATTCTCAACTCTTATTGGCTCTTTCTTGACTGCTTCAAGTAGTGTACTGGCAGTCACTTACCATGAGAAAGGCAGTGTTAGGCAGCTTTTTTTTTTTTTTTTTTGGTGATACTGGGGATTGAACCCAGGGCCTTGTGCATGCTAGGTAAGCACTCTTCCAACTGAGCTAAATCCCCAGCCCCCTAGAAATTCTTAATACACCTATCTTCAGAAGGCCCAATAGGGCTGGACATGGTGATGCAGGCCTGGAATCCCACTGGAAGTTAAGAGAAGCCCCTTTTAAATAGGTGGTAGATAAACACAAATATTTTGCTTCTGGTATGTTTGATATTCATACAGATCCCTCAAGGGTCAAAACTGTCCTTGCATTTGCTGAATCTTCTAGGAGGTAGTTTTTAAAAGATAGTAAGGTAGTAATATAAAGAGCAGATAAAGTATGTAGTAAATCTCAATCTTTAGTCAGCCTGAAAGTCTAAATAATGTGGAAAGTTAATCTGGTTAATTTCTACATACCCTCACTTTCTTTCTTCATGTTGTCTCTTTTGACTTCAACTAATCATGGCCATCTTTCCGCCAGTAGGTGGGAGTGGGAAGAATAAAGGTAATAGAAAATTGGCTGGCTTCTTTCCAGAAGCTGTGGTGAAAAGTGTATTTAGAAAAAAGTGTAGCCAAAATGATATCTAGGGTTTAAATTTTCTTATCTCTCTTGAGGCATGAGTAGATTTCTTCTTCTTCTTCAGTTTGTAAACTACCTTGTTTGGGTGAGAAGAATAATATACTCAGCCTCGTCAGTCACTTCTTGACCTGCTTTAGAAAAATAGGCCCTTTTCTTTCCTTCATACCAACAGTGTTCTTGGTGTGAGCTCATGAAATTACATTGTTCCCCAGTTCTGGTTTTAGAAAACTTCTCTATGACTTAACAATGTCCCATGTAATACCTAAAAACATATAAAACCACAAGTTATCCTCTTAACTTGGTGCAAGAACTCCTTGTTTTGTTCTGTGAACTAAAAAGATAATTGTTTTCCTTAGTGAATGCACATATTGGAGGTATGTGACATCCATTTTGATGCAGACCTTTATTTTTTCTTTGATCATTTATCAGTTTTATGCAGTCTGATTATAAGCAAAGAAAGTTGGACCAAGTTAAGGAGTTTCACTTATGTCTGTTCAGTCAAAAGAACAGTTTAACCATGGAAATAAGCTTTCTAATTGCTCACTTTGAAAAGCTTGTTATTACGAAGAATATCCCCCCCGGCCCCCCCCCCCCGCCCCAAATAGTTTGATAGATGGGTAAAGTGTAGTATTCTAGGCTCACAGAGGAAGCATTTTTCCCTGGTTGGAGAGAAAATAGTTTATGGTTGTCTGCTTCTGTGCCTGCTGCTGTCAGCTGTCAAGTTCAGGAAAAACAAGGATTTAATTAGCCACAGTCTCATGGTGTTAGAAGAAAATGTCATTAAAAAAGAGCAACACAATAAAAGATTATTTGAGTACTAATTGGTGTACCTGCTAATCTTTGAACTGGCTCTATAGCCGTACTTGATAACTTTGTATAAAAGGTTTAACAAATAGAGGTGCTGGAGAAGGATTCAGTCAGGTGTCTCTAGATCTAAGGAGAACAGGCAGCCTCTTCCTGCCTTAGTTAATCAGGCGGAGAATGGAATCCAAGAGTAGCCAGGCTTGAAACTAGAGTGAGGGCTACTGTATTGATCTGCTCACTACTTGTAGAAGGGATGATTCTTGGGTGAAAAATCCTCATGTATATTTTCTTTTTAAGATTGCAGACTTTTGGGAGCTGATTTATAAAAGGCATTTCAGATTATCAAGTAAATGAATGAATATTAGTGCTATAGATAGATCAGGAGAGAATCCCCTCTTTGTACTTTAAGAAATGCTGTCAAATCTTCTTTTTCCTCCAACAGTTTATTATGAAAAATCTTAAATACCAGTGTACTCCCTGACTCTGCTGCCATGTGTGCATGGGAATGAGTTCTTTCCCTTCCCAACCATTTGGATGTAAATTTCAAATAGCATAGCACTTTATCCCTGAATACTTCAGCCCACATCGCCTAAGAATAAACAGTTTGCTATATAATAATAACATTAGCATGTTCAAGAAAAATCAACAGAACTTTGAAAATATCTAATATTCTTCCACATTAAAAAAACTTCCTCAATTATTCTAAAAATCTAGGCTTTTTGTTAAATATCCAATCAAGGTCTAGGCATTGTAAATGCTGTTACATTTTGTAGGAGAACATTTAGTACCAAATTCTGTGTACTAACTCTTGTAATGTATTTGCCACTTTTTTTCTACAGCGAACATATATTTACTCCAATGGCTATCATTTTCTTCCAGAATATTGAGCTTTAGGTTCTCCCTGTACAACAAGCCTGCTTTGTCATAGCTCCTTTATTTCTGGTATTATCCCTTTCTTCCAGCTGAATTAGTTGCAGAATTGATCTTTTCTCCAATATCATCTCCATTCCACAAAGTAGTATTTCTGAAACACAAATTGACATGTGACCTCATTCACTTCACCTTAAAATCCATCAATGGCTTCCTATTATTCTTAGAATAAAGTCAAAACCTTTAATTTGGGCTTCAGCTCTGTCTGATCTGGCCTTTCTCACATAATGGCCATCTCATCTCATGTTTTGTTCTGAGCATGTGTTCTAAGCAAGCTCCTGTAGAGGAAAAAGTTAGGTCAAGAATTATGGAAACACTTCTTGGAAGAGTTGAAACTTGAAGTAGGACTCGATGGCTAGTATATGCATGTGGAAGGAATGAAGACACTTCAGACTGGGAAGCAATTTTTGAGTAAAATGTGGTTAGGATAGTGAGGAGGAGCTAGATTATGGATAGCCTGAAGAACCAGGCTGAGGAGCATTTTCTAAATAATAGCAGCCCCTAGAGAATATTGAAGAGTGTGTTGATGTGTTCCAGAGACTGGTAGGGGGTTGCCTCATTCAGTTCAAGAGTACAGTAACTGCTTGAACTGGATAGGAATGAGGAGGGGACCTTTAGAGAAGTTTTTGGGAGAAAAGATAGATAAGAAATCATAACAAACTAGAGAAACAAAAGAATCAAAATAATGTCAAGGAAAAGTCTTTAAGCCTATGTGGTTAGGAGAATACAGTTTAGGGTGGTACTGGGAGTATGTTATAAAACTTCAGTTTTGTTTGCTAAGGTGTTAAAGCATCTTTGAAATAAATACTGTCAGGGTCATAGACCAAACGATTTTGGATATCAGGTCCAGTAGTTAGAATAATGTACAACTACAAATCCAAAACCACTGTGGCTCACACAGGTAGATATTCTTTCTTTTTTCTTTTTTTTTTCTCTTTTTCTCCCACAAGAAGACAGGCTGGAGATAGACAGACCTAGGCAGGTGGGGCAGCTCCATAGGGTCATCAAGGATTAAGGTCTATCTTTCTATTCATTCCTCTTTCTTAGTACGTGGCTTCTGTCCTAAAGAGTACTTCATGGGTGCTAGAGTTCAAGCCATCATGTCTGAGCTGTAGACCAGAATGTGGGATGGGAAGAAGGTAAAAAGGGGTTCCACATAGCTGGTTCTTGTTCCATTAAACATCCTTCCTGTAAGTCCCACAGAACTCAGTCTCCTAGCTTCACATAGCTGCCAAACAATGTAATCTTGTTTTGGGCTGTAATTTTACTGACTAAAAATTGGGAGTTTTTATTCATAAGGAGGAAGGGAAGAATGATGTTAGAAAGGCAGCTGTGGTGCTGAGGATTGAACCCAGTGTCTCACAAGTGCTCCAGCATTGAACCACAACCCTAGTCTCCTTTTTAATCTTTTTAGGGAGCAAGCCACTCTAGAAATGTTCAGCTTTTAAAATCACTAGTAGAATCTGCCTTATATATTTCTGGTATGGAGAAGAGAGAGAGCAGGTTTTTTGATTTCTGTGTATTTGCCAAAAAGATTGTAAAGAAAAGATTAAATAATGTTTTCTTTCATGCAGCTAGCATGGACTAGTGAATCTGATGGGTTTTTATTTTTACTTTGTTTCACATAATGTTTGTTATAATAGGCTATTAGTATTATTGAATGAATGATCAAATTATTTCTGAAGGCCTCCCTGTATAATGGTAGGCTTGGGTAGAAATTTAGAAATTAAGGTAGTTTTCACCATTTAACATAATAAAATGCGCTTTATAACTAGCAAAAGCTATAGTTGTTTTTATAGCGCTATCTGATGTACGTAATATTAATATAATTAAATATTGTATTATGTAATTAACATAATGCAAAGCTGTTTTTATAATAGATTTTTAAAAAATTGTCAATAACACTTAAGTCCTAAGAACACTTTTCAGCAAAATGCATGAAAATAGGTAGCTTTGTTTCAAAGTGTTGCTTTAAAAACCTTAGCTGAAATGCCAAATCCATTAAGTTTATGCTGCTTACAATGGTAAATATCAGCATTTTTTTTACTTTTAGTCTTTAAAGGCGACTCTTTGCCTTCTTTGTAGCACTTCGCTGCAGAATGTGCATGATTTTGCCCTACTTATGGTCACTGGATTCTCATCCTCCCAATAGGATCAATATTAAGCCAGCCTTCTTTACCTCCTCGATCCATATTAAACCTGTCTTGGAAAGAGTCCGTTTATTGGATAATATAGCTACACCGGGGCTCTATGACAATATCTTTTGCTGCCTCATTAACTCTCGAGCATTAGAACAAGATAAAAATGCACTAAAGCCTCTTATCTGATGTCTGGTGTAACCTGCTGAAAGCAGGAGTGCCATTAGTTTATGTTAGAAATCAAATGGCCCTCTCTGGTGCAGGAAGTACTGATTAAACCTGAAGAGTCCCTGGAGGATTCTACAGCTGTCAGAGGGGTGGTGGCTGTCCCTCACGAAAAGGGAAATCTGGGCCAGAGGTCCCAGTGGGGCGGTGCTTTAAGAACTTGCACGTGGCTGCCCCAGCTGTTCTGCTTTGCCTAATGAATTGTTTTACAAGAAGAGGCCGGGTATTATCATCACAAGCTGCCTTCCTGAGGGACTAGAGCAGGCCAAATAATAAGTAATGTTAGTGATGGTAATTGAAATGTGATGGCTCTCTTGAGATCTTTACAGCTCTAGAGCTGGTTGGCACTTGTGGATTGTCTTGTCCTAGGAAGGCCCTGTTTTTAAGTGTGCCCCCCCCCACACACACACTTTTCTTCTTTTTCTAGTTTCATAATACTATTGTGTGAATTTTCTCTCTCTTGCCCACTGTGGAAACTCATTAACCAAAACAGTCTTTGGAATGTTATAATGGCTTTAAATACAAAAGGAATCATTGACTTTTTCATTTAAATTATCAATACTACAACAGCAAAAGGCCACAACTTGATCTTTTGAGAGGAGTCACTGCAGAGATCCCTCTAGGTTTTTAAAGGAATATTTTAAACTTATACAAGTAATATAAGTTCTTGATATAAAAAAATTAAATAGCATGAAAGGGTATAAGGTGAAAAGTAAAAAGCCTTGTATGCTTGGTTTACCAGAGGTGACCACCACCATTCGTTTCTCCCTGAATACCTCCAGTCATTTTCTGTACATAGTCAGGTTTATATTTGTTATCACTCACGGATGAGATCATAATCTGCATACTATTTTGTGATTTTTTAAATACCCCACACTATGTCTTAGGTATCTTTTCATTGTTCCCCAATTTTTAATTTAACTTTTTTTTTTTTTTTTAATGGTACTGGCGATTGAACCCAGGGCCTAACACATTCTAGGCAAGCATCTACCATTGAGCCATATCCCCAGTCCTCATTGTTCCCCATTTGCTGCATAGAATTTTATTGTACAAATATACCAATTCCAGACTTTTAGTAGATAATTTGACTTGAACTGCATAAGTGAATGCATATTGTCCCAACTGATTGCGTTCACTGATTTGTGTTCCATGGTTCAACTTCTGATTTCACACAAAATGATTTTCCTTTCTTCAGGAGTAAATAGGAAATGCTGAAGGTAAAACTTGGGGGCGTGATGATTCTGGTCCTGCATCATCAGCTGAATGTGTACACTGATGTGCACCCTGCTGCATGTTTTAAATTCTTTCTTTTGTTAAATGAAAAGTATTCTGTGCCACAAATATAGGAAAAACAAATGGCTTTTTGCTGAATACTATCCAAGGTATTTACTGGAAGCTTCCCCTAAAGTTAACTGTTTTCTCCCTTAATTTTCTACTTCAGAAGTTCTAGGAGTCAAGTTTTCAATGTATTAATGGACTGGGAAATTATTTGTCAACACGTGGAAATGAGAATTTAGGTTTTTTTGTATAACAGCTTGGCTAACAGAGCAAGGTTGTGCTGCAAGAACTTTAAGGGTCTTGCTGGGAGAGGCAGTGTAATGAATGAAGCAGAACAGTTTTTCAGGAACTTTTCAGGTCAGTGATGGGAGAAATCAGTTGTCTTTTCAGGCAAACAAAGACCTAATTTTAGTTGCATCTGCCTGCAATAGGATAACCTGTTTGCAAATTGAACAATAGAAATTTTCACTTCCATTAAAAATGGGAACTGTTGCTTAGCTTTTTTTTTTTTTTTTTTTTTTTTTTTAAAGGTTTATTGCTTTGCCAGCAGAGGAGAAACACAAGGGACTCTTATCCCAGAGGCTGTGATTCTACCCAGAGGTGGGGGGGACAGAGAGAGAGAGAGAGAGAGCTTTAACATTTATTTATTTTTTCTTAGTTCTCGGCGGACACAACATCTTTGTTGGTATGTGGTGCTGAGGATCGAACCCGGGCAGCACGCATGCTAGGCGAGCGCGCTACCGCTTGAGCCACATCCCCAGCCCCTGTTGCTTAGCTTTTTAAACTGAATAGTTCTTTCTTGAAACACTTCAGAGTTCTGATTTTCCCAGACATTATTGGAGAAATGTCTTACTAATAAATTGTGAGATACAACTAATTTGATTTCAGGTTTCTTATAGTATTTTTCCTTTCCTTGATGTTAGTCATTTGAATTGACACATAATTCTGATTTTTTAAATATATTTTTTTAGTTGTAGTTGGACACAATACTTTATTTTATTTATTTATTTTTATGTGGAGCTGAGGATCAAACCCAGCGCCTCAAACGTGCTAGGTGAGTGCTCTACCACTGAGCCACAACCCCAACCCCAGCATATTTCTTAAATTAATAATTGGAGGTTTTTATTAGCAAGACTAACTGTTTATGCCTAATTTACTTCTTGTCTAAGCCTTCAGTAGATTCTTCAGGGATAGGTATAGAGAGATTTCTGGGACTGTTGTAGGTACTGAAGATCCTCTAAACATATGCTATTTATAGCAGTAGCCACTAACCACAATGTGTGTTTAAAGTTAATTAAAATTAAATAAAATTTAAAATTTCGTTTCTTAGTTGTACTAGCAAATGCTCAATAGCCGCATGTGCTCAGTGGCCTCTATATCAGACAGCACTACCCTAAGCTAAGTGTCAGTAAACTATGCCCACAGCAATTTTTGTTTTCACTCTGAGCTAAGGATGGTTTTACATTTTTATAAGATTAAAAAATGAAAACAAACAAAACCAGAAAACAGAAGATTATGAAACAGATTGTGGCCTGTAAAGCTGAACATATTTACTCTCTGGCCCTTTATAGAGTAATTTGCTGACCCTTAGATCTAAACAACTTCTTGATTTCAACTTTCTGATCAAGTTAGCTGTAGAGTTTTTCTGAGCCAGCAGGAAATTCTGTATCTCTTAAGCAAATCTGTAGGCAAATTTCAGAGCAAAGTTTCTTACTCTGAGACAGAGTATGCAATGAGTCCAGAGCATACACACATCAGTTCTCTGGACCTAGCAAAAGGGCGGGGCACAACCCTTATGGGGGGTCCCCTCTTGCCTCTGAAAGAGTTCTGTTTCTGTTCTTCACACTTGAATAGATCCTACTCCTTAAAAAAAAAAAAAAAGTGGGCTTGGTATTTAAAATAGGTAAAATGCTTTGTAAATTTTCAACTTGCTATAAGCTTTGTGAATGACACCTGTAGCTTACTAGATCATTCTGATTTTGTGCACTATTTTTTTCTTCTAAGTACTATATTTTTCTGTTATGCTGAAAGAAATATAATGCATGCATTCAGCAGATAGACTTAATCTTTTAGGAAAGAATTTACTATGAAGATTTTTTAAAACTATTCAGGTGATATTTAATTGTTATATTATTTCAGTCAGTATCCTAAGAAGAATGGAGCTAAAAGATTTTTTGCTGGTTTTCTCAACACCTGAGAGATAGTCTTCTCATGCCAAATGTAATGCTAACAATAAGGCTCACAAATTGGCCTATAAAATGAGCATCTGGCACTTCTGTGGTAAATTAGAGAATCAGCTTATTTCTTTCAAGGTAGGACATTGACATTTACAACGTAACTTTGCTCATTCCCAAATTTTTGATAACCCAGAGCCTAAAATGCAGGAAAGTATCCTTGAAAAGATCAAGTCACACATTTGGACTTTTGATGTAAATTATTCCATAATTAGAAGTAAAGTAATTCACTAAACTATTACCTACAATATTTTGAATTATTATTAGAAACATTGAACTGGTGTGAATCTTCAGACTCAAGAAAGTCATGCCAAGTTATTATGGACTGTGGGGTAATGAAGTGAACTGAATCACAAAAAGAGTTACATTTCAACATTAGCCTTCGAGAAAGATGCTGGAGGCAGAAAAAATAAGGGAGATGAAATTCGAAAGGGAATCTTTACCAAGAAATTGTTTTTTCCTAAGCAACTCTATGAATGGTAGCAGTATTTTGATTCTATTACCTGGTACAAAATCAGCGCAAATTTTATTACTTAAAGGTTTACTTACTGATCATAATTTGTTATGGCTTCAATTTACAGTTTCTTATGTTAAAACTGAGTAAACTTCTGAAACCACCCCGCCAAAAAAAATTCTTCTAATTCTTAAGTATCATCCCCTTTGCCACGTCATCTCTAAGTTTTGCTCCTTCAGTTTTTTGATAACACTTTGATATGGGCCCTCTAAACCTCCGCCACCCTCTTGTCTTGTCAGTATTAACAGTGTACTCCTCCTCTTCATTGTCTCTGAAGGTAGTCTCTTTGAAGTCATGAAGTCATGTGCTTCCCCCTTCCATAAGGCATGACAGTGTACCCTTTTGGATAACCCAATTTCTAATAAGAAATTTCATAATATTTCCTATGTAATTGAGGATGAATCTCTTCTAAAACTGGCTTTACCAAGTTTGACATCTTTATCCATGGCATTTTATGATGCCAGTGATAGTCTGACAGTCATATGCCTCCAGCTGGAATTTTACACTCTAGTTGAAAGGTCAAAAGTATTGAGTGAGGAACATCTCAGGGTTTAGAGTTGCAAAATATAGGCATCAAATATGATCTTCCACATTGTCCATGATGGGAAAGACCTGAAATTCGAACTTTTGAGAAATTAGACATTTCTCCATTTCTGGCACAAAGTATTTATAAAATCATTCTCCCCAAAAAAACCTTGCCTTGTATTTGAGGGTTTTGTTTCTTTTTCTTTTTCTTTTTTTAAATTGACCTCTCACTATTTGGAAACATTCCTTTTTCCCCTGAGATTCTCAGGGAACCTCTAGCTTTTTTCATAAAGCCTGCATATTACTACAATGTGGAAGAGTCAAGGATGACTTTAAGTTTCATAAGGTCTGATTTTATACCTTTATTTTATTTATTTATTTTTATTTGGTGCTGAGGATTGAATCCAGTGCCTTGCACGTGCTAGGTGAGTGCTCTACTGCTGAGCCACAACCCCAGCCCCTCATAGTCTTTTTTTTTTCTCTAGCAATGAACGTTTTAGATAAAACTTGCTAAAACATTTTTATCACTGCATTGCTATAGTATGCTGATTTTTAAGTTCTTTGGGTATAGACCAAGGAGTGGGATAGCAGGGTCAGATGGTGGTTCCATTCTGAGTTTTCTGAAGAATCTCCATACTGCTTTCCATAGTAGTTGCACCAGTTTGCAATCCCACCATCAATGTATGAGTGTACCTTTTTCCCCCACATCCTCGCCAGCATTTATTGTTGCCTGAATTCTTGATGACTGCCATTCTGACTAGAGATGAAATCTTAAGAGTAGTTTTGATTTCCATTTCTCTAATTGCTAGAGATATTGAACATTTTTTTCATATATTTGTTGATGGATTGTATTTCTTCTTCTATGAAGTGTCTGTTTAGTTCCTTAGCCCATTTATTGATTGGGTTATTTGGGGGTTTTTGCAGCTAATCCTAAAATTTACATGTTAATGCAAAGGACTCAGAATAGTTAAACCATTAAAAAAAAAAAAAAAGATCAATAGTGAAGGACTCATACTTCCCAATCTCAAAATGTACTGCAAAGCTTTAGTAATCAAGGGATTGTAGTACTGGGATGAAACTAGCCATATAGATCAATGTAATAGAATTGAGAATTCAGACAAATCCTTGCATTTACATTTAATTGGTTTTTGACAAGGGTGTCTGAAACTATTTTCAGTGGGGTAAAATAATCCCTTCAACAGATGGTGCTGGGAAAACTGAATATCCATATGCAATAATTTAAATTACCCCTTACCTCACATCATATACAAAAATTAACTGAAAAAATGGATCATAGACCTAAATAGAAGAGCTGAAATTTTAAAACTCTTAGAAGGAATTTTCATGATTTTCCATTAGACAGTAGTTTCTTAGATGTGATATCAGAAGCATAAGCAAAAAAAAAAAAAGAGCTTCGTCAAAATTAAAAATTTTTGTGCTTCAAAGGCAAGATTAAGAAAATGAAACAGCCTGTCATCTCAGTGGCTCAGGAGGCTGAGGCAGGAGAATCACAAATTCAAAGCCAGTCTCAGCAACTTAGCAAGGCCCAAAGCAATTTAGCAAGACCCTGTCTCAAGAAAAAAAGGCTGGGGATGTGACTCAATGGTTAAGCACCCCTGGGTTCAATCCCTAGTCCTACCACTAAAAAAAAAAAAAAAAAAAAAAGAAGAAGAAGAAGAAGAAAAATGAAATGACAACTCACAGGATAGGAAAAAATATTTGCAAATCATTTGCCTATCATCTAATGAGGGCTTGTATCCAGAATAAAGAACTCTCATAACTCAACAATAGAAAAGAAACAACCCAGTTTTTTAAATGGCCAGAGCTAAATTATAAACTAACCCAGATGTGCTTCAACAGATAAATGGATAAAGAAAATGTGGTACATATACATAATAGAATATTACTTAGCCTTAAAGAAGAGTGAATTATGATATTTGCAGGTAAATGGATGAAACTAGAGAGTATCATGCTAAGTGAAATAAGCAATCCCAAAAAACAAAAGGCCAACTGTTTTCTCTGATAAGTGGACGCTGATCCATAGTGTGGCGGGGGGGGGGGGGGGAGTGGTGTTGGGGGGAGGCAGGGGTTAGGGAAGAATGAAGGAATTTTGGATTGTGCAGAGGGGAATGAGGCGAGAGGAATTATGGTGGAATGAGACAGACATTATTACCCTATATACATGTATGATGATTACACTACTGGTATGACTCAGAACCGTGTACAGCCAGAGGAATGAGAAATTATGCTCCACTTGATTACAATGTGTCAAAATGCATTCTGCTGTCATGTATAACTAATTAGAACAAATGGCCAAAGGATTTGAATAGATTTTTCTGCATAGAAGATATACAAATGGTCAGTGAGCACATTTGGAAAGATGTTTAACATTATTGGTCATTAGCAAAATGCAGATCAAAACCAGAATGAGCTAGTACTTCACATTCATTAGGGTGACTAAAATAAAAAACAATAGACAAAAACAGGTGTTGTTGAGGATGTGAAATAACTGGAACCCTTATGCACTGTTGTTGTCAATGTAAAAATGATAGAGCCACCATGGAAGAGAGTATTGCAGTTCCTCAAAAATTTAAACTAGAATTAACATATGATCTGGTAGTTCCAACTCTGAGTATATATCCAAAAGGATTAAAAGCAGAGAGTTAGTTTATTTGATGGTGTTCATAGCATCATCAATTGCTGAAAGGTTGAAGCAACCCACTTATCTATTGATGAATGAATAAACAAAAAAATATAGTATGTACATATAATAGAATTATTCAGCCTTAAAAGGGAGGTGGGAGGAAATCTGATGTTGAACCCTGATGATATTAACACTAAGTGAATAAGTCACAAAAGAAAAATACTGGCTGGTTCCACTCACATGAGGTAACTAGAGTAGTCACATTCATAGAGATCAGAAGCAGAGCAGTGGTTGGCAGGGGCTAGGAGGAGGGAAAAATGGGAAGTTATTGCTTAATGAGTGTGGAGTTTTAGTTTTGCAAGATGAAAAGTTCTGGAGATTGGCTGCATAATAATAAACATAAATCTATACTGAACAGTACACTTAAGATGCTGGGTGTTGGTGACACATGCCTGTAATCCCAGTGACTCAGGAGGCTGAGGCAGGAAGATCCCAAGTTCAAAGCCAGCCTCAGCAACTTAGTGAGGCCCTAAACATCTTAGTGAGTCCCTGTCTTAAAAAAATAAAAAGGGCTGGGGATGTGACTCAATGGTTAAGCAGTTCTGGGTTCTACTCCTAGTACCAAAAAAAAATAAATAAATTTAAGTTAAGATGGTAAATTTTATGTTATATGTATTTTGCCGCAATTTAAGAAGATAGATGCTGGCATTACATGAATTATAGCTCAATTTTAAAAAATTGTATAAGAAAAAGAAAAATAATAATTAAACTTACCCAGGAAGCCTAAAAAGACTTGAAGTGTATTTTATGATTATTTCTAATTGAAGGCCTTTTTATTTTTGTATTTATGTATGTATGTATTTCTTTGGTGATGCTAGGGATTGAATCCTGGGCCTCATGCACTCTAGGCAAGTGCTGTACTACTGGGCCTCATCTCAGCCCCTTGAAGGCCTTAAAAAAACAAAAAAGTATATTAATTTTATATTTCACTTCCTTCAAGTTATGAAGAAGTACCTTCTCTCCTTTTCCTTTTATTCTTTCCCAAAATAGATTTTAAATTATCTCCTTATCCTTCCTGGTATTCATTTTAACATCTTAAACACTGCCAAGTGTTCTTAGGATTTAGATATTATAATAAGTAAAACATCTATTATAGATTATTATAAAAAGCAATATCCTGACCTTGAGTGCCAAAAATACCTAAGCATCTCTCAAAGCACTTATTAGCTGATTGGGAAAACAAGGCAAATGTGTAAAAAGATTGTGCACAGGGCAAGAGAGCTTGCAGGAAGAACCACTTGAGTACCATAGAAGTTCACAGATAGGAGAAAGCAGAATAGGCCAGAGGTGAGGAAACAGTGGTATTTAAACTGGAGGTGAAAAACAAATCCTATATATCATCAGTGATATAATCAGTGGGTTCTTCCTCACTGTAAGACTACATGTAAAATTTAACATTCTGTGTTAGCAGTTTCTATTCAATTAACCTGCACGTTTTTTTTTCCTCTTCTCCATTTCCCTTGTTTGGCAGTCTACTTTTCTATTACAGAAGAGGAGGGAAAAAAAAGCATTGCTTGTTTTTTCATCCTCCCACATGTGAACCAGTAAGTTAGCATTTACAAGTAAATCTTATATCATAATTTGGCCATCAAACTGTAACCAGCTCTCCAAATATATACCCTGCTAAGCCTGCAAGTGGAAATAAAGAGATAAGAAAGTAGAAATGTCAAACATTTGGCCTAGGTGAATTTGACCTGCACCTTGACAATGATTTTGATTATTTTTGCTTTCTATGCTGAATGAATTTACTACCCATCAAAGTCTCAAAGACTCTTAATTTTTTTTAAATTAATCTTTAGATGTTATTTTAAAAGAAATTAATTTAACAGGAATTAGCATTTATATTCTACTTTTGTCTGTATAATTTTGATAAAGATTAGGACAAGTGGACTGGGGCTGTAGCTCAGTGGCAGAGCGCTTGCCTGGCATGTGTGAGGCACTGGGCTCGAGCCTCAGCACCACATAAATAAACAAAGGCATTCTGTCCCTCTACAACTACCAAAAAAGAAAAAGAAAAGATTAGGATAAAATATAATTACTGACAGTGTACCTGGAAGTTCTAATTATTCTAATACTTTTTAATAAAGTATGTATAGTAGATAGCACTATCAGGATATGCCAGAGTAACAAAGGTTAGTTTTTCTTAATTTTTAAAATAGTTCCTTCCTCCTATCCCCCTCCCCCACCCTTGTTCTTGTCTTCTCCGTGTTAAATGTTAACCTCCTTATGACATGGAATGATGATTTTTGAATTTTCATTAGGTACATCTCATCGATAAAGCACTGAAACAGTTACTATTGCAGCTAATTTTTACTTAAATAAAACAAGAGTTCTTTTAAAAGATTAGCTAGGACAGTTTTAAAAATTCACAGCAGCTCAGATGTATATCAGTTCTGGCTTGGCAGACATTGACCCAGGGCTGTGCAGTGTTTTATTACCCTCAGCTACAGAAGGACACATACTTATAGCACCACTTTTGTAGCAGATATTTTTATAACTCTACAAAATGATTAGACTGACGTAGAGCAATTCTCTAAATTCATAGGCATTAAAATATTCTGGCAGCTGTCTCTTTTTTGCCTTTAAGTTGAGACATCATGATGAGATAAGACTGTACCAGGCCTGATCTGTACATGAATGAGGTTAGGCATAGTATTCTCACATTATTGACAAGGGTCTTTGTCACTATAAATAGGACAAATCTTGGGGGAAGGGCTCCTATTGTAGTAATTCCAATTCAATTCTGGTAATATTCTTGTTTGTTAGAAACCTCTACTTCAAAACACATTCTATGCAATTAAATAAGAAGGAAATTATGGTGTAAAAAATGTTTTTGAATTCTAATTGAAATAATGTAGCTTGCACTGAAAAACATATAATCTCCTTAGGAGTTCAGGGTATTGATTAGGGTTAAGAAAGTGTTAAAGAGAACCTGGATGGAAGAAATCTGCTGGTAAATTAGTATCAGGGCACAGTGGTATGGGACACAGACTTCTGTTCTCAAATATGCTCCTGGTAATCTCTGGATTTAAGGTCATAGTCCTGGGGGCGGAGGGACCCAGAGACCAGGATGGTCTCATATTTTCATCTCAACTGCTCTCTGACCTCTCTTTCCCTAAGTACTCTGTGCCTGCTTCCAAGTGTCTCAATTTCTTTTAACTGGGAACAACTTATAATTGAAATACTCTCCTTGTCTTAGTTTATTTTCTGTTGCCATAACTGAATATCTGAGACTGGATAATTTATAATAGAAAGAAGTTTATTTCGTTCACAGTTCTGGAGGTTGAATGTCCAAAATTTAGCAGCTCTATTTGGTGAGAACCTAATGCTGCATCATTATATGATAGAAAAGTGGAAGGGCAAGTGGGTAAATGTGGAAGAGGCAAAACATTAGGGGCATAACAACCCATTCTGGCAAGAATGAACCAGTTTCCACAAGAAAAACATTAATCCCTCTTACTAGTGATTGAACCCAGGGTGCTTTACTGCTGAGCTGCACCTTAAGTTGCTTAAAGCTTGTTAAATTGTTGGGGCCGTCCTCGAATTTGCAGTCGTCTACCTCACCCTCCTAGGTCATTGGTATTACAGGTGTGCACCACCAGGCCCATTTCCAATCCCAACCTCCTAAAGGTCACATTTCCTAACACCATACTTTTACAATGGCAATCAAATTTCAGCATGAGTTTTGGAGGGGACAAACCATATTAAAGTCATAGCAGTCCCCTCATTGGGAAATATGAGACCTTAAACAGCAAGTGATCATTGGTATAAACCTTTTGGAAAACTGTTAGTATTTTGTAAGGTTATTCATATACTATCCCTTGTGACTAGGTAATTGCCAGTGCTAGAATAATATACCCTGGAAATAGAAATGCATACATTTGTGTATCAAAAGATATATACAAAAAAGTTCAGAAAGGCACTACTGGTAATGACACAAACCTAGAAACAACTCATCAGCATTATAACAAGTAAACAATATATTATACAAGAATATAATAGAATACTTACAGCCTCGAAAACAAACTGTTACTACATGCTACAACAGGAATGAGCCTCAGAAACATGACGTTGAGTAAATTAAGGCAGACACAAAACAGCACATATAATAGTACAGTTTCATTTATATCAAGTTCAAAACTAAGCAAATCTAATCTATGGTAGTATAAGTCAAACTAAAGGTTGCATTGGGGTTATGGTGATAGCTGGGAGGGATCATGAGAAGGGAGGCTTCTGGGGTGCTAGTAGTGGTTCCTTCTGTACTTAAATGTGATTATTACATGAGTAACATTTATGATTTGTACATTTTTCCATATGTATGATATACTTTTAAAAACTTAAAAAAAAAAAAAAACAACTGTGGAGAAAGAAAGGAGAATCACATTTTTGAGGCCAGCCTTAGTACTTTTGCCAGACCCCGTTGCAAAATTTTAAGATTCTAAAAAAGGGCTGGAAATGTAGTTCAGTGGCAGAGTGTTCAATCCCCAGTACCATTCAATACCATCAAAAAAAATTTTTTTTAAACCAATAATGGCTAAGATAAAAATTGAAACAAATTTACTCTGAAGTCTCCTGGAGAGTCTGTCCTTATATTGAAATGATAGCCTTTCTTGTCTGTCTGGTTTGAGATGAGAAGATCATGAAAGAAGGGTGTTGAGTATCAAGTTTTCCAAACAGGAAAAGAGAATCTTGAGAAGTAACCAATTCCCAAATTTCAAAATATTTCTTGAGCAGGCCTAAAATAATGGAATAAGAATAATAGAAATTTTTTTCTTGGGTGTTTTGTCATCAAAAGCTGTGAAATGTATACAACTTTTTGTTCCTAGATTTGTTTGAACACAAATATTCCCAATATTAAAATTTTGTCCCCAGGGCATCTTGAAAGTGACACATCACTGAAATAGCAAGAGGGTGGTGATGAATGTGGTTCAGTAGATGGCAGTATTCCCTTTGAAGTTTTTAGTTAAAATGTGGGTACATGGGTGACTCTTAGTAACTTTTTTTTTTTTTAGTAGAAGTAAAAAATGGTCACATACGAGGGTAAGTGGACTAGAAAAAATATTTTATGTTTGTGTGTTTGTTGTTTTATGTATTATAATTTTGAATGAATCAACAAGATTTAAAGTCCACACATCTACAGAACACATTTTTCCATGTAAAATCCTAGAATGGTAGGTAGCCTCTAAGAAATTCGTTTAATGTGGTATTGCTTCAAGGGGTTGTTAATGGATAGAATATTTAGGACAGATATGGGCAATCTTTTATTCTTTCTTTCTGTTTTTTTTTTTTAAATCCAGTTTGGTATTTAGGAATATGTATATATCAAGATTGAGATTGTGAGTAACTGCTATGGACAAAGATGTCAGTGAGATTTATTGACAAGAAGATTAGGAATCAGTTGAGCAGAAATTAAAAGAAAAATTAAAATTGACTGTTTTTACTAAAAAAAGTTGTTTTAGTTGTAGGTGGACACAATATCTTTTATTTATTTATTTTTATATGATGCTAAGGATTGAACCCAGTGCCTCACACATGCTAGGCAAGCGCTCTACCACTGAGCTTACAACCATAGGTCTTTACTGTGTATTTTATTTATTTATTTTTATGTTTTGCTGAGAATTGAACCCAGGGCCTCGCACGTGCTAGGTGAGCGCTCTACTATTGAACCACAATCCCAGTCCACTGTATATTTTAATACAAACAAAATACTATTTAATAGTCTCTTTTTAATATTGAAATTTTCTTAAAATGGTAGCATTGGCTAAGAGCTCTGGGGTTTAAGAAATCTGGGGGTAGTGGGAAAATCTGGCATATAGGGATTTTCAGTTATAAGGAATTTGACATAGATTAGAATAATATGCCATAGAAGAGAAGATTTACAAAACAGTCTAAAGACATGCCTTTCGTGTAGAATAGAAGACCAGTTAACAATTTAGTTGGAGTCAGAAGAACTACATTCAAATCTTTGCTCCTTGTTAGCTAGTGACCTTGGGCAAGTCACTTAACCTGCTTACCTTTGAAGTATAGGTAGTAAATAATAACTGCTGTAGCCAAGCACAGTGACACACACCTAAAATCCCAGTTACTCCAGAGGCTGAGGCAGGAGGATCACAAGTTCAAAGCTAGCCTTTGCAACTTATCGAGGAACCAATTTAGCAAGACCCTGTCTCAAATAAATAAAAAGAGGGTGGAATCCCCCCCCCTGCTGGGGATGTAGTTCAGTGGTTAAGCACCTCTTGGTTCCATCCCCAGTACCAAAAAATAAAAAGGGCTAGGGATTTAGCTTATTGGTAGAGCACTAACTAACATGTACCTAATAGTACTGGGTTCAATTCCCAGTACTGGGAAAAGAAAAAAAAAAAAAAACTGCTTTGCCTCCCTCATATATTGTTGATGTATAAAATAGATGCATTGGCTTTAAGGGTGCTGTGTTGATGATGGATTCTACATATGGGTTCTTCTTTGTTTTTGTACTGTTCCATTATCTTGTTTCCTCCAGTTTTCTGCCTTTAGCTATCAGGTGCCTACTGTCAAACACTGATTATTGTAGCTTCAGCAGCCATCATTAGTATACACTAGTGGACACTGCTTTAGGTGCATGGTCTCTAAAACCTCACAGCTGCACTGTGAGTAAATTGAACCTTTGACTCCAGTTTACATTTGACAAAGATCTGGAGGAGTCACAGAGCTGTGAATCAAATCTAAACCATCTGACTCCACAGCCACTGCTTTCAGTGTATGATGCTCTGCCTGCCGTTGATGTACTTGAGTTTTTACTTTTCTCTATCTAGTATTTTAGAAGCTAGGACCATATAGTATTTTATGTATTGAATATTTATAGATATTGGTCTTCGAAGGAAAAATTGAGTATGATTTGGAATTATTATTAATAGAATCCTGATACATGCAATTACTAATTTAGGAATGGGGGAAGTTGATGCTTCTGGCTTTTCTGTTTTGTCTTTAGTCAGGGCACAGGCAGATTATTTCTTGAAAATTCACTCAAGGAGAGAAATAAAGAGTAATGTTGTAAAATCTAGTGAGTGTTAATATCTGGTTTGGATATATATATATTATGATTTTGTTCACAGATATACCTTTCTATTATATTTTATTTACTATTTGAACTGGTTTTCCTTTTTCTTTCTTTGTGTGTGAATGTGTTTTAGAGTGTTTTCTCCTTATTGTAATTATAATGGTCATTGATATTTTCATGGTAATGGAATCTTTTGGGAGATATATTTTAAAATGGTAACGAAAATTACTAACAACTAAATGTATTTTTGGTATTTCTGTTAGGTAAAAATAAATAAGTACATATGAACATTTCCATTTATAGCTATGTTACCTTTCAATAGTTCAAAAATATTGTTTTTAATGGAAAAGGATTTCTCAAAAGTTTAAACCCATAAATATTATTTATTCATATTTTAAACCTATAAATGTTACTTATTCATGTTTTGGTCACCTTCTGATTTACTCTATAAATTATCACTAATTGTTTTTTAAATAAACTTTTTATTTCTTCACATAACAGGAAAATTGTAAAGGGAAGTTACCATATAACTGATATTTAGTTTGCCCAACAATTAGTGTGGTATATTTTTTTACACTTAATTAACCAAGAAAGTCCATATTTAATCCCTATTTCCTTAGTTTTCTCCCTGATGTCTTCTTTAGTTCTCAATCTTATCCAAAATACTACAGTTAGTGGTGGTGTCTCCTTAGGCTTCTCTGGACTATGACAGTTTCTAAGATTTAATTTATTTTTGAGACCTGAACAGTTGTAAGGAGTACTGGTTGGTTATGTTGTAGAATGTCCCTCAGTTAGAGTTTGGTGTTTTATTGTGTTTATGGTTTTCCTTTCACTGCATGCACTAGCCCATATGGAAAGAGTGCTCTTAATCATAGTGAGCTCTGTGAGGAAGCCAGATTAGGATTTGAAAATATTGGATGTATAGAGAGCGCCAAAGATTAGCACTGACAGCCTTTGTTGGCATTGAAACATTGGCTATATATTCTTTACATTTTTATTTCATAAGAAGCCAGTTTAAATTCTGATTGAGAGCAAAAGTCTAGGTGATATGATCTCCTCCTGTCCCTAGAATAATCTCTTTTCTAATTGCACCTGTTGGGGCAGTTAGGATGGATTTTAATGTTACTCGTAGGAGCTTTATTTAATCTGTATTGACCTTATAATTAGTAATGGGCAATTTTGGGTGAAATGTTAATTGATTAGAATCGTAGAAATTATACACAAAGCTGTTTTGTCACTATAGCCTAGAGCAGTGTAAGATTAAAACAGGATCTGGTTTAGTTACTATTCTAAGATGAATTCTTAAGAGCTATTCTTTTAGTAGTTTTGGTTTGTATTCCAGTCCGGTGTTGGGTTTAACTCTGCTAAGAATTATTGTCTTTTAAATCACTGAGGTCCTCAATTCTACTCCATTAAGGGCCACTTTTCTGCCAATCAAAAAACAGAATCTTGGAGATTGATTTTTGTTACACTGGCTAGCAATGGCTGCCTAGTGACAATATTTCCAACTCTTTTATGTAAACAGAAAGCAATCAAATAAGTACTAATCCAAGGATTAAGTAGACCCAAATCTGGTGACCAGAAGAATCTCTACAGTGTATGTCCCTGGCTCTTTGCCTCCTAGTGCCAAAAGCTTCTTCCTGGAAAGCTTGCTTGCTGCTTGTGCTGCCTGTTAGATTTCAGTACGCCAAACTCAAAACGCTCCTGTAGCTCCTGAATGGAATTCAAAAAGACACTTACATTTCCATAAATAAATTAAGAATTCAGTGGTTTCTTCGGGCTAATCAGGGCAGGCTGATAAACCTTGCTAGCTGTTTAATAAATGAATTGTGACTGATTACCTATTAATATGGACGCCTCAGGAATTCACCCTGGGGGAAGCAGAGCAGTGAAATAGAGAGGGGCATGGCCCCTTGGGAAATCAGGGCTTCATGTTTGCAGCTTAAATATCTCTGTGAAGTATCAATAAGGAGGTAATTGAATTTTGAACACAAACATGAGCGCTGGATGGATGAAAGGGGGAGGGGGATCAGACCGTCTCTTCTCTGCCCCTTCATTCTCCCCTCCCTTTTTCCTTAGAGACCACTCTAGTAAAGATAGATGCTAAATCCATTAAATAAAGATTAGACTCTGTCGTAGTAGAAAATGGCAGCTTAGCTAGATCCCTGGGCAAATTGGAGCCTTTTGCAATACAGAAAATTAAAATATACATTTTTAACAAGGGTGCTATCTTGCTAGCGATAATGCCAGGCTAGCTTGTGGGGTTCGCTCCTCCTTCAGATTGGCTTTTGTTTGGACAGATCACTTTCTCTTGTATTAATGCCAATCTTTTCTGTATTCCTGGAGCAGAAGGGGCAGGGTTTATTTATTTATTTTTTAAAGCTTCTGTTGAAGCCTTTTCTCTAGCATCCTGCTTGCTTGTAATCAGAGGAGTGGGAAGGAGATTAGTGTCCCATGAATTGATGGTAGATAAATGTTCCCCTCCTTTAGCTGGTGGGTCCAAAAGAACCCAATCACCTGTATTTTCAGGGATGATTGGAGACTGTACAGCTGAGCAAGAAAAGGGCTAACAGACTGAAATAAACATTACTGTTTAGGGTGTAATTTTACTTGGCTTTATTTCTGCTAGATAAGGTTATTGATTTGCTTTGTTCTTCTGTTTTAAGCCAGATAATGTCATATTAATGTGTGAAAAGAATTGGCATCATTTAGTTACAGATCATAATACTTACTCCCTGTTTAGCAATGAGAAAAAACAAACATTAACATGTTACCATTAATATGTTACCTTTATGTGAACACCCAGATTTGGCTTTTTGGACTGACCCTCGTTTATATGTCAGTCTAGTTCTAATAACCCTTTTCCAAGGCTTTAGTTGGTCAGCCTATCAACAAGTATTGATTGAACATCTGTTAGGTGCCATGGTCAATGGTGGAAAAAGTCTGTCTTGTGCATCTTCAGATACTTCAAACAACAACAACAACAAACAAAGCTAATCATGTCATACTCCTGTTAATAAAGTTCTTTGGTTGCTTGGGACCTACAAGGTAAAATGTAAATTCCTCTGGCCTTCACAGAAGGGTTTCCTAGCATTGGCCTAGTCTTTCTCTCCGGTTGCATCTGGAAAACTTCTTTTTATCTTTCAGGCCATTTCAAATGAGATCATCATACAGTGTGGGTTCTACACCTGAGGCTTTGAGGATTTAACATGGAAAAGAAAATGTACAACTTCTTAGTCTCAGTAATCAAGGACTTTGTGCGTCATTTGCCAGATGGTATTGCAGATGTTCTCAGCTCTTTGTTTTGACTTCAGAGATATCTTGATGATCAAGTTTTTAATGATTTGTCCTTATGACATTCTCTTTATAATTGGAGTTTGTTTTATAGTGATGGAGGAAATCTATCTGGTTAAGACAAGAAGTGTTTGCTCTTCCCACCATTACCAGTGTCTTAAGTTATCTTCAGAGGGAGGAAGTGGACTTACTTATAACTTATTATCACAGTGCACAAATGGCACTTAATAGTTTTGAATGCTATTTCTCAGAGCTAGATTGCCCAGAATTTCAGAATTTTCTAGGCCTTCTTATCAAAATTATATAGATGTTTCATCCAGATAGTTAGTTTTCCTACCAGGTTTCTCTACCCTCTGCTTCCAGCCATTTCACTAGGCCTTGGAGCTCCTTCCAACCTTATCAACAACATAGTATTGCTGGGACCTGAGGAGTTCCATTTAAAGCCTCTGTATTCCTAGTGGTTGGATCTCAGCAATTGTAAATTACACGTTTTAAGCCTTATTTAACATGAATGACAATGCAAGTAAAATATGTTTTCTTGTTTTTATCAATAAATTTCAGCATAGATTGTATGTTTTCATTTAATTATAAAAAAATTGTACTATAAATTCTCAGGTTAAATAAAATCTCAAATTATCCTTAAAATTTTTTAAGTAAAATAAAGAATATCATTAACTTTATCCCTTTCAGAGAAGACTCTCCTAGTAACTTCTTTGCCTAAAGCTTTCTAGTGATCTTGGCATAGCTTTCATTAAATAAAATATCTCTTGTCTGCCTTTGTGTATACATAACACAGTATCATTAGAATTATCGGCAGCATAATCTTCCTATTTAATTGTTTCAAATTTCTATATCTATGTTTGTAATGCTCAAGAGTTTGTCTTATTCAGGCAGACTTCATAGCATGGTTCCTTTTTTCTTTTTCTTTTTTTTTTAAAGAGAGAGTGAGAGGAGAGAGAGAGAGAGAGAGAGAGAGAGAGAATTTTTAATATTTATTTTTTAGTTCTCGGCAGACACAACATCTTTGTTGGTATGTGCTGCTGAGGATCGAACCCGGGCCGCACGCACTCCAGGGGAGCGCGCTACCGCTTGAGCCATATCCCCAGCCCATGGTTCCTTTTTTCCCCACATTTTTTATTGGGGCATTATTGTTGTACATAATGATGGGATTTACTGTTTTATATGTTACAATATAACAATATGTTACAATATAACAATATGTTATAATATAATAATATAATTTGGCCAATATCACTCCTCAGCATTTTCCCCCACCCTCCTTACCCCTCCCATCCTCTAGTACCTTTCATCTGCTGATTTCCCTTTGATTTTCATGAGATCTCTCACCCCCACCTTTCTTTGCTTTTTTCCCTCTCTAGCTTCCACATATGAGAGATAATATATGTGACTCCTAACCTTCTGAGTTTTGTTTGTTTCACTTACCATGAAAGACATAATTTCCTTTTTCTTTATGACTGAATAAAATTCCTTTGTGATTTGTGCCACATTTCCTTTATCCATTCACTTGTTGATGGACACCTAGGACAATTCCAAAGTTTACTTATTGTGAATTGTGCTGCTATAAAAATTGGTATGCATGTATCACTATATTGTGATGATTTAAATTCTTTAGGATAAATACTGAGGAGTGGTATAGCTTGGTGATATGGTGGTTCCAATGCCTCATCTTCTGAGGAAACTCCATACTGATTTTCATAGTGGTTGTATTAATTTCCAGTCCCATCAACAGTGTTAAAGTGTTCCTTTTTCTCCACATCCTCTTCAGAATTTATTATTTGTATTCTTTTTTTTTTAGTTGTAGATGGACACAGTTTTATTTATTTATTTTTATGTGGTGCTGAGGATTGAACCCACAGACTCACCTGCAAGGCAGGTGCTCTACTACTGAGCTATAGCTCCAACCCCTATTGTTTGTATTCTTGATGACTGCTATTCTGACTGATGTGAGATAAAATCTTATAGCACGTTCTTAATTGGAGGTTACAAGTCTTCTGAAATTATAAACAAAATTTTATGTGTGTGCAGAATATCCAAAGCTATTATCAGACTTTTAAAAAGAACTCTGTTGTGTATTAAATTGTGTCCCCCAAAATGATGTGCTGATATCTAGTATTACCTCTAGTATTCCAGAATATGAACTTACTTGGTGATAGGGCTTTTACAGAGGTAATCAAACTTAGGTCCTTAGTGTGGGCCCTTAAGTCATGCAGTATAACTTGTATTCTTACATAAATTAAGAACTTGGATACTGAAACAGACATGCATAGAGGGAAACCAGTGTGAAAAAATACAGAGCTATCTGCAAGCCAAGGAAGAAAGCCTAGAGCAGATTCTTTCCTCAGAGCCATCAGAAGGAGCTACCCCTGCAAACACCTTGATTTTGAACTTCTGACCTCCAGAACTGTGAGAAAATAGAATTCTGTTGTTAAGCAACTCAGTTTGTGGCACTTTGTTACATCAGTCCTCTATCAATTGGGGTGTTTTTGTGCGCATATTACAGAAAACTCAACTAAAATAGCTTAAAGGATAAGGATGTTCCATGTAACAAATAGTCTAGAGGTACTTTGGTTTCAGGATTGGTTGACTCGGTGACTCAGTATTATCCTAGAAGATCCCTGTTAGTTCACATCTTTCTGCTGTACCACCTTCAGTGAACTCAGCTCCCTCTTTCATTGACTTCCTTCATAGTTGCAGAATGGTTGCTATAGTTTTAAATATTAGATGCTGAAACAATATTCTGAGAAAAGGGAATTGTGTTTCTTCCCTTTGCATCTTGTCAATGGAAGCCCTAGAAACTCCGCAACATTCCTCTTATATACAATTGAATGGTGTCGGTCACGTTCTTATACCTGAACCAAACCCTAGAGGAATGAGACTATCATGATTGGCTTAGAGGAACAAATAAGGGCTTGTCCTCCAGGGTTGGAAAGATCCCAGACTCCCCTAAGTACGTGATTACCCTGTGTCTGAATAAAACCAGGGTTTTATTAATAAAGATTAAGGAGAGCTAGGGATGTAGCTCAGAGGTAGAACACTTGCCTAGCCCTGAAGGGGGAAAAATAGATGTGTGTGTGTGTGTGTGTATATATATGTATATATGTGTGTGTGTGTGTGTGTGTGTGTGTGTGTCTGCCAATCTCTGACCTCCAAAAGGTTAAGGACCACTGTTTTTAAGATAGGCAATGTTTCAAAATTAAACCCTGTTCATATATCAAGACAATCACTCATGTTTAAGAATTTGTAGATTTTTGGGTTTTTTTTTAATATATAGTCATTCAGTAAATATATAAGTGTCTACTATGCAGAGCTCTGGGTTATAAAGAACATTCTTATGCTTAAAGCTACAATGTCTTAGAGGGCCCTAGGGAAGGGTATTCATCTCAGAGTCAGATAAAGTACAATAATCTTGAACTTTAAGATTGAGCAGTGAGAAAGAGTGATAAAGAATAATCTGTGCATAAACTGCTGTAAATACAAAAATCTAAAGCATGCTCTGTTTGGGAGAACTGCTGAGTAAGCGGTTAGGAGATGAATATGGAAATCTAAAGAAGGATTCTGATCATGCATGTGCGGCAAGGTGTTATCCCGAAGGCTTTATGTGGCCAGTGAAGAATGATAAACAGGGAAGTGACATTGACCTTTTCTTAAGAAGATCCCTGACAGATGTTAAGGACAGAGCCTGCAGACTGATTTCACAGTATTTCTCTCCCTCCCTTTTAAAAAGCGTCCCACACATTATAGGTGCTCATGCCTAGTGGGTGGCTGTGGTGAGCCATTTCTGTGAACTGTGGCCGCCATTACAAGATGGCGCTGATAAGCGCTGTGGCCTGTGATAAACAACTCCTTGTTTTGGGAGAGTTGGCACGTAGCTGTAAAACACCCTATGAGAAAGATCCACGTGGCAGTTGTACATTGGGGCTTGATGTGCTTTATCAAGGCTGGGGCGCTCCGGTGAAAGGGTAGTGGTAGAAGTAGAAGTAGAAGTAGAAGTAGTAGTAGTAATAAAAGAAGCTTCCAGAGATACATAATTAAAGGCCTGAATAAACTGCTGAGAGAAGAATCCTGTGTCGTGTCCTCCTTGCTGGCGAGGGGTCGCGGCAGGCGGCTAGAGTCTGGGAGACTGGTTTTAGAATATGTAATGATGCAGGAGTTATGGTTCTTATCTGAGTAGTTTTTTTTTTTAAATATAACTTTATTTTATTTATTTATTTTTATTTGGTGCCGAGGATGGAACCCAGTGCCTCACAGGTGCTAAGCAAGCACGCTACTACTGAGCCACAACCCCAGCCTCTGAGTCATTTTTTATTGGTTGTATTAATCAGAACAGAAAGTATACAAAAAGTACTATTTGGGTCCGGGAGAGATTTGTTTTTAACATGTTGATCTTGTTTGCACTTGGAGCATTCTACAAACATAATTTCTTTCTTTCTTTCTTTTTTTTTTTTTGGATGGGGGATGGTACTTGGAATTGAACCCAGTGGTGTTCTATCCCTGGGCTACATTTTCAGCCCTTTTATTTTTTATTTTGAGGTAGAGTCTCGCTAAATTGCTGAGGCTTTGAACTTGCAAACTTCTTGCCTCAGCCTCCTGAGTCACTGGTATACAGATGTGTGCCACTACATCTAGCAATGTCATCACTTTACTTAGCTAAATGTGGGTTTACTAAACAGTTTAGACATTTCCAAATACTCATGTATACTCCTTCAGCTACTTATAGATATACTCCATCATATACAAATATATTTTTATTATTGACCACTAACATTTCCTGGTATGTGCCTGGCACTGTGCCTAACTCCTTTTCTACATCCTGATAATACTTTTGTGAAATAGCTATTATTGCCTCACTGGACCTAGGGAGAAAGATAGGATTATTTGCCCAAGGTTACATATGTATTAAATGACAGAGCCAGGACCAAAACTCAGGCCTGAGTGATTCCAGAGCCTCTGCTCCTGAATGTGTCTGCTGAGGGTGGCCTTAGTCCTCTTATCATGGTGGCTAGGAAAAGGTTTTGGTCCTGGCCTGGGTACTCTGCTGAGGTTAGCTTAGCAATACCATGAATTTGTTACTTCTTAAGGCCAAATAATTGCTAGAAAGAAGCCTGAATCAGTATATCCATATGGGTAGGGTGGAAGAAGAGCTTAATCCATGCCCTCCTTTGTTAAATTGCAACTTACTAGTATTTTTAGATCCCTGAATTTCTCAAGAAAATCATACCCAGGGACCACTTTTGATTGGAGAAGGCAATTTGAGAACAAGCCCCAGACCATCTTCTATCCCATAACAAGAAATCATGACAGTTCATTCCCTCAAGAACAGATCCCATGGGGCTGGGGATGTGGCTCAAGCGGTAGCGCGCTTGCCTAGCATGCGTGCGGCCCGGGTTCGATCCTCAGCAGCACCACATACCAACAAAGATGTTGTGTCCGCCGAGAACTAAGAAAAAATAAATAAATGTTAAAATTCTCTCTCTCTCTCTCTCTCTGTCCCCCCCCTCTCTCACTCTCTCTTTTAAAAAAAAAAAAGAACAGATCCCATGCAGGGATTGAAGCAAATTCCAAGTTTAGCATGGCTTCCTGTGGAAGGCTGTGCTTGGCTCCTAGATAAGGTAATTCCTGTCTCTTCTCCCATGTTCAGTGTACATGTACCACAAGCACTTTCTGCTCCCCTTTTCCTCACTCACTGTTTCAGTTACTTGTTAGAATGTCTTCTGTGCTTCCTTCTGGGTCCCCAGTATGCTGCTAAGAAAGGACACAAGAGGAAGGAAGAGCCCAATCTCTGGCTTTCAGCGATCTCTTTATGAAGGCCTAAGTAATATCTCACCAAAAAGCTCGGTTTGCTGCTGATACTATTGCTGCTTTTGCTTCTGTCTCTGCCTCTGTGTATTTGGAAATGCTTAAATCCACATATAAAGGAAATGCTGGTACTAGCTCAAGCTGCTATATGATATAGTAATGTATAGGATTATTTTTAAACCCATACTGTGCTGTTGATGGAACCTAGGGCCTCATGCATGCAAGGCAGTCACTCAACCACGGAACCACATCTTTGGCCCTTAGAGTTTATAATTTTTGTAGACTAAATGTAATTAAACCCTCAAAGGTGGCTGCTCTTCTAACCCCTGATAAAAACTTTATGTAATCTCATAAAGGTACAGAGGTTTTGAGATCTCTAGGTGAAAATTATTTTTATATTATTTCTAGGAAAGGGAGAGTTTAGCTTTTGAAAAGATCTTCTGGACATCTTTTTCACTATGGTGAATCTTTTATACCTTAGGCCATACTGTTTTTCACACAAATCCTTTCGAGTTAATGTTGACTCAACATTAATTAACTTACTCTTTACTCTCCCAAGCACTAATGGAAACACTGGATTATAACCAATCTAATACTCTCTGGACATTCTATCAGACACTTGCTCAATGTGATTTAAGGCAGTTTATAATCACTCCTTGTAGTCTTGAGGCCAGTTTTCAATTCATGAGACTCATATATCCTGGCTAGTTTTAATTAATTTTGCAAGGAAGATGCCAGGAGAAGCAGTATTAAATGTTTTCTTATAATCAGGTTATTTCATCCATTGGGCTCTTGTCAGCCACTGTTCTTATAATTTTATCACAACAAAATACAAGAGTTTTTCTGACATAACTTTACTTTTTTTTAACTTTTGTTCTTCGGTGCTTAGATACTCATGGTTTGGGTAACCTTAAATTTATGATTGTCTTATTCAGAATTGATGTTAAAGGAATTTCTCTAGTTTATAACAGTAATTCATAGAATTCATTTTTAGTATTAGGATTCGGGGATAGGCTTTAATTGGTATCACATTGTGTTCTATTTATTTGATCTTTGGGGTGGTTATATATGCTGGAATCCAGTCAGCAGTAATTTGAATGGGGGAAATCTAAAGTATTGTTAACTAGGTGAAAGGTAATTAACTTCTAAAAGGATTAAAAAAAAAAAAAAAGACTGTAAGGTGTATGGAGGTGGCAACTGCAAAAAGCCACCAGCCCTTAGGGTGGTGAACAACAGAGGAACTTGTGGAGGCCCCCACAAGAGTCAAACCTCTGGAGAAGACATGCTGCTGCAGGATATGCTGCCCACTGCCAGAAGGTGGTAAAGAATCTTTGCTGAGAAAGCCCACAACTGAATTATTTTTTTAATTTATTTTTAAAAATTCTAATTTGTTATATATGACAGCAGAATGCATTCAATTCATAATACATACATAGAGAACAATTTTTCATGTCTCTGGTTGTACACAAAGTAGAGTCACACTATTCATATCTTCAGGATAATGATGTCCATCTCATTCCACCATCTTTCCTACCTCCATACTCCTTCCCTTCCCCTCCCTTTACTTTGCCCTATCTAAAGTTCCTTCATTCCTCCCATGCTCTGCCCCCCAAATCCCCATTATGGATCAGCATCCTCATATCGGAGAAAATATTTGACATTTGGCTTTTGGGGTTGGACTTACTTCATTTAGCATAATATTCTCCAAGTCCATCACTTACCTTCGAATGCCATGATTGTATTCTCTTTTAATGCTGAGTAATATTCTATTATGTATATATACCAATATATATTATCTATTCATCTACTGAAGGGCATCTAGGTTGGTTCTACAATTTTGCTGTTGTGAATTGTGCTGCTATAAACATTGATGTGGCTGTGTCCCTGAACTTGATTTCATTTCTTGCACTGTACTATACTGTTTTTAAGTCCTTTGGGTATAAACTGAGGAGTGGGATAGCTGGGTGAAATGGTGATCCCATTCCCAGTTTTCCAAGGAATCTTCATACTGCTTTCCATATTGTCTGCACCAATTAACAGTCCCAACAGCAATATATGAGTGTGCCTTTTTCCCCACGTCCTCGCCAACACTTATTGTTGTTTGTATTTTTAATAGTTGCCATTCTGACTGGAGTGAGATGAAATCTTAGAATAGTTTTGACTTGCATTTCTTTAATTGGTAGAGATGCTGAAAATTGTTTCATCTATTTGTTGATTGATTGTATATTCTCTTCTGCAAATTATCTGTTTCAGTTCCCTGGCCCATTTATTGATTGGGTTATTTGTTTTTCTGCTGTTAAGATTTTTGAGTTCTTTATATATCCTGGAGATTAGTGCTGTGTCTGATGTGCATGTGGTAAAAGTTTGCTCGCATTCTGTAGGCTCTCTATTCACCTCACTGATTTTTTTTCTTTTGCAGAGAAGAAGCTTTTTAATTTGAATCCATCCCATTTATTGATTCTTGATTTCATTTCTTGCTCTATAGGAGTTTTATTAAGGAAGTCGGGGCCTAATCCAACATGATGGAGATTTGGGCCTACTTTTTCTTCTATTAGGCACGGGGTCTCTGGTTTAAGTCCTAGATCCTTGATCCACCTTGAATTGAGTTTTGTGCATGGTGAGAAATAGGGGTTTAATTTCATTTTGCCTGCAACTGAATTATGAGGACCACCATTGCCAAGATGAACATTGCTAGGACCCCTGTATGCCAACCTGCTTGTCACTGCACCAAAAATCCACACACTGCTAGAAGGAAAAATGCCTTCTTGCTTCAGCCATGCAGTCTCCCTCCAGAGCTGTTTTGGCAAAAATTAATATGGAACCAGCTGGCAGAAGAGAAATACAGCATGCTGCCAGGTCTTACTTAGGTATCACAAAGCAGTGCAAAGAAGGGTGAATTAGGGGCTGGGAGACAACAAATGAATAACTGAGCCAGTGAATAAAAGCTTTATGTAAATTTCAGTCTTAAAAAATAAGTAAATTCATTTTCAAAGATAATAGGTTCTATTTCAAATTGTTTCTCTCTTTTTATTCTTAAATACATGACAGAATGTATTTTGACATATTATACATATGTGGAGTATAACTTCCCATTTTTCTGGTTGTACATGATATAGAGTTACATTGATCATGTATTCATATATGAACATAGGAAAGTTATGTCCCGTTTATTCTACTGTCTTTTCTGTTCCCATTCCTCCTCCCTTCCCTTCATTCCCCTTTATCTAATTTAATGGACTTCTATTCTGCACACCCACACCCCCGCCTCCTTATTGTATATTAGCATCCTCACATCAGAGAGAATATTTGGCCTTTGGGATTGGCTTATTTCACTTAGCACTATAGTCTCCAGTTCCTTCCATTTACCAGTAAATGCCAGAATTTCATTCTACTTTATGACTGAGTAATATTTGTGTATTCTCTTTTTTGTGTGTGTATGTAAGTGTGTGTTTGGTATTGGGGATTGGAGGCAGGGCCTTGCACATGCTAGGAAAGTGTTCTACCAGCCCTTTAAAAAAAAAAATGATTTTGAGAATAGGATCTCTCTAATTCACTCAGGCTGGCCTCAAATTTGTGATCTTCCTGCCTCAGCCACCTAAGCAACTGAAATTACAGGTGCATGCCACCAAGTTCAGCAGTTTATTTCTCTTAAAGCAAGGTACATCTGTAACTTCTGCACTTGGCTAGGTAGCTGTCACCATCCAGACAGTGCTACCTGAGCCACTGGTTTGTAAATGTTCCCCCCCCCAATTCTTTTGACTACCTTTCATAAAAGGATTTATAAATATTATTCAGTAAATATGTTTTAACAGATTTTCAAAATTGAATAATTCATAGTATGGGAAGATAACAAAGTAAGAATGTGATTAAAAGATGACTCCCTAACTTCTTTGCCACATTGACTTTTCCTCAGTGATTATTTCTCTCCTTTAACCATTTCATTTTTCTTAAACTGTTATTCTCTCTCAACTTTTGGTCACTTTGAACTCCTCTGTTCTTGTCTTCTTTTTTTCTTATGACCATTTTTTGTTCTTAATTGTTAAGTATACTTGTCTTCCCCAGTAAATTGTAAGGCTTTTGAATCAGGGACCATATAATAATATAAATATTATTGCCTTTTTATGTTATGAAACAGTATTGTACAAAAGCCTAATGGATAGATGGAATCAATTTTATATTCACAGAATAAAGAACAGAAACACAACTTCCAAGGTATTCAGAGAATAGATAGGTTCTTGCCCATTCTTTTCTCATTGCTACTTTTGCAGAAGCTATCAGCAATCTATAAATTGTCTTTTATTCTCCAGGAGTATAACAGAAGGAAAAATAATAATCTCATGTAGGAATGCAAAAACAAAAATAGGAATAGGAAAATGCCAGAACGATTATAGTCAAGGAGAAAGCTGCAAGTATCTGAAGTGGAGAATAAATATGGGGAGGGTTTGTATATAGGTTAATAATGGTTTAAAGCTTTTTTTTTTTAAGATGTTTGTTTTCCTTCCCTTCTTTCTACTTCTTTCTCAAATCATACTGAAACAATTGAAAGAAAAAAAGGAGAGAATAGGAAAGATGACACAGCAGCAGAGTTTTGGAAGCTGGAAAGTATATGAACTTAGCAGACCTATGAAAAACAATACTGAAGGGAGGAAAGTCAAGTGCTAAGCCAGTTCACATCGGGCCAAAAGGCTGAGACTAAGTGGAAGAGGCGGGTGGCTTAAGTAAGGAGGAAGTTAATCTGTTCTTCTAAAACAGATATTTAGGCACTGATGTTAGAAGTTCTCCAACAGACAACCAGTCCTGCTGCAGCTCACAGTCAACAAGCTGGGATCTTGTCCTCAGTGTTTTCAAGCAGCGTCTTTGTCCCCTGTTTACATGGGGAGTAAAAACAGAGATTACCAATGTTGGAGAAAAGCCCCATCATGAAAAATAAAGAAAAAAAGGCAACAAATGGAAAAAATAACTTGGAAGAAACAGACTCTGCATCCAGGAAGATGAAATTGATAAATTTCATGATAAAAATCTCAATATCTTAAAATGCAGATGGCAGTCAGACATAGATTATGTGGTAGAATGAAATACTGTAAAGCAAACAAAGCAAACTATAAAGCCCCAGGAAAATAAGAAAATTTGCCAGAAAGGAAAATAATTGTAGTTTATTTTACTACATGTCGCTGCTATAAATAGTGTTTAGATAATCATAATAATGTAGAAACTGAATACTGACCTAAATTAACATATACAGTTATAAGTTATACACTGCCTATGACCTTTTGGTCAGCAATGGACTGTATATACAACATCACACAAGATGATTATGGAGCTGAAAACCTTCTGTCACCTAGGGATATCGTGGCCATCATAGCGTCATAACAGTGTGCATTGCTTATATGTTTGTTTGTTGTAATGCTACTGCGAACTGTCAGTAGGATAAAAATATAGCACAAGGGCTGGGGCTGGGGCTGGGGCTCAGCGGTAGAGAGCTCATCTGGCTCATGCGAGACCCTGGGTTCAGTCCTCAGCACTACATAAAAATAAATAAAAATAAAGATATTGTGTCCAACTACAACTAAAAAATAAATATTTTTTAAAAATAGCACAAACTAGGTAAAGTGCATAATACTTGGCAATGATACAAAATTACATATAAGAGGTTGTGAGGGGAATGGGAAAATAAACAAGGAGAGTAATGAATTACAGTAGATGGGGTAGAGAGAGAAGATGGGAGGGGAGGGGAGGGGTGATAGTAGGGGATAGGAAAGGTAGCAGAATACAACAATTACTAATTGGGCATTATGTAAAATTGTGGATGTGTAACCGACGTGATTCTGCAATCTGCATTTGGGGTAAAATTGGGAGTTCATAACCCACTTCAATCTAATGTATGAAATATGATACGTCAAGAGCTTTGTAATGTTGTGAACAACCAATAAAAAAATTAAAAATTAAAAAAAAATAAAAATAAAAAAAATTTTAAAAAAAGGACCGAATTACTATTTTAGGTATTTCTATATTAAACTTTTAATCATTATTTTAGGGTATGCTCCTACTTATAAGAAAAAAAAAGTTTACTGTAATACAGTGTGTCATGTTACATTAGCAGTGCCCTGGTACATCTTGTATTTACTATGTCTCTTAATTACATCATGCTTGATTTAATCTCATGTTATTTTGTTCATTGTGACTCTAGGGGCAGTAGCCTACACTAAATAGCTCAGGTATATAGTACGCCATACCACCTAGGTTTGTGAAAGTACACTCTAGTGTTATTTACACAATGATGATGTCACTTAACAAAGCATCTCTTGGAATGTGTTCTTGTTAAGCTACACGTGGCTGTAGAACTCTGAGGGGATAGGAGATGGGTGCTTGCACATGTTTTGTAAGGAATTAAGGTAGGAGGGTGGGTAGAGAAAGTTAAACCATCACTTCCTAGCCAGGCACAGTGGGGCATGCCTGTAATCCCAGCAGCTCGAGAGGCTGAGACAAGAGGATCACAAGTTCAAAGCCAGCCTCAGCAAAAGCTAAGTAACTCAGTGAGACTCTGTCTCTAATAAAATACAAATATTGGGCTGGGGATATGGCTCAGTGGTTGAGCCATATTCACCTGAGTTAAATCCCTGGGCACCGCCCCCCCCACACCTCAAAAAATAAAAACCATCACTTTCTTTTCTTGTGTGAGGTAAATAGATAATGCCACAAATTGAAAAATCAAGAAATAATACAGGGGGGCTGGGGTTGTGTCTTAGTGGCAGAGTGCTTACCTAGCATGTATGAGGCATTGGGTTCAATTCTTAGCATCGCATATAAATAAATGAATAAAATAAAGGTCCATCAACGTCTACAAAAAGTATATTAAAAAAAAGTAGTACAGGCGTGTTATTTAGTTATTGAGAGACATGGAAGTAATCTTAAATAGATAATGCCTCAAATCAAGAAATCAAGAAGTAAAACAGGCATATTATTTAGTTATTAGAGACAGAAGTAATATAATCAGCTAAATAGGGTGAACATGATTATCATCAGGCAAGAGTTAATGGGAGCTGTCGTTTTTCCTAACCTTAAAGAATTATTTTGAATACATATATAACTTTATTGTTAAAACATATATATGATTTCATTGTCAAAAATAGGTGAAGTAGGTAATACAGAGGACAGAGGCTAGATTTTGTAATATTTAGAGAGTTTAAATAACATTTAATAGCAAAATGAATGGAAATCAAAATAGACAAAATGTGTATAAATAGGCCAAATAAAAGATGTCTTTCTTTATGTAAAAAGAAGCTATAATTACTTTGAATTAAAATGTGATTGCTTATGTTTTCAGTTTTTATATTATAAAATCTGTGTGCCCAAACTTTATTGCAATCCAAAATAAATAACTCAGTTTGTGGATGAGCAACAATTGTATTTCCATCCAGTGATGGGAAGTAGAGCCCAAAATTCAAGCCATTAGCAATATGTTGGTGACAAACTTTGATTAAGGAATTTCACTCCTTCCCATCTTTTATCTCTTGATTAAAGTGATATTTTTCCCAGTATTTAATTGGATCATAATCAGCTGAAAAAAATAGAATTCTATGGTAATTCCATTATTAGGGCCCTCTAAAATATTGACCTCTGGTAGCTAACAGGTTTTGGTAGGCAGAATTTTACTTTTATAATGTGGCATTGAATTGTACATATAGCATTAGGTCTGGGTGATCTCTGGGGAGAATGGAATTGATGCATCCTTTTTCTGCCAGTCCCAGGTGGCTTATCAGGAGAGCAGGTGTTGCTTGGATGATGCCTGCATTCAGGAGTCATAGTGCAAATCTGATGAAGGCATATATTCCCCAAACCACTCAGGCTAGTGTCTCTCCTGGGGAAGAGGCTAACATTGGCCTTGTATGCTTTGAAAAAGAAGCAAAGAAGAAGAAGAAAAATAAAGAAAAACTAATTATCAACCTAAAGCAAATGTCATTCAGCTCAAATCCCTGAAGGATAAAGGCGTAGGTGACAAATGTTACTAGAGAGAGGGCTGAGCTGTCGCTTGTTTTTTTTAATGGATCATTCATGGTTGACCATAGAATCACATGCTATTTCATCTTATTGTGTGTTGCATCTGAAGAAATACTGAATATCCGTAAGCTTAAAAGAGTTGTATACTTTACATAAATCCTTTGGATTGAAACATAATCCTAGTGTCAGGGAAGATGATAAAAGACAGCTCTCTGTTAACTTAGTTGTCCCTTACTCTTCATCTTTTTTTACTTACTTTTGATTAGACTCCTTACATCTCATTTTGTCTGCCTTGACTCTGGGCATTGATCCACATGTCCCATTCCAGAGGGCAGTTAGGAACAAAAAGGAGAAGTTAGAGAAGTTGGGGGTTTGTCGGGGGGTTGGTCGGTTTGTCACAGTGTTAAAAAAGGATTTCCCAAATGTTCAGAATTACACAGATTCTCAAAAAGTGCCAAATTCTTCTGCATTGGGAATGTTCAGGCAGAACTCTGTGACTGGATGCTAGGGATTAGGGAGGAGCACACAAGTTAACTAACCTCAGATACTCTTATATATTCCTAAGAAATAAAGAATCTATTCTTTTTGCTTTCAACAAAAGGTCTACAAAATAAGTAGTCTCCATGTTGAATTGTTCCATTCTTAAAATATTTCTGTTTGCTATAGTCCTTACTGTTACAAATAACAGTGGTTATTTGTTAATTCGGATAGCAATTTTTTTAAAATTCTAATTTGTTATACGTGACAGCAGAATGCATTTTAATTCATATTGCACATATAGAGCACAATTTTTCATATCTCTGGTTGTACACAAAGTAGAATTACACCATTTATGTCTTCATATGTGTACTTAGGGTAATGATGTCCATCTCATTCCACTGTCTTTCCTACTGGGGATAGCTATGTTATTGGTACTTTGCCTTTAATAGGAAAATTAACAAGTTTTTTAAAACAACATTTAGAGTAAAAGGAAATACATTTAATTTGAAGCCTGAACGACTTAGATAATAGGAAAAATTTCTGGATGAAGAGAGATGTTACTACTTGGAGGGAAGTATGAACCGTATTATTGACCTTTGAAAGTAAATTTTTTTGTTTGTTTTTTGAGACAGTGTCTTGCTTTATTACCCAGGCTGACCCCAAACTCCTGGCCTCTAACAGTTCTCCTGCCTGAGCCTCCCTTATGATGAGGACTACAGGCGTACTCCACCATGCCCAGCTAGAATTTTTGAGATCTTTATGAGCTATTCATTCATTACACTTTCACAGAATGCCCCAATAATTATATAAATTGCTTTAAATTTCATTATAGCTGGCATACTTTTCAAATAGGACTTTCATGACACTAGAAAGCTGCTTGTTGCTCTCTTGTGAAAAGTGAGATAATTAATTAATACTGCCAATTAATTTCATCTAAATTTCATGAAGACTGGCCTTTTTCACACTATTTAAGACCTTTGTATCTTCTACTAATTCTTCAGCATAATTACTAATGAGCACTTTTTCCTTTTTAATGGATTTCTGAGATAAATATGAAATGCTCATTTATTTGATTATCTGCCAGAGTTTGCTGTGCTACACACTTTACAGATGACCAATTTAAAAGCAAAGAAAAATAAAAATATTTCTTAGTGAAGTGAACTCTACAATATCCTATTTAATTTTTTAGAATTTGTCTTGGAGTTTAAATGTTCCATTTTCCTTCTGAAAAATGGAAGAGTTTGAAAAGTTAGAATTTTTTTCCTTTTGAAATTGATGCTTCATAGTAAGAATTGAATGATGAGTAATTCATGCCATATCCTTCTCTTCTCTTCCTTCTTTTCTGGTCTCTTTCTTTTCTGAAAGTCCGCTCTTCTTGCTGCAAACCTGAAGAATGACAGTTAGCACTCTAGGCTTATGCCTATAATGAAAATCTATTTGATAGACATAAAGTCAAAAGCAAAACTTAGATTAATTAGTTGTGTGATTCTGCCCAAACCCGAATTTGAACAGCAATAGAAACTATTAGACAATTATAAACTATGCAAAACAAAGCACCAAGAGAAAAATATTAAAATAAAATTAATAGAGCCTCAGTGGAGCAATATCAAACAGTGTAATGTAACTAGAGTCCCTGAAGTAAAGGAGTTGAGATGCAAGCCAAAAAATATTTGAAGAAATAAATGGTCCAAATATGATACAGAAGCCACTGAAATCCAAACACACCAAAAAAGATGCCAACACAAATCATAATAAAACAGCAAGAAAGAGAACATCTTAAAAGCAGGCAGAAAAAAAAGTTATATAGAAGAAACAAAGAATGAAAGCAAACTTCTTGTCATAAAATGTGCAAACCAGAGACAATAGAATGAAATCCTTAAAATGATGAAAGAGAAAAACCTGATGTCAACCTAGAATTCCATATCCTGCAAGAATATAGTCTTCAAAAATAAAGGCAAAAAAAAAACGTTTTTCAAACAAAAACCAGGATAATTTGCTTCCAGTAGATGTACACAAGAAATATTTAAAGGTGTACCAGGCATAATTAATAAATCATTAATGAAAATATAATAGAATACTAAAAAGTGCTTTGTTGATCCAAAAGAAAAGAGAAAGAAAGAAATACTGTATGAGACAAATAGAATAACTAGCAAAATGATAGATATAAACCAAACTCTACCAATAATTAAATATAAATTTAAATACACCAATTAAAAGAGATTATCAGATAGAATTAAAGAATCAAGACTTAAGTGTATGCTATTTGTAAGCTTTAAATATAAATACATGGATAAATTAAAAATAAAAGGATAAAAAAAGATAATCCATGCAAACATTAGTCAAAAGAATGTTGGAGTGGAATGATTATATAGTAGATGTCATAACTAGGAATATTATCAGGAAGGAAGGGAAGCATTTCATAATGATAAGTTGTAGTTTATCAAAAGATAAGAGCAGAAATCAATAATTTCAAAAGCTCATTCTTTGAAATGATAAAATAATAGATAACTCTACAGCTAGACTGATCAGGTTAAAAAAAAAAGAGAGAAGGCACAAATTACTAATACTGGGAATGAAACAAGGGCTTGGAAAGAGAGCTTCGTTGTAGAGCCTATGGGCAATGGAAGGAGATGTTGACACCTTTATTCTACAAAATTTGATGTTTTAGATGAAATGGACAAATTCCTTGAAAGGTGAAAATTTTCAAAATTGTCTTAGTAAGGTAAGAGTTAAAAAATTGATTTTGTAATTTAAAAACCTCAAAAATTAGATTTCAAATTCAGGTGGCTTTATTTGATTTCTGTTCAATGTTTAATGAAGAGTTAGCACTAGGGCTGGGGATGTGGCTCAAGCGGTAGCACGCTCGCCTGGCATGCGTGCGGCCCGGGTTCGATCCTCAGCACCACATACCAACAAAGATGTTGTGTCTGCCGAGAACTAAAAAAAAATAAATACTAAAAAAAAAAAAAAAAAAAAAAAAAAGAGTTAGCACTAATGGGGCTGGGGATATAGCTCAGTAGTAGAGTTAATGCCTAGAATGCCCAGGGTCCTGGGTTCTAGTATGGCAAAATAAAAAATAAATTAGTACTAGCACTCACATATACCCTCAAAAAATAGGAGGAAACATTTCCCAATTCATATTTTGAGGCCAGTAGTATACTAATAGCAAAATTGAACAAAGACAAGAAAATAAAACTATAGTCTATTATCTCTTATGAGCATAGATGCAGAAATACTCAGTGTAATATTTGCAAGCTGAGTTCAGCAATATATAAAACAACAATAATAATACATCATGATCAAGTGAGAGTTATCTCAGGAATGCAAAGTTAGTTCAATATTTTAAATCAAAATAATGCACAGTTCAACAAAGGAGAAAAACATTTTCCATTGTCCACAGAAAAGACATTCGGAAAATTTAGCACCTATTTGTGGTTTTTAAAAAAAAATTTTTTTCACTTCATTAGAAATACAAAGGATCTTTTCAAACTGACAAAGGTTGCATACATCAAAAAATAAAACTACTGTTATCCTCGTTCTTATCCATGAAAGACTAAATGCTTTCTCCCTGAGACTGAAAACAAGGCAAGGAAGAATTTCTGCTTTTACTTCCTGTCTCCCCTTTGAGATGTGGTTTTGACTCTGTTGCCACGACTGACCTCAAACTCACAATTCTCCTGCCTCAGCCTCCCAAGTAGTTGGAATTACGGGTGTGCACCATCTTGCCTGGCTTTCTTTTCCCACTTTAATTTATCTTTTCACCAGAGGACTTAAACAGTGAAAAAAGGGAAGACAAATTACAAGCTTATGGATTGGAAAAGAAGAAATAAAACGGTCTTCATATTAGATGACCTGATTGTTTACTTAGAAATGTAAGGAATCTTAAAAAATATTACTAAAACTAATAAGTGAAATTTAGCAAGGTATCAAGGACACAAAGTCAAAATTTAAAAATCTGTTTTATTTTTAATACTAATAATGAACATTTGGTAAACGAATTTTTAAAGCAGTATAATTTATAATAACATTAAAAACCCCATAGAATTCTTGGGAATAAATTTAGCAAACTATGTGTCAGAAATGTACTCATTGATAAGAGAAAATAAAGAACTTAAATAACTGCAAATATATACTTTGTTTATGTATCGGATGGTTGAATATTGATACTCTTTCTCCCTAAATAGATGTATATATTCAATGCAGTTCCAATCAAAATCCTCACAGACTTTCTTAAGAAATAAAAGGCTGAGTGATCCTAAAGTTTATATGGAAATGCAGAGGACCTAATAACTAGAACAATTTTGAAAAAGAACAAGAATGTTTTACACAATTTAATTTCAAGACTTACTATAAAGCTACAGTTATTGAGACAGTGTAGTTTTGACATAAAGAGAGGCATAAAGATGAATAAAGAGACAAGAAATAGGCCCATACATAGGTAGTCAATTTTTCTTTAATCCAAAATAATTCAAGGATGGTCTCATCTTTTCAGCAAATAGTGCTGGAACAACTGGATGTCTATGTGGCAAAAAAATTAAACAACCAGGAGCAAGGATTGCAACGGACTGAGCAATTTAGCGAGAGACCCTGTTGCAAAGTAAAAAAGGGCTAAGGATATGGCTGTGGGTTCACCCTGGGTTCAGTCCCTAGTACCACTAAAATAGTGAATAAATAAACAAAATAAAATTTTTAGAAAATGACACTTGATCCTTATATCACAACATAAAAATAATTAACTCAAGATAGATGTAAATGCTAAAACTTTTAAAGACTTCAAACAGAAAACCTATTTGCATCATTGGGATAGCCACAGACTTCTTAGATAACTCAAGTAGCATGAGCCATAAAAGAAAAACTTGATAAATTATACTTCATTGAAATAAAAAACTTCTGGGGCTGGGGCTATAGCTCAGTGGCAGAGCGCTTGACTAGCATGCATGAGACACTGGGTTCGATCCTCAGCACCACATAAAAATAAATAAATAAAATAAAGGCATTCTGTCCATCTATAACTACAAAAAAACCCTTTTTTTAAAAAAAAGAAAAGAAATAAAAAACAACTGCTCTTCAGAAAACACTATAAAGAAAATGAACACCAGTGCTCTGTGTCTTGTTTTGACTATTGTAAAGAAGCACTCATGGACTGTTTAGTGCCACGTTTTTTTCATCCGTGTTCATTTTGTTGGTGATTTTGCTGTTTAGAATGGCCCCCAAGCATAATGCTGAAGTTCTGTCTAGTGTTGCTAAGTGCAAAAAGGCCATGTATGGGGCTGAGGTTGTAGCTCAGTGGTGGAGCTCTTGTCTAGCATGCATGAGGCACTGAGTTCAGTTCTTAACACCACATATAAATAAATAAAAGGTCCATCAATCAATCAATCAATCAATCAGTGGCCACATATGATTTACCTTACAGAGACCATTAATGTGTTAAATAGGCTTCTTGGGACATGAGTTACAGTTGGGTTTTGTTTTGTTTTTATACTAGGGATTAAACCTCTTTTTTATTATTTTTTAAATTTTGAGACCAGGTCTTGATTAGTTGCTGAGGCTGATCATTATTATGATCCTCAGCCTCAGCCTTCCAAATTGCTGGGATTATAGATGTGTACCATCATGCCCAGCATGAGTTATAGTTTATAGTTTTGTGGGCTGACTTCAGTGTTAATGAATCAACAATATATGTTAAATAAGCCAGCATCAAGGAAGGGTGGCACTGGAATAAAGGAGAACTTTGCCTTGTAAATATTAAGAATGTGGTCAGATCAGAAAATGATTCTGATCAAATAGCCACACAGCATTGAAGTGTACAGAACTTGTGAGATGATGATGGAAGCTCAAATGGACCCTGAGAGAAATTATACCATAGGAATAACTGTAACTTGTTTAGTGATTGTCTGAATATTTTAATCTCTTCATACTGTGAATGCAAAAAGGCATAAAATTCCTAATCCTGTATTAAATTGTGTTCCATAAGTACACATTGAATGGACCAGTTTAAAAAATAAATTATCAGCCTAGGGTAGTTCAGTGGTAGAGTGCTTGCCTGGCCTGTGCAAGACCCGAGGTTCCATCCTCATCACCCCCCACACAAAGAAACTACCATTATTTATTTCTTTATATAACTATCATTATTATTATTATATACTTTAGAGTGTAGTGCAGTGAACACATAGAAAGTCTACAACTAGATGTTTTTGTATAAATAAAGTTAGATATATTGTTCATAATTCGAGGATAGCTGTTTTAGCTGTTACATTTAACCAATTATTTGCATGTACTGAGGATTATGTAGATTTCATAGCAACATTAATCTTTCCTTTCATGGATTTTTATATTTAAATATACAGCTTTGTTAAATGTTTTTGTATTTAATGCATTTGCATTAATCTAATCTACTTATATTAAATCTAATTGCATCCTAACTTTCTGGGATGAGTATCTAGTTGTTACACAAAAGGAACATTTTTCGAATAATTAATCATAGTATCTAAAAATCTAACTAATGTACTTATTTTAGTACAAAGTAGTATTTTTGTTTGTTAAAATAGTACATCATAAATACAAATTTTGTTATTTGAATGTAAGCAGAATTGAATTTGTCAAGTAATAAAAAAGAAGAAAGCCAGAAGGAAAGAGTGGGTTTCCTTTTGTGCTTCAGAGTTCAGGTAAGGACTGGGTGCCTGTGTTTTCAGTGCACAGACTCTGCTTCTGTTTCCATGGATCCTTCCCCATGTGAATGAAGCCTGTTCATCAGGGATTTGACTTGAAAGCCAAAGGACTTTTTGCACCTCTGCATTTAATTTTTGCTCAATTCTGTAATCACCTTAAATAGGCAGCTTTGTTAAGATATTTTTTACATACCATAAGATTCACTCACTTGAAGCAATCAAGCCAGTGGGTTTTAAGTATATTCAGAGACTTGTGCAACTGTCACCACTGTCTATTCTTGGAATCTTTCATCCACAAAGAAATCCCATACCCATTCTCAGCCACTCCTTATTCTTCTAGCTCCCCCTGACTCAGCTCTGGATTTTGAGGTTTATTTGTTAGAAATGGGACCTCTTAAATAAACCAGAACTAGATTAGTAGGGACTTTAATTAGTTTTTATTAAAATAATTCTTTAGCAGATTACAAAAGCAACGTTTTATGATTTGGTTGTTGCCTGTTATACCTTTTTGTCTAACAGTATATTAAGAATGACTGTAATTGGCTTAGTTTTCACTAAATTTTGGATAGGCCAAATTCATTATTTTGGTTTACTTTCTTAAAAGCAGGACCATGTCTTATACCATGTTGGTATCCACAAGAAGTCCCATACAAGGCTGGGAATTAAGGCTTGTTTTGAGATTTTATTTTATAATGTTCACTTAGATTTTACACCAGTGGCTGAGTGCAAAGCTTTTTAAAGGAGCTGTCCTTGGCTTACCTGGTTATTCCCAGATTGTGTGTTCCTACATGATCAGTCCAAAATACCTCTCCTTTCTAAAGTTTTTTCCTGTCAATCCAACCTAAGCTTTCTACAGAATTATCTCCATTTTTGTCCTGATAATGTGTTCTAAACTCCACCTATGGCTTTTATGACATTGTTTGATAATTATTTATTTCCCAGGATTTCTCCTGCCAAGTTTCTCAAGGGTAAGTATTATATTGTAGCCTTAATAGGTGCCAATAGAGATAGAACTCAATTTGGATAAACTTCTAATCCTGGGCTGAGAGTGTAGTTCAAGTACCTGAACTACAAGACCCTGGATTCTATATTCAGTGCTGCCAGCAACAACAAAAAAGAAATTCTAATCCTTTGGCTGAATGTTTGAATTTCCCTCTTTGTTCCTCATATTTCTAAGAGATAAGTGACTCTCCCATTATAATAAGAAATATGCTTTATGATCATAATGTTGATAAAATAAAAACCTGCTCCTTTGTTAAGCATGGTTTGAATCTGAACTGTCCCCCAAAGCTCATGTATGAAGACTTGGTCCCTAATGCAGTATTGTTCAGAGGTTGGGCCTTTAGGAAGTGATTGGATCATGAGGCTTCTAAACTAATTGGTGGATTGATCTATTGATAGATTCATTCTTTGACGGCATTAGTGAGAGATGGTGGAGGAGTGGGCCCACTGCAGGTCTTCCCTAGAAGGGTATATCTTGTCCCCAGTCTCTTCCTTGTGTCCCCACCCTCTGCTAGCCCCCTGCCAGGAGGTGAGCAACTTTGCTCTGCCATGCCCTTCTGCCACCATGTTATGCCTTGCCTTAGCCCAAAACAATCCAGTCAGCTGACCATGGACCAAAACTTCTGAAACTATGAGCCAAAATAAGTCTTTTCCCTCCTTTATTTTTTTAGTTTAGATGGACACAATACCTTTACTTTATTATTAAATTTATTTTCATTCAAATACAGAAGTGAAAGTAAAAAGCATTTTACAATGCTAAAATACTGGTCTCAAAATCAGACAGAGTTCTAAACTAGTTTAAATGGTTAGTCAACAAATTATGCTCACTATATATGCTTGAATAATTGCAGATGATGAGACACCGAAAGAAATCTGCCATTCTTCCTTAGAAAATACCTTCCACTCCATTGAGCACTTAAATTTATTTTTATGTGGTCCTGACAATCGAACCCAGTGCCTCACACGTGCTAGGCAAGCACTCTTCTACTGAGCTACACCTGCAGCCCTCCCCTCCTTTATTTATTTTTCTCAGGCATTTTGTTCCAGTGACACAAAGCTGACTAACACAGTAAGTGAATTAGAGATGCAGGGAACTGGAAACAAAATCTTGGGTGATAGGGGTTAGTAGTAACATGTAGAATCTCAAGGACTGGTTAAAATATGGACAACCCTGACTCAGCCTCTAAAGTTTGTTACTCAGGAGATCTTGGATAAGCCTTGAGAACGTAATGTGCATTTTAACAAGTTTCCAAATAATGTCGATTAGTTGATCCAGGTACCTTATTATTATTATTATTATTATTATTATTATTATTATGTCTGTGTATGTGGTGCTAGGGATTGAACCCAGGGCCTTGTGCATGTGAGGCAAGCACTGTACCAACTGAGCTACACCCCCAGCCCCTCAGGGACCACATTTTAAGAACCACATATATTATAGTTACAAATTCTAACTAACCTACCAGGAAGACATTTAGTATATTGAAATAGGATCGGTTCCTGATCTCCTCACCTGGCCCTGTCTTTAAGGTCTTAGTAGGGGGAAAAACTACTTCACATTTGCAAAGTTTTGTTTTTTTTTTTAAATACTGGGGATTGAATTCAGGGGTCCTTTACCACTGAGCTACATCCCCAATCCTTTTTATTTTTATTTTGAGGCAAGGTCTAATTTACAAAGGCTGCCCTTGAATTTGCAATCCTCCTGCCTCAGCCTCCCTAGTCAGTGGTATTATAGGCGTGTGCCACCTCTCTAGCATTAACTCTCACTGAGCAAATTTAAGTGCTCAATGGAGTGGAAGATATTTTCTAAGGAAGAATGTCAGATTTCTTTTGGTGTCTCATCATCTTCAATTATTCAAGCATATATAGTGAACATAATTTGTTGACTAACCATTTAAACTAGTTTAGAACTCTGTCTGATTTTGAGACCAGTATTTTAGCATTGTAAAATGCTTTTTACTTTCACTTCTGTATTCATTTGAATGAAAGTAAATTTAATAAAATATTTTCAATTAAATATTAAGAATTAAGTAGATATAGAGGAAGGGGATCAAGGGAAGGGAGAAGGGAAGGGAAAGAGGAAATATTGGACTGAAATGGAGCAAATTATATTATATGCATGTATGAATATGTCAGAATGAACCCCACTATTATGTATACCTATAATGTACAAATAAAAAAGAATTAAATAATAAATGCTATACAGTCAAATTTCCCCCTCTATTCTACACTGATTACCCACAAGTTATTTTTTTCCAATGTTATTTTTTTTAAGATCCTAAATTATGATCCGTATTGTCATTAAAAGAGTATTTTTTTTACCCAATACAATTATTGTCAACTGTTTTCAGCTAAGCTCTGGAGTGTCTGTAACACAGACTGTTATATAGTGTATAATATAATTTTATGACTGAGGATATTATTGTGTTCTAATTACTTTATTTTTTAAGCATTTTTCTTTTTCACTTTTTATTTTATTTTTGTGGTACAGGGTTTGAACTCAGCACCTCATGTATGCCATGCATGCCCTCTACCAGCTCATGTTCTTTATTTTAAAGCAGTAATTCATGAATGTTGCAAATAAGGTTATTCAGAAAAATCAAAATTGTATATTCTAGGGGGGAAAAAAAACCCCAAGATGCTAAATAGCTATTATTTCTAATTGCAGGGAAAAAAATCACTATTTTGTGACTTTGTTAATTGATGTGTCATGCAATCAGGTTCTAATCTGATTGCAATGTAGGGTTTTTGTTTCCCTCAGAGTTCCTATTCTTTGGTCTTTTTAAATTACAAAAATATGTTTTTATTGGTACATTATAGTTATGTATAGTAGTGGGGTTTATTTTATGACATAATCATAAATGTGTATAACATAGATTGCTCCATTTGCCCAAGTAATTCCTTTCTCTCTTTGCCTCTTTCCCTATCTCCCCCCATTCCCTTCCTCTACTCTGTCTTCCTTGTATTTATTTAATTAATGCATCCTCCAGTTCTTCCCCATTTCCTCCCCTTCTCCCTCCTCTTTGATTTAATCTTCCTTCTTCTTCTTCTTTTTTTTTTTTTTTTTTGTGGTGCAGGGGATTGAACCCAGGGCCTTGTGCTTGCAAAGCAAGCATTTTACCAACCAAGGTATATCCTCAGCCCTCTTCCTTCTGTTTTTGGAAGATTGCCCTTTATTCCTTTTTTCTCTCCAGCTTCCACATATGACAAAGAACATTTAACCCTTGTTTTTCTGAGTCTAGCTTAGTTCACTTAGCATGCTGTTCTACAGTTTGATCCATTTACCAGCAAGTGACATAATTTCATTCTTCTTTATGGCTGAGTAGAACTTCATTGTGTATATATACCACATTTTCTTTATCCATTTGTCTATTGACAGGTAACTAGGCTGGTTCCATAATATGTGTATTTGTGAATTGTGCTGCTATAAACATTGGTATGCATGTATCACTCAAATATGCTGATTTTAGTTCTTTTAGATCAATACCAAGGAGTAGGATAGCTGGGTTATATAGTGGTCCATTCCTAGTCTTTTTTTTTTTTAATCTTTCCAACAAACTTATTTATTTTTTCCACATTTTTATGGTACATTATAGTTGTATATAATGGTAGGATTTGTGGTTACATATTTGTTGTGCACTTCATATAACTAATTTGATCAATATCATTCCTCAGCATTACCCCATTCCTAGTCTTTTGAGGAGTATCCATACTGCTTTCCAAAGTGGTTTTACTAATTTGTAGTCCACCAATAACGTATAAGTGTACCTTTTCATACATCCTTGCCAGCAATTATCATTATTTCTATGTGTGTGTGTGTATATATATATATATATTTTTCAACTACTGAGCACATTCCTTGCCCATTTTGCTTAGAACCTCAAGAAGTTGCTAAGGCTGGCTTTGAACTTGAGATCCTCCTGTCTCAGCCTTCTGAACTGCTGGGATTACAGGCATGCACCACATTCCTGGATTGATTATATTATTAATGATTGCTGTCCTAACTAGGGTGAAATTAAACCCCAGTGTAGTTTGTGTTTCTCTGATTGCTAAGGATGTTGAACATTTTTTGATAAACTTGTTGGCCCATTTGCATATCTTCTTTTGAGAAATGCCTATTTAAATCTTTTGTCCACTTTTGGGGTAGGTTATTTGTTTTTGTTTTGGTGTTTTTGAGTTCTTTGTTAATTCTGCTTATTAATCCTCTGTTGGAGGAGTAGCTGGCAAAAAATTTTTTTCTCATTCTGTAGGCTCTCTCCCCTCATGTTCTTGTTTTCTTTGTTGTGCAAAAGCATTTTAATTTAAGGCCATTCCATTTATTGATCCTTAGTTTTATTTCTTGAGCTTTAGGAATCTTATTAAGGAAAGTTGGTACCTGTGCCAATATGTTGGAGTGTTGCCCCTATGTTTTCTCTAGCGTCACTGTTTCTGATTTAATTCCTAGGTCTTTGATCCACTTTGAATTGATTTCTGTTTACAATGAGATATAGGGATCTAGTTTGATTTTTCTACATTTGAAGCATCATTTGCTTAAAAGGCTGACTTTTCTCCAATGTGTGCTTTTGGCACCCTTATCAAGAATCAAGCCAGGTGCAGTGGCTCTATAGGCTGAGACAGGAGGATTATGAGTTCAAAGCCAGCCTCAGCAACAGTGAGGCGCTAAGTAACTCATGAGAACCCTGTCTGTAAGTAAAATACAAAGTAGGGCTGGAAAGGTGGCTCAGTGCTCCTAAGCTTAATCTCTGGCACCCTCTCCCCACCAAAAGAATCAGATGATATGTGTGTTCTATCTATTTCATCTCTTCATATCTGTTTGCAATGGAGTTGTTTGTTTTTGCAGTGTAGTTTTAAAAGAAGTTTGTAAGCAAGACAGAAATTATACCTTTGTGCTGCTACATGAATTTAGAGGGAAAGAGTTTTTAAAGGCTTACTGAATAGTACTGTATGTTGTACATTTTTTCCAAGTCCAATAGGAAAATTATCTTTAAAGGTCTCTTCCACTGGACAGTAGAAAGAGACAGACGTTATTACCCTATGTACATGTATGATTACACTAGTGGAGCAACTCTGCACCATATACAACCAGAGGAATGAGAAGTTGTGCTCCATTTGTGTATACTCTGTCAAAATGCATTCTACTGTAAAATAGACTAGATAGGTAGGTAGGTAGGTAGATAGATACAAACAAAATAGGGCTGGGGATGTGGCTCAGTGGTTGAGTGCCCTTGAGTTCAATCCCCAGTACCCCTCCCCAAAAGTTTCTTCCACTGATGAATTCATTATTCAGTCAGAGAAAATGAACCATACACATGTGAAATCACAGTATAAACAATTAAAAGTAAAATTATCGGGATTCCACCTCTTGGGTCCCATTCTTCCTCCGGGAGAAGTCTTTTCTGATGTCCTTTAATAAACTTCTAATTTATACTCTGAAAAAAAAAAGTAAAATTATCAGTTAGAACAATTCATTTATTTTAAATTAGATGAACCTGCATCAGTGAAATAAAAGAACAATCAGAGTAGTCAGGTGCGGTGACTCATGCATGTAATCCCAGCAACTAGGGAGGCTGAGGCAGGAGGATCACTAGTTCTGGGCTAGCCTCAGCAATTTGTGAGAACCTCAGCAATGTAGTGAGACTGTCTGAAAATAAAAAAGACGGGAAATGTAACTTAGTGGACCTTAGCACCCTTGTGCTCAATCCCTAGTAACCCCCCCCACCGCCAATGATCTAAGTAATGAAAGATTAGTGAGGGTATTATTTATATACATAGTTATTAACAGTGTGAGGGAAAACTTGCTGCAATTTAGTATGACTAGTGAAAGTTTTTTCCTTTGTTTGTTTGTTTGTCTAGGTACCAGAGATTGAACCCCCAGAGGTGTTTAACCACTGAGCCACATCTCAAGCCCTTTTTAAACATTTTTTATTTAGAGACAGGGCCAAGATAAGTTGCTGAGGCTGGCTTTGAACTTGCAAGTCTCCTGCCTCAGTCCCCTGAGCTGATGGGATTACAAGCATGTGCCATTGTGCTCACCTGACTGATGAAAAGTTTAAGTTAAGCTATCCCTTTTTGTAGCTTGTTAGCCATCAGCCTGGCCTAGATCTTGAAATTAGTCTTGCTACCTATCTCAGAAGCTTCTTCTAAAAGATTGAATAAATAAGTAACCAAGGGTTCATTCTTACTCTCTCCCAAGAATGTTGTAGAAGCAATGTATTGAACCAGCAAGCTTCTCTCAGGTGTTTTATGAACAAAGTGAAAATTATGCTCTTAGTTGTCAGTATGATTACTTAAATAATTAAGAGAGAGAGGTTGGAAGGTAGCAGCTCTTTATTACTAGACTTAACTTGAGTTCAATTTGGTAGATCTAAAAAAATAGGTAATCTGCTTTTGATTGTTGATCATGTCTAATTTGTTTCTCATTCAAAGAATTTAACGATGTAAATAAACATTCATGACATGAAAAGTTACACACCTTCTAAAGCTTTTCCTGTCCAACCATTTCCAAGCTGTCTGCAGAATTAATTATCCTCATCTCTGTTCCCCAGCCTACCCTTCCATGAGTATTCATTTGTGAAGCTGCTAGCCTTATGAATTATATTGTGATATGTAGTGATAATGAGAAAAGGCTGTATTTCCAGAAAGGCATTTGTGGAAGTTTTCTTTTTATTATGGAAAATTTTCAAGCATATACTAACTAGAATAAATTTTATAATGAATCACATATACCCATCCCCCAACTTCGGTAATGATCAGCTTTATGCTATTCTTTTCATTTGTACACCCTTCTATCATACTTTTTGTTGTGCTTGTTTATTTGCTCGAATATTTTAAAGCAAATACCATTTCATTTATAAATACTTTAGTATAAATTTCTAACCAAGAATCCCCCTTTAACCAACAGCATTTTCACACTCATAATTCCATAATGACATCTAACATGATCCATGTTCAAAATTGGCTCTAAAATGGGGTTTTCTACAGTTAGTTTGGTCGAATCAGGATCCAGACAAGGTCTTACACATTGATATGAATCAAGTCTTTTTTAATCTTCTTTATAACTGTACTCCTCACTGGGTTTTTTCTCCAGCTTCACATTAGAGAGCATCTGATATCTGTTTATTCCAGTGTGAGTGAAGATCACTGATGGTATCATTTTCTTTTTCTTTTTTTAACTATTTTTTATACCTTTATTTTAGGTATAAAATTGAAGGATTGAACCCAGCACCTTGCACTTGCTAGGTGAGCGCTCTACCTCTAAGCCACAACCCCAGCCCTAAGTCTGATCATTTTCATAATGATAATGATAATAATAACAACTATTATTATTCTATTAAATCAGCATCTATTTGGCTTCTCTGAAATGTAGGCAAAGAATGGCAGGAAAAATGTTAGATTTCTCGCTTTTATCTGTCAAATTTTAGAATAAAGAAGTTGAAATGACTGAAAGGTTTTTAAAAATATAAATATCATTGATGTTTATATTTGATAAGTTTTGACCTTTACAATTATTTATTTATTTGTTTTTTTATACATACATACCAGAATTGAACCCAGGGGCATTTAACCACTGGGCCACATCCCTAGCCTTTTTTTTAAAATATATTTTTTATTTGTTCTAATTAGTTATACATGACATTGGAATGCATTTTGAAACATCAGACATAAATGGAGTGTAATTTCTCATTCATCTGGTTGTACATGATGTAGAGTTACACAAGTCATGTAATCATATGTACACATAGGGTAATAATGTCCAATTCATTCTACTATTATTTCTACCCCCATACTCCCTCCCCTGCCTTCACTCCCCTCTGTCTAGTCCAAAATACCTCTATTCTCTCCCCTCTTATTGTGAATTAGCATCTGCATATCAGAGAAAACATTCTGCTTTTGGGTTTTTGGGATTGGCTCATTTCACTTAGCATAATATTCTCCAGTTCCATCAATTTACTAGCAAATGTCATAATCTCATTCTTCTTTAAGGCTGAGTAATATTCCATTGTGTGTGTGTATATGTATGTATGTATGTTGTGTGTATGTATGTGTATATGTATGTATATATATCATATTTTCTTTATCCATTCATCAGTTGAAGAGCACTAGGTAAGTTCCATAGTTTAACGATTGTGAATTGAGCTGCTATAAACATTGAGGTAGCTGTGTCACTGTAGCATGCTGATTTTAAGTCCTTTGAATATAAACTGAGGAGTGGGATGACTAAGTCAAATTGTGGTTCCATTCCAAGTTTTCTGAGGAATCTCCATACTGCTTTCCATAGTGGTTGCTCCAATTTGCAGTCTCATCAGCAATGTATAAATGTACCTTTTTCCCTATATCCTTGCAACATTTATTGTTGCTTGTATTCTTAATGATTGCCTCTGTGGTGAGATGGAATCTCAGTGTAGTTTTGATTTGCATTTCTCTCATTGAGAGAGATGTTGAACATTTTTTTCATACATTTGTCAAACGATTGTATTTCTTCTGTGAAGTGCCTAGCCCTTTTTATTTTTTATTTTGAGACAGTTCTCACTAAATTGTTTAGGGCTTCACTAAGTTGCTAAGGCTGACTTTGAACTTGAGATCCTTCTGCCTCAGCCTCCTGAGTCTCTGGGATTACGGGTGTGCACTATCATGTCTGGCTTCATTACTCTTTTTAGTTCACAGTTGCCCCAACTTTAGTAGACTATCCTTCAAGTTGGCTCCTGTGTTTTTTAATATGACCCTACTAATCTTTGATAACTTCCTTGCTTTCAGGCATGTCAGGGTATCCCTGGTCGTTTACTTCTCCAGACTTGAAGTCTCAACCATTTCTCCAAAGAAACCTGGTTCCTTTTAGTGGAATTTAGGTACTAATAGTATTCATTATTATTCAACAGTCATGAACAAAGTTGGTAAATACAAGTTTTTTTGAAAAAGGAAATAGAAATTCAACATTCCTACCTATAGTACATCCAGTTAAAATTAAAGATGTCAAGGCATTTTCATTTAATATATGATTTTATAATGATCTCTTTTATGCTGAAAATCTTGGTTCCTAATAACTTACATAATTATTTGCTTTAACCTACAGTAAAAGTAGCTTCAAAAGAATTTATTATGTCTAATCAGACTGCTGGATACAGTTTAAAGTTTCTCTATGTTTCTTTTTCTTTTTTTGTTTTTGGTGGCTGGGGATTGAACCAAGGGCCCTGTGCATGCAGGCACTCTACCAACTGAGCTAGATCTCCACCCCCTCCATCCCGTATTTCTTATATATTCTCGGAATATATACTTTCAGGGATATGTATGACTATACATATAGTTTTAATATGTCTTTTAAAATTTGTCCTGTGCAGTTAGGCCAAACTTTATAGATTTAGTTACTTCTGCTAATTTCAAATTTTAAGGATTGATTATTTCTACTTAATGAGGTTTTTTGGAGGGTGGGGTGTTATTGGAGATTCAACTCAGGGGCACTCAACCACTGAGCCATATCCCCAGCTCTGTTTTGATTTTATTTAGAGACAGGGTCTCACTGAGTTGCTCAGCGCCTCACTGTTGCTGAGGCTAGCTCTGAACTCTCAATCCTTCTACCTCAGTCTCACAAGCTGCTGAGATTACAGGCATGCACCACCTCACCTGGCTGGATTTTGTTTTTTAATATATGAAATATTTACATGGTATTCCAAAGTAAAAACTAAAAGAAAAGCTCTTGCCCTTTCTCCTCTGCTTTCCCTCCCCTGGATAACCCTTTTTATTAGTTAATACTAAACTGTATCTTTTCATTGTTTCTTTCTGAAAATAAACCTAAATATACATTTTTTTTTTATTTTCCACATCCAAAAGTGTAGGTAAATTAAGGTAACACACCATGTGTACTCTCCTATACCGTGTTTTTTTCATTTAACAATATGTTCTGGAGATCTCGCTGTGGCAATATATGATATTCTTCATTTCTTTTTACAGATGAACAGTATTCCATAATGAGGTTATTCTCTAGTTTATTCAACCGGTTCCCTCCTAATTATTGGACATTTGGGTTGTTTATAATTTTCAGTTATTACAAATATTACTGAAATGAGTGGGCATGTGAATATCCTAAAGGGAAATTGCTGGCTCAAAGAATAAAATACATATGTAGTTTTACTTGGGGGGGAAAAAACTTACATATATAGTGTCTAATTAAGAATTGAAAAGGTATATATGCCACATTTTTTTAATCCATTCATCCTTTGAAGGGCATCTAGGTTGGCTCCACAGTCTTGCTATTGTGAATTGTGGCTATGTCTCTGTAGTATGCTATTTTTAGGTCCTTTGGGTATAGTCCAAGAAGAGGAATAGCTGGGTCAAATAGTGGGTTTTGCAGAAAATAAAAATAAATAAATAAAATTCCCAGTTTTCCAAAGAGTCTTCATACTGCTTTTCAAATTGGCTGCACCAATTTTCAGTCCCACCAGCAGTGGTATTAATGTACCTTTTTCCGCCGCATCCTCCCCAGCACTTGTGGCATATATACACAATGGAATATTATTCGACACTAGAAAATAATAAGATCATGGCATTTTCAGGGAAATGGATGGCATTAGAGCAAATTATGCTAAGTGAAGTTAGCCAATCCCAAAAAAACAAATGCTGAATGTCTTCTCTGATATAAGGGGGGTGACTCAAAATGGGGAAGAGAAGAAGAGCATGGAAAGAAGATTATCTCCACATAGGGAAGAGGGGTGGGAGGGAAAGGAAGGGAGAAAGGGAATTGCATGGAAGGTGGAAGGAGACCCTCATTGTTATACAAAATACATGTATGAAGATGTGAGGGGGAAAAAAAAAGAATAGCTATACCCTAGATTAGGTAGAGAGAAGTGATGGGAGGGGAGAGGAGGTGTTGGGGAGATAGGAAGGATAGTAGAATGAAACAGACATTATTACTACTGTGTGTATATATGTGAATGCATGACCAATGTTATTCTGCAACCTGTATACTCAGAAAAATGAGATGTTATATCCTATCTGATTCAAATGTATGCTATGTCAAGGTCATTGTGCTGTCATGTGTAACAAATTTTAAAAAATAATTGAAAAGGAGGGCTGGGGCTGTAGCTCAGTGGTGAAGCACTTGCCTTGCACCATATAAAAAATAAATAAAGGTATTGTGTCCATCTATGACTAAAAATATTTTTTAGAAAATAAAATTAAATTTAAAAAAGAATTGAAAATGAAGCAGAGTTCTCTTTCCTCATGAATAATTTATTTCTATATAACATAAAATATATGTAAAATATACACACATAAATAAATAGATGGTTAATCGACCACAACTATATGCTTGATGTTTTTCTCTAGGGTACAGCAAGAGATTCTACAGAACTTCATGGTGCATGAAATTAACAAAGTTAACTTCAAATTTTATAAGTGCTATAAAGGAAGTAAATGTGTTGATGTAAAAGAGAGTAACTGAAAAGGGTGCACTTTAGTTAGGATGGTTGGGAAAGGCCTTTTGAGAGGGGACATTTGAGCTGAGACAAGAAGGATAAAAAAGATTAATACCACTATTTATTGACTTCCCTGCTCTTTTTTTTTTTTAATATATTACCTTGTTTAATCTCACAAGGCTGCAAAGTCTTTTACAGTTCCATTTTACAGCCGAGGAAACTGAGGCTCAGGAAGGTAAATTACTTGCTCATGGTCTTGAGGTCTGGAATTTGAAACAAATTGAGGCCTAACTCCAAAGCCAGATAGATAAATCCTTTTCACTGTACTGCATTGACTTTCTTAACCAGGGAGGAAGGCAGAGAATATTGAGTTAATAGAGTAAATGGTTTAGACTCTTGTTTTAACCTGGCAGAAATAATTACATATCTGTTTTTTTTCTTTTAAAGCACTGTTCATATTTATTACTGGATGATTACAAATTGGAAATATAGATACTTTATAAGCTTGTTGTATACAACAATAGAAACTGGGGGCAGTGGCACACACCTGTAAATCCTAGCAACTTGGAGGTTGCTACAGGAGACTGTCCTCAAACTTGCAATCCTTCTGCCCCAGCCTCTTTAGTCTATTTCTAGCCTTTTAAGAATATATGTCTTCTTGGGCTGGGGATATAGCTCAGTTAGTAGAGTACATGCACAAGGTCCTGGGTTCAAAACCAGCACCAAAAAAAAAAAAATAGTGCCTTCTAAGAAATCTTTATTTATTTTGCAAATATTTGTTAAATTCTGTATGTGAGGTACTTTACAAATGTCTGTTGAATTAACTTTAGTAAATGATATAACATTGTACTGGGTTCTGTAAATACCCATGAAGTTAGTATTAAGGGGAATCTTTTTTCCTTATACCAACACTTATTAAGTACTTAAATGTATTTAAATGTATTTTAAGTCTCATATAACCCTGTAAGGTAAATATTGGCCCCCTTTTTACAGATGAAGGATCTGAGGCACAGAGAAGCTACATAATTTACCTGAGATCACCATCTAATCAGCAGTGGATTTTGACCTAAAGTTTACATCCTACACAAGCAAAGGTTTTCTATCATAAATATCAAAAATCTCATGTCAAACAAGAAAATAGTTTACAGGGAAATATTATTATATTCTTTCTTACTAGCATTTTAAATTAAATCCAAAATATTGTCTAATGAACCATGTGTGAAGATTCACAGACATTTTCTTTGGTTCTTAAACTAAACTGTCACTGGAGGGGGTCTGAAGAGGGAGACATTAACTCAGGACAACGGGGTCCTTGATGTGTGTGACAGAAAAGAATTTCAGCATGTATTAGCTATTGAGACATAGATTTATTTAGGAAAGAAAGGGAGTGCACATTCAAAGGAGAGTGCTGGCTATCTTGAAGAATGAGAAGCACTCTTGGGATCTCGGCTCCTTCTTTTTAAAGGAGACTAGAGGAGGGTAGCATGGGAAGGTATGTGGGGATCCCCTCAGTTTGGTGGTCACAAGATGGTTTATGGTGGTGTGGCAGTTCTCAGGGTCCTAAGGTTGATGTCTTCTTCATTATCTAATCAATAGATGATGCTGAGAAAGTACCCTATATTATAGTTTTCTAGGAAAGTCCCCAATTATACAGGTTACTTTTCTAAATTTATCCTTTTATTTGTATTAATGGGCCAGTTAACAGTGTACAGGGCAATTTTCATAAATGGGTGAATTTCTAGTGCAAGTAAAGATTTATAAATTTTCCAGAAATTTGGGGATGTCATGCCAGGGAAAGATAACTGGCTAGGGGAGAGAAGGTATGAAGAAATTGAGCACAAAGCTTTCATATTAAAGTTAGTCTTTCTTCCTTTTGTCTCCTTTCTATTTTTTTAATTTTTTCTCTGTACTACCTCAGAACTAGCTGCAATTAAAAACCCAGGTTCTAATTTCATAAACAAGGCCACCCTTAGCAATATTAAAATAAAATAATATTATAACCTGTCTCAAAGAAAAATTCTCCAGTAACCATAGGCATGCTTGTGGCATGAAGATAGCATCTTAAATCTCTATGCAAGTCATACACAAAGTGTTATTGCGATGGAAAAATAGTGGCGTGAATAATACCTGCTCACAGCCCAAGATACTTGGTGTATCTTGGGCCTCAGTGTTGAATTTTGCAATTTCATGAGTAAGATTTGTATTTTAAGTTCTGTATTTCTGTGCATTCCACTTGATGTCAAATCTGTATTCTTAGGTTGTAGGGTTCCATTAAAAAAATAAATAATCTCAGCCCCTCCTTCCTCCCCCCTCCCCCCCACACTCATTTTGTATAATATGGTAATGATATCACCGTAGCAGTAATTACGGGTCATCTTCATTTCTTTCATCTCTGCCTGTTCTGATGGCTTCATTCCTTTGACGGAAAAGATTTGGCTCTGGGTGCTATGATTATTTTGTTAAGCGTTATTCGAATAGACAGGAGTGAGAGAAATTAATCAATCCAAATGCAATTAGCATCATGTTTAACCCAGTGATGGACGTCTCAAGGTGAAACAGCCAGGGGAGTTTCAGACATTATTATTCAATCCAGTGGTTCTTATCTAAATTATAATCAAGAGAGGTTTTTATTGGCTTCTCAGTGTGAAGATGTAACTCTTTCCCTGCCCTGGGGGTCAAGAAGGTTGGTCCTTCATTCTCCCTAGACTCAAGCTGCTGCCAGCACCTGGAAGTAGAATGGACCTAGAGGGAAAGTTGTCTTAATATCCTTTGAAATGATTGTTTTGAGAGTAGAATCTGACTTCTGGATAATCTTCTAATGTGGGGCAAAATGTTTCATATAAAGTCATTTTGACTAGCTTTTATAACTTAATCTTACCTGATAGATTACTATTATTATTCTCACTTTATGGATCTGGGTTTTAAGACTTTGTGAAGTTGCTAACCTTTGGTCTTAAGTGTTTCACCAGGATGTGATACTATGTAGAGGCCGTGAAGCATGAATGTTCTGCACAGATTTATGAGTACTAAATAAAACTTCTAGCCCACAGAGCATTAATACATTGCTTTGATCTCATTGTCTTTCACTCAATTGAGTTTTACCCTCAAAAAAGGAACCAAATTGAGACTCTGAAACAGGCCCCCAAGGCCCTCAAAAAGGAAACAAATTACAAATAAGCTTTTAGCTCTTATTTCTTGAACACAGATCTTTGAAGTTTTTTGTTATTTTGGTTTGTATTTTAGTAGGCAGAAGGATGATAAGAAAGATTACATATTTGAAATCTAGTCTTGCTTTACTCTTAAAAGAGGGAAGGGAAAGGAGAGTTGATGGAGAAACACAGGCTTTCTCCTGAATACAGCATTTTTCAAATGCCTGACAATTAAGATTCCTCTACTTCTGCCTTCAATCTTCAGGCATCATGGCTGACACTTCCCATATTTTATGTTCCTGCTTGATGCTTTGTATTCTGAAAATAAATCTGTTGGCTGGATATTTCTGTCCTTTTTTTTTTTCGTTATGAAAAGCCATTAAAATTATTTTCCATATTGGAACTGTCCACATTTGTTTATCTGCACATTGAGTCCTGATTTTTCTTTATAATACTGCTTCTTGGATAAAACATTCTCAGGAATTGGGCCTTATTGAGATTTGGAAATTTTAAAAAAAAAGGGGGGGTTTAATATAAAATTTTCTCTAAAGTCACTGGAGAAACCAGTGTTCTTAGCAACTGTCACAAAGTCAAGACACCCAATAGAAAGAATCTGGAAAGTATGCTCCCAAAAAGATTTTTTTTTTTTTTTGAGAATTCTTAGGATGAAGTTTTGATTGTCTGTGATAGTTTGGTCACAAGATGAGTATCCAGGCTTTGCTTTTCTCAGTTGTATAGAGACACTATACACTATTTCATTTTGGAATGTTTATGCCCAAAGAACTTCAGACCAAAATCTCAGAGCTTGTCTTAGTCAGCCTTTTTGCTGCTATGACTAAAAAACCTGATCAGAACAATTGAGGAGGAGGAAAAGTTTATTTGTGGACTCATGGTTTCAGAAGATCAGTCCATAAATAGCCAGCTCCATTCCACAAGGCTCAGTGCAAGGCTGAACATCATGGCGGAAGAGTGTGGCAGAGTGAAGAAGCTCACATGATGATCAGACAGCAGACAGACAGACTCTTCACACCAGATACAAAATATGTATCTCAAAGGTACACCTCAATGACCCACCTCTTCCAGCCACACCCTACCTGCCTTCAATCACCACTCAATTAATCCCATCAGGGGATTGATTCACTGATTGGGTTAAGGTTCTCATGACCTAATCATTTCTTCCTCATTGTCTCATGCATGAGCTTTTGGGGGACACCTCACATCCAAACCATAACAGGGCTTTTTTTCTGACCTTCAAGTGCCACTTTTATATATTTTAAAGAAAAGCAAGATTTCCACCAAAGACTCACTTGTGGCCACTTTCCCTAATGGATGCTTGAATGGTCATTGGACCTTAGTACCTGGTGAGGGCCATCAAGTATCCCAATGCATTGTGACTCTAAGAGACTCCTCCTCATCCAGTGGCACTGTGCTCAGTTCCCAGCTCCTTCTGCTTGTGACTGTGGCACCAGAACCAGCTGCTCTCATATTGGAGGCAATCAGAAGTGTTTAGTCCTTGACTTGAATTATCAGTCACTTAGTGGTCCTTTCTGGGCAAAGATCTGACATTGAACTCAGAGAAGAATTTCAGTCTGGCAGGCTGTCTTGGAACTGCTTTGCTTTTTGCCAGCACTGTCCCATAGTATCAGGAAAACTTTCCACTTTTGTGTGGGACAGAAATCAGCATTATAAATCACATTGGTTTCTTTTCATTCTCTAATGTTCCAAAATACTGTTAACAACTAGCTCACCTCAAAGCAAAATGGCTTTAGGAATAGTCTGTTTCTACTGAAAGCATATCTTTGAATTTACTTTAATCTTTCTAATATCTTGTACATAGTGGGCACTCTGTTTGACTTCACTGAACAATCTTTTTATGCTTCTCTTATGCACAGCACACATTGGTGACTGACTGATTGATCCCTCTTGTCATAGCTGCACAGTGCAATCAAGGACCAAAGGAGTAATTTTTTTAAGAGTCAAAACTATAAATATGAGGCTGGAGTTGTAGCTCAGTGGTAGAGTGCTTGCCTAGCATGGGTGAGGCACTGAGTTCAATTCTCAGCACCACATATAAATAAATAAAATAAACGTCCTTTAACAACTTTTAAAAAAACTATAAATATAACAAATGGCATCATTTCTATAAGACATCTTCTGTGAAGCTAATTAAATAAATAGCTTTTTAGCACATTGATATAAACTAACCAGGATTTTGTGTATTTCTTTTGCTTGGGAGTAACTGCCTCTCACTACAGCAGAGTAGTTTTTTGTTTGTTCATGTTACCTAATGTTTGTTTAGTTTAGGTAGAAGCAGATGGTAATAGATAGTTAACTAAGGATTAATGATATCCGCTGACGAGGAACCTCCTTGAGCACCTATTTCTCCAGGATTGGGCTAGCCCATTCTTAGGTTTGGGGAGATTGTCAAATGGATCCCAGGGTGTAGCTGGAACCTTCCTTTTGAGATTCTTGAGGTTAGCCACAAACTTATGTCAAGATCACCAGCAGCCAAGTGCTTGGAGATTGTTCGCTCTTCCAACAAGGATTAATACCCCAGAGTATGTTACCCAGATGTGACACATTTGTGTTACCATTTATTTTGCATTTTTTAGATCTTTTTTAAAAAATAAATAGTCCAGGAAAGGAATTCAGACAGAAGAGAGTGGTGTTATTAGTGTGAAGGTGGCAGGGCAGGATAGTTGCCTGGTACAGTCCAAGATTAAGAATACGCCATTCAGTAAACTAATGAAAGCTCATTGTTTTTTTTTTTTTTTTTTTATTGGTTGTTCAAATCATTACAAGGCTCTTGACATATCATATTTCAAACATTAGTTTCAAGTGAGTTATGAACTCCCATTTTTACCCCAAATACAGATTGCAGAATCACATCGGTTACACATACACATTTTTACATAATGCCAAACTAGTAACTGTTGTATTCTGCTATCTTTCCTATCCTCTACTATCCCCCCTCCCCCCCATTTCTCTTTTTATCCCGTCTACTGTAATTCGTTTCTCTCCTTGTTTTTTTTCCCCCTTTCCCCTCACAACCTCTTATATGTAGTTTTTTATAACAATGAGAGTCTCTTTCCATTTCCATGCAATTCCCCTTTTCTCTCCCTTTCCCTCCCACCTCGTGTCTCTGTTTAATGTTAATATTTTCTTCCTGCTCTTCCTCCCTACTCTATTCTTAGTTGCTCTCATTATATCAAAGAAGACATCTGGTATTTGTTTTTTAGGGATTGGCTAGCTTCACTAAGCATAATCTGTTCTAGTGCCATCCATTTCCCTGCGAATTCCATGATTTTGTCATTTTTTAATGCAGAATAATACTCCATGGTGTATAAATGCCACATTTTTTTAATCCATTCATCCATTGAAGGGCATCTGGGTTGGTTCCACAGTCTAGCTATTGTGAATTGTGCTGCTGTGAACATCGATGTGGCAGTATCCCTGTAGTACGCTCTTTTAAGGTCTTCAGGGAATAGTCCTAGAAGGGCAATAGCTGGATCAAATGTTGGTTCCATTCCCAGCTTTCCCAGGAATCTCCATACTGCTTTCCAAATTGGTCGAACCAATTTGCAGTCCCACCAGCAATGTACAAGAGTACCCTTTTCCCCACATCCTCGCCAGCACTTGTTGTTGTTTGACTTCCTAATGGCTGCCAATCTTACTGGAGTGAGATGGTATCTTAGGGTGGTTTTGATTTGCATTTCTCTGACTGCTAGAGAAGGTGAGCATTTTTTCATGTACTTGTTGATTGATTGTATGTCCTCCTCTGAGAAGTGTCTGTTCAGGTCATTGGCCCATTTGTTGATTGGGTTATTTGTTGTCTTATTGTCTAATTTTTTGAGTTCTTTGTATACTCTGGATATTAGGGCTCTATCTGAAGTGTGAGGGGTAAATATTTGTTCCCATGATGTAGGCTCCCTATTTACTTCTCTTATTGTTTCTCTTGCTGTGAAAAAACTTTTTAGTTTAAGTAAGTCCCATTTGTTGATTCTTGCCATTAACTCTTGTGCTATGGTGAAAGCTCATTGTTAACAACAGGGCGTATCAATAAGGCAGATCAAATTCCAGTTTGATGGGTGACCGATTAATGAAACTGACACACCTGCACAGTTAGAAATGGAATTTGAAGATACCATTAATGTGTTCCAACAGCAGACAGGAGATATCTGCCAAGAAGGGAACCTGTTATTTACTCCAGAACTCTGTTCCCATAGACCAAGAATACATTTCCTTAGAAAACTACAAGTTGGTCTCATGTCATCCTGACAGTGTAGGTTTCTCTATTCTTTCATTTTCCTCTTCCTCATTCCTTTATTGTATGTAAAGGGACAAAACATATGCACAAACATACTGCCTTTGTTTTTGTTTTTGTTTTTCAACTAAATGGCCATGGTATGGTTTGATCAATTTCAAATGGAGATGGAATGAGAGAAAAATACTGATTCTGAGAAAATATCCCCTTTCTAGTGACATGCTTATTCAGCTATCTTTATAGTCCCTTAGGTTATTTTATTATCATCATTTAACAAAAAACAGCAAATCTTCGCATACCTGTTCCATCCGAGAAATCTTAGGTTTTTCATTCCTCATTGTAAAATCAAGGATAGTTTTATAACTTTTTTTTATACAGCTGCTATATATAGGACATTGTCTTTAGGTATGATTACTCTAAAAGAAATGAATCCTAGGGCTGGGATTGTGGCTCAGCTGTAGAGCGCTCGCCTAGCACAGGCGGGACCCAGGTTTGATCCTCAGCACCACATAAAAATAAAGACATTGTATTAAAAAAAAAAAGAAAGAAAGAAATGAATCCTAGATTGTTTTCAAACTTCTTGTTGGAAATGAAAGACCTGGCGACCAGAAGCTAGCATTTACCAAAAGTCTAGCGGACATTGATATTGATCCCGCCTTGAACAGACAAGGAAACTGAAGTTTGAAAAGATAACCTGGAGACTTGCCAAGGGTCAGGGTAGGAGATGAAGTTAAAATCCAGGCTTGTCCACTGCCAAGAGCCCTGCCCTTTACAATATTATGCTGTCTTCTTTGTTTCCTGGTCACTCATAGCAAGAGTCTCCTGAAAACAGCTTGTTGTTACTCTTCCAGATAGGAGAAAACCAGTCAAAGTAACTCTTCTCCACCTTGCAGATGTTTTTAATTAGATTGTAGCACAGAAATATTTAAAGTGGTTTGAAATTAAACACCAAACATTATATGAGTTTTTTCCACTTCATTAAAAAGTTACTTGGTCTTTACATTGTTCTGTTGAGTGGAATTTTATCAAGCAATTGCCTCAAAGTTATAATCTGGAAAATCTTTCTATAATGAAACCCATATGTCATAGACGAAAGGTACAAAGCCCTGGCAGAGAGGGCTGTCTCGAGAGAGATTCTGCACCCAATCTCGTTAACCAGGGTGCTTCTGGTAATCCCTCATCCCCTCACTGGTGAGAAATCAATCTGTACCACTGAATCTTTTTCAACCAGCCACCAGAAAATTTACTGCAGAGAAGGCAGTTTGGGGGTAGTCATTGTGGAAAGGGAGCCAGAGGCAAGGCTAAATACAGGATGGCGGAATTGGAGAGTCTCAAGAAGAGATTATATTAAACCTGCACCACCTTCAGAAAGAGCAGGCTGGAGTCCTCCCTTCAGCCCTGACCTCTCTGAGTAGACCCATGTATTTACAGCTGCCACGAACCTGACAGCCCTAGAGAAACTACGAAGGGGGTAATAGAAACAGCATAAACCTGGAAGTTGATTGTAGTTTAGCCATTTGCTGCCTTTTGATGTGTACAAGTGGTCATCTCTCCACTCAGAGCAATTCATGTGTTAACCCTGTAGTGACAGTCTCTGTTGTGACTTACTCAGTTTGCGATCTGTATTGTATACTACATAGGAAGGCCTATAAATCACCATCTGGCATGGCATCCTGCTTCTCTTGTGCACAGCACACATCGTAGAGGCTGATGACTAGTGAGTTCTTCATGGCCTAGTTACTAGAGTGGTAGCAAAGTTGCCTTCCTGTTCAACCTGGTAATCCTGGAGAATCCATCCAGAACAGATAGTAGTTAACAAGTTTCACTAGTTTTAGATTGTTGCTTTTTTTTTTTCTGGGAATGGAACCCAGGGCCTCATGGATGCTAGGCAAGTTCTCTACCACTGAGCTACATCCCCAGCTTCTGGGATTGTTTTCTATATGTTATGTTGTAGCCCTGAGGGTAGTAGAGGAAACACAGCAAAGATCAGAGGAACTAGAAGTGCCAAGTTCAAGAACGTGTGATCTTACCCTGGCCATTCATGCCAGAGTAAACCAACCTATAATGTCTAGGAAGAATTGGGGAGGGTCCTAGGCAGAGAGAAACAAATACATTGCTCTCCTCTATAAACAGGCAGTAGCCATCTCTATAAAGGTTTTTTTCCCCAAAAGAGATTTGAAATCCTTGGTGGAAATGTTTCAGTAAAATACATTTAGATATAAAACCCTCCTTGAAGCGGGGCGGGGAGGGGGGGGAGAAAGAGAGAATGTAGACAAGCAATATAGAATAGTAGCAGAAGGCTGTCTCCCTATTCCTAATGGGATTTTGTAGCAGCATGTGTGAGTTTGTTTCAGAAGTCAAAAATGAACAGATGTTGGTATAAATTACCTCTGTGTCTGATGTCTTGCAAATTAAAAGCGCGGTTGGCATCACTAAACAATTTCAGTAGGTTTTGGGGGGGTTCGGTGAGCGGGCGGTGATTACTATAGCAGGTCGCTAAGAATCTACACTGCAGCAGAGCAGGAGAGCAAGGATAAAGAAAAAAGGAATAAAATAAGGGCTATGCGAATTAATCAGAAATGTTAACATCTCTGATGACAAGTGAACAGGAGGGCACATGCTCTGGAGCAGCCCCTGACCCACAGCAATTTCTCTGTGCACAAAAAGGGGTTGGTGCTTAGGCGCTGATTTATAAGGCACAGCCCTCTTTTAGGGAGCGGCTGTGTCACACATTCGTATATCTCCTATATGGGACTGGCAAGAAGGGAAACTTTCTCCCCTCCCATGTAGAAGATGATGTCTTTTGAATTACTTCTACTTTTACGGTGGTTTTCTGCAGCTCTGTATACTTGGATTAGGTTGAAGGGGGAGGAATGATTGAGTGGAAAAGGGGTTGTTAAAAAGGACTGGTTAAATTCAAGGAGAGCTTGCAACTGAGACACTACAGAATCTCCTCTTTTTTTTTCTTTTCTTTTAAACCCTTTGATTCCTCAGATAATTGAGTCTTTTTAATTCTGTGTCTTAAAATATTGGTCATTTTTTCATGGGAAGAAACAGTAAGGAATTGGGGGTCCGAAGTATAGCAGGCAGAAGTCACACTGTAAGGTCAGGGCAGTACTTGTAGGATTAGGGTTTGGGACTAGGATGTCTTCTCATCAGAATTCTGATTCACCACTGTCTTGTTTCCACAGCACCTGCTTCTAGCTGTGTCACAGGATCATTTGATAACTGTAAACATTTAAAGCCCTTAATAAGTACTTGAGAACAGATGGGTAACTTATCCAGTAGAAATAAACAATGCCCAAAAGTATAAGCAAACTCCTGTAGGATAAGATTGAGGGAAAAGATTCCAAGGAATGGGGTTTTTAAGATTGTTAGTCCCCCTTATCACAATCTTTCATTCATTCCCTCAGAAAATACTGCATGTATGAGAACTTACTTACTCACCTCTGAGAAGGATTGTGTTAATGATTGCCATTATACCAAGTATGTTCATTGTTAATATCTAAGAGAAGAGAAGGGCAGGTGGCAGTAACATTACCCATCTTACAGATGAAGAAAGCAAGGCTCAGAGATAATGTCCAAGCCAAGTTGTCATCCAGCTACTAAGTGCTAGCACTAAAACTTAAACTGAGCTCAAATCCTGTGGTCTCTGGAAGAAGCCCCATGCTGCTTCCCATAGGCAAGAGAGTAGTTGATTGGATTTCCTCTGGAATATGTTAGCCCTTGACCCCTGACTCTCCTTTAATTTGGCATTACTTCCATCAAGGGAAATTATTTTTCTTGCCAAATAAGCAAGGTACATTCAAAAAGACTCCCACAGTGGAGAAGCTGGAACACCAAGGGCCACTAACTAGTCTTGGTATTTGTGTAAAGGAAGAAAAATTAACATTTGTGTTCCTATTAAGTTCTAGTTCTTTTGTATGTTACCATTCATTTATCCAGCTAGCATTTATTCAGCAAATACAAGGTCTAGCACTTAACAGTCTCTGTCCTCGGTTCTTATATTTTAGTAGAAGAAGACATACATAAACAAGTTTTTGTGTGCAAGTCCTATGGGAACTTTGAATGTATAGTTTGGTATAAATCCATCAAGGAATGAGGAGGTCGGTTTGATTTGGGGCAGGGTGGCATGGTGGGCACATGAGGCAAGACCCAGCACTAGGGCTTCCACTCCTAGCTAACATAATCTCCTTTCCCTTTGTTGGAGCTCAGGTACTAGTAAAAGCTAGGAGGTGGATAGATAGAAGTTACCCAAAGCCTCCCTGTGATGACAGTTTGTATTATGCAAAAAAGTGATTTCTTCATTGTACAAATAAACAAGCAACTGGCAGCCCACTCATCCAGCACTATTTTCTCTGGACTTTGGAAAGAAGGCCAGGGTGAAGGCACTTCTCATTCCTGCAGGTGCCTCCCTAGCCATCTCACTTCTTTGGCCAGGATGGAGCCATATTTTTGGGAGGCCACAGGCCAAGCCTTCCCTGGGCCTACTGCAGGGTTTCAGAAGACTTCTGGCCTCCAGGGCCAGCCATCAGAAACTTTGAGAATTGTTAAAAAATGACCTTGTGGGATGGGGATGGGAGTGTTTTACTGTGTATGCTTGTTGAGCATTTGCTTGACAGAGCTAAAAATGGGTTTTCTGAAGTGGTCCTTGTAATCGAGAGATGTTTTGCTTTCATTTTGGAACCTTATATGTAGGAAAGTAGCTGTATAAAACCACTGGTAACTACAGCAGTCAAAGATTGATGGTGCTGAAAGTCAGAGAAAGACACATAAACCTTGCCTGGCTATATTAAATACCTAAGGACTGACAATGCCGAGAGAGAGAAGACCAAAGCTCCATAAACCGCACTTTATTATTCCTATCCCCAGATGAACTGTACTGAGGGAATATAAACCCTGTAACATTACATCGTGGGGACAACCACTGCCGAGATGGGGTAAATGATCTCTGATTTTGATTGGAGATTATAGATGTCTACAGATCAACAACCCAGAGAAGATCTTATCTTGATTGGATTTTAGCCTCCAAAGAAAACCCCCATGAGATAGTGAACATGGATGTTAGGTTAGATTCTTCAGAAAGATAGGTAGGTAGGTAGGTAGGTAGGTAGATAGATAGATAGATAGATAAAAAAGGAAATTCCCTGGTGATTTTTTTTTTTTAAGGATGATGTTAGTCTTCCCTAGTTAGCCTGTACCATATAACAACTGCCAACTTCAGAATCTCTCTCCAGTTTTACTTGTCAATAACAGTTTAGTTTTTCCCCATTTAGGAAGTTGGTGATGATTGAATGTGTTGTGGTAGCAACTTGATATACAGTTTAAACCAACCTGCATTTTTAAGTTAAATCTTCCTAGATCTTTCTTTCACATTTTAGATTTTCATTGATCTTTCGTTTGCTTTATGATTCCAGCCAGAGAGATGACACGGGGGAAATTCCTCAACATTCTAGAGAAGCCCAAGAAGTAGCAGCAGCTTGTGGACAGCTTGTGGACAGGTGTCCTGGGGACTCTTCCCTGTACAGCTCTGACAATGCACACCTCGCTTTTCCTCGGGAGAGGCCAGAGGCTGTACCTCAGGACTGCCCCTCTGCCTTGCTCCTGGCACTCTGCATCTCTAAGGAGATTTGGTGGCAAGAGAAGAATCTGCTCTACTCAAGGATCATTGCAGTTACTCCATCAGCTTCTTAGCCTGGGATATTGGTAACACCAGAGATCCTATCAATCTTAAAGGTCAAAGTCATGCTTTTTCATTTCTGGATATGGTTCAGGAGCCCCAGGATCTTCTAGTTGATTTGATTCCGTGATGGTAAAGTCACCTGTGACACATTGATTGGATGGGTTCTTTTGAGTTGAACTGGATCTTTTAGGAAGTATTTATGATATGAGACAGAGACCAAGTAGGTTCTGGATCAGACCATGCAGCCTGACCATGAACTCTCCAGTACATAATAGGTTCCAAAATTATCCAGCTGGAAAAACCAGAATCTTCTTGAAATTTTACCTCTGTTTTTTAAATTCTATACCTTTTGTTATAGTCCTATCCTCCAATGCTGCCCATTCCCCACCTCCCAGGTCTGACTCTTGGCAAGGGAATCCCTGAGTAGTGAGTCCCTCCTGGAATTAGCTTATGGAGTGAAAGGTCCATAATAGGTCACATTAGGATATAGACCTCAAGGCCAATATGAAGATGACATCAGGATTTTGGAGTTCTAGTTAATCTGTTACAGATTTAAGTGAAGGAGTCAGTATGGCCTGATAGATAGGAAAGGGGCATGATTTATGGGGGTTGCCATTTGATTGAAAACTAGAATCCTAATTAACCTAGTTGGTGCTATGGGATAGCGGCAATGTTTTATCCACCTTAGCTCCCTCATGGCATATATGAGATACTTCACAAAAACACACACACACCTGAAAGAGGAGAATTTCCTCACTTAAATACAGCTTTCTGATGTTTTGAGAGGTGCATGGGGTGTCCTAAATTTCATGGAAAGAATATTCCTGTAGAAATGATCTGAGGGAGTTTGGACACAGGAGAAGTTGCGGTCAAAGTTTGTGGTCTTGAATGTCTGCTAACACACAACACTCTTCAATTTAATGGCTGGTCTTTTAGCCATTTTATGACATTTGTGCTTATTTCCCATGCTAGAATTAACATTAGGTTTTACTCTCATTTGTGTCACTTGACCATCCATGTCATCTACTTTTTTTGCAGGGGTAGGGAGGACAGTTGAGCACAAGACACAAATGGCAAGCGGGGAAAGGAGAGCATTCTATTGCTCCTCAGGAGGGTCAGTTGTAGAGACTTTGATTTTAAGTTTATGACTGATATTTCTTGATCTCCCTAAATTCGGTTGAAGAGCTTGTGCGCATGTGTGTACCATTAATGTCAAATTTTTTCTTTGCTCTGTTTTTGAGAGTTGATAATATCAGGCACTTTTACATGTTTGGGGAAATTAAGAAGTATATGGAGAATACTGGGATACCTCCCCCAAACCAACTCAAGTCTGTAACCGGAAGCCAGGTAGTTGGTTTTCTGATCTGCTTTGGCCTCCTTCTTTTACTGTCATCTTATTCACCAGCACTTAATGTAAGTAGATGTTTTAGAATTGCGATATTTATTGGTTTTGTAATTGTCATCCTTAGAAATGTTAATGATGTATTTTTATATTGATAATATAAATTTATGTACAGTGTTTGTGTGTATATTTCAAGATGTTAGAGGATTGTACTTTGTATATGATGTTTTCTGTGTCTTCCTAATAAATATGTCCCTTTTATAGGAGAGTGAGTTTTTTCTCAAAGGGCCAAGATGCATATTTAAAGCATAGATTTCATCAGAAGGTACAACTGTAGAGACAGAGAGCCTACATATCTTCCCCTTTCATATCCTATAGGGTGGTTTGGGCTTTATAATTGTCCACTTGTTTTCCCAGTTTCCATCTGTCCTACCAGCCATCATCCACTCCTAGACGATGGCTGGTAGGACATCTGTGCTTCTTGTCGGAGCACCTGGAAACCTGTGGCACCTCCCTGGGTCTGCTGATAAAGTGTGGATTGCTCCACCCAGCATGATAAGAATTTGCATGTAACCCTAATCCACCCTCCAGCTTGGTTTCTTCCTCTCCCCTGTGTCAAGTCTGTTCCAGATCCCCGCTGCAGTGCCTTTGCCCATGCCATTGAGTTTCTGGGAAGTCTTGCTTCCATTTTGTTGTTATTCTGTTCAACCTGTTATTCCTATAAACCCCTAATGACCCAGCTGGAAATGATCCTTCCCCCCCACTTCCTACAACACTTAGGTGTGCCTTTCCTCTGGCTCCCAGGGCATTCCATCCTGTGTCTAAGTGATCTGAAGACAGGCCTGACTGTCCTGCCAAGTCATAAGCTCCTCCAGGTTGTGACTGTCTCCTACATATCTGGTTCTTTGAAGTGGAATTCAAAAGCTGTTTGCAGACTTCCAGTTAAATATGATGGATTGAAAAGAAATATTTTCTCTGCTGCCCACTAAAATTCTTAGCATGAGTTCCTTTTCAATTCTATTCCAGACCTAGAGAAGAGAGAGTACACATTTTTCTCCCCCCAAAAGAGAGAGTACACATTGCTGTCACCCATTGATAGCTGGCCTGCCCTAGATCAAATATTGCCCTTCTAGAGAAAGCATTTTCTTTTAAGGAAAGAAAATTGTTAGAGCAATTCATAAGATACTCCTAAAAGTTCAAAAAGATATTAATTGTGCTAATATCAGAACACTATCACTAATTTATCTTTTTGTTATTATAAAAGATATATATCATATACATATTCTTTTAAGGAACTGGGGATCGAACTCAGTGTCCTCTCCCACTGAGCTACAACCCCAGCCCTTTTTATTTTATTTTCAGACAGTGTCTTGCTAAGTTGTTGAGACTGGCCTCAAACTTGAGATTCTCCTACCCTAACTTCCTGAGTTGCTGGAATTATAGGTGTTAATCATTATTGTTATCATAGGTTTTAAATAGATACTTCTGACAGTTCTGCCATATTGGCTCTCTAGCCTCTGGAGTCACCCAAATTATGACAGTGAAAATGGAGCAGGTGAAGTCATTCCATTGTCCCTATAGCTTTGGAAGTATGTTTGGACCTCCATAGGGACTTTGTAATGAAGTGAAGAAATTTCATTTATCAGTGGGATGCTTCCATTCTGTTTCCTCCAGGATCAAGGCATCACAGGAAGATGAACAGAGTAGAATGTGAGGACATGAACAGGTGGGCCAAGGCGGATCGTCCCAAGAATCAAATAACATTGTTTCTCAACAGTGCTCAACTCTGCCTACCTCTATTATCAAGCATTTGGTTATATTCTCCATTTCTGTTTTTTTCATCCTTTGAGAACTACAAGACTGACTGACTTCTGGGCTCAGCAGTGAAAACCTGTAATCCCAGCAACTTGGGAAGCTGATGGATTGCAAATTCAAGGTCAGCCTCAACAACTTAGCAAGACCCTTCTCAAAATGAAAAGTAAAAAGGGCTTGAGACGTAGCTCAGTGGTAGAGCCCTTGCTTATCATGCACAGGGCCCTGGGTTCAATCACCAGTACTACCAAAAAAATTGAATTAACAACAAGAAAAAAAAACTATCTGCTCCCTGCATGGGCTTCATTTTACCACAGAGCCTTATAATCCTTGTTCCCAGAGAATGGGCAAGCAATGGGCTCTCCAAGGTCAGTTCCTATGTTCTGATTGGCCTGTAACCAGCTTTTTTATCTTTTTAGGCTTTGGGTATTTTGAGTGTGTGTCCTTGACTCTGCCTAAAGAGGCCACTGGCCTTCCCACCCTCTGTCCCACACTTTTTCTTCTAGACAGGGCAGTTGGGGACTTCAGGTGGCACCAGGTGCAACCGTGAGGCTCCTAGTTGGCGAGAGAGCTGGCAGAGCCTGTTAATTAGCACAGGAACACCCTGATGCTCCATTAGCTGGGCCAGGCATTCGGAACCTTCCCCTCCTGGGGGCCCCTTCCTCCTAATGAGAGCTGGGAGAAGGGCCCTCACAAAACACTGCCTCAGAATAATATTCCGCTTTGTCCCCACTAGTAACCAGGGCTGACAGGATCACTCTGTCCATTTCTCTTCTAATTAGCACAATTCCAGCAAGGCCTGAGCCAGCAAATGGAGAAAAGCGATCAAAAGCGATCGGACAACCGTACCGAATCACAAACACAAAGAGGGCCATTCCCCGTAATTAGGTGAGACAATTCCTCAGTCTTTTCTCGGCTGGAGTTTGCCGCTAAGACTCTTGCTGTTTGGGTCCCAGCAACACAAGTTACATGTCTCCCTGGGACACTAATAAGCCCTAAATTGTCTTCCGCTTCACACAACTCTAACCAGAAGACAGATGCAGGGTGTGGGGCAGGGGAAGCAGCCCAGGAAGGGGATGGGGGACAAGATCTCTAAGCAACCAGCTGCTGTAAGGTTCCGTGACTCCAAGAAGCAGACACGGGACTGTGGGCTCAAAAGAAGAGCTGGCCCAGGCACAGCCTAGGCCCTATCCCTGGGGCTGGAGCCTAAAGCCCTTAGAATACTGACCCTGGGGGAAGTCCACTCATTCCCAGCCATTTGCCTTGCTCTGTCTATCCTCATTTGGCCTCTTTGCCACCCCTCCACACAGGTGGCATCGTGGGCAGCTGTAACCATTGCTGGAGTTCCTCTGCAGCTTTCTGAACAACTGCAGCTTCCATGACAAGGAGCACCAACCCTCAAAGAGCTCATGACCTGCAAGGGGCACCCACTGCCACTCTCACCCCACTTTCATTTCAAGCCCCGTCACCTTCATGTCTCTCTGCCTCTTCTGCAGCCCTATTCTCTCTCCTGGATGATTCCTGGCTTTTAAAACAGAAAAGTGGCCCATCAGCTGCCAAGGCCAGAAGCCCCAACTGGCCACACTCCATGTGACTCAGAGGTTGGCCACTTAATGAACAAACAGCCCCAGGATTGCAGCCCATTACAGGGATTACTTGGGGCAATGCAGTAACAAACTTGGTCATAACCAGGGACAAAGGAATGCAGGGGAGAGTGGCAGTTGGGATCGCAATTAAACTCAAGCTCTGAGCAGAACTGGCTCGCACATATTTTTATCCTTATCTTGCCCTCTGCTTTCTGTCAATCTCTACCTGATGCTTTTGAAAGTGACCTCAAGGAAACAATTATGTAGAATCCAAGGAGCCCAAAACTCAAGTCATCAGAGTTGCTTTGTTGTCTTTCCATCTTTTTTGAGACACAGTTAATAGAAAGATTTAACTTGGTCCAAATTTGCTCAGACTCCTACAGCTTCTCTGGTTATAAACAGAACTGTAGTTGGCACATAAGTGCTTAAAAAGAATTCATTGAAAGATGGAAGTATGCCTCAATATTCAGTGTTATAGCCAGTTATCCATGTAAGGACAATGATAGCTGGGTTTCCGAGAGAGGTAGGGATGAGCTTGTACAAATCACTGCTTTCTCAGCCTCAATTTCCTCAGGAACTTTTGTACTTTAAAAGAGACAGCCCAGGCACTGGGGTTGTGGCTCGGTGGTAGAGCGCTTGCCTAGCATGTATGAGGCACTGGGTTTGATCCTCAGCATCGCATAAAAATAAATTGTAAAAATTAAGGTGTTGTGGATAAACACATAGACTTAAAAGTCAGGCTTCCAGGGTCCAAATCCTGCTTATGCCATCTACTGGCTATGCAACTTGGTTTGCCCACTTACAAAGTGGTTCCAGTAATAGCCCCTAATTCCTATAGTAGTTGTAGAGATTCAGTGGGTACTTGCAAAGTGTGAGAACAGCGCATCACACACTTTATCTGTTATATGACTGCTTGATGGGTGTATCTATAAATAGTTAGACTTGATGTAGTCTGTAATTTTATTATATTCATATTTGTGAAAAATTAATAATAATAACCCTATAGGGAAAATATGGTAACCTTTGGTTACTTGAAATTGTTTTTTTTAAAGCTTTATTTTTATTTTTTTATATATATATATTTTTGGTTTAGGTGGATACAATATCTTTATTTTATTTTTATTTTGTGCTGAGAATCAAACCCAGTGCCTCATGCATGCTAGGCGAATGCACTACCACTTGAGCCACATCCCCAGCCCCGGTTACTTGAAATTGTTAAGCAGCTGGGCACAGTGGCACACACCTATAATCCCATCGACTCAGGAGGTTGAGGCAGGATTGTGAGTTCAAAGCCAGCCTCAGCAACTTATCAAAGCCCTAAGAATTCAATGAGACTCTGTCTCTAAATAAAATGTTTTAAAAAAAGGGGGGGGGGCTGGGGATGTGGCTCAGGCGGTAGCACGTTCACCTGGCGTGTGTGCGGCCTGGGTTCAATCCTCAGTACCACATACAAACAAAGTGTCCGCCGATAATTAAAAAAATAAATATTAAAATTCTCTCTCTCTCTCTCTCTCTCTCTCTCTCTCTCTCTCTCTCTCTCTTAAAAAAATTAAAAATTAAAAAAAATTAAATTAAATTAAAAAAGGCTGGGGCCAGATATGGTAGCACACACCTGTAATCCCAGTGGCTTGGAGGCTGAAACAGGAGGATCATGAAGTGAGTTCAAAGCCAGCCTCAGCAACAGCGAGGCTCTAAGCAACTCAGTGAGACCCTGTCTTTAAATAAAATACAAAATAGGGCTGGAGATGTGGCTCAGTGGTCGAGTCCCCCTGAGTTCAAAACCCGGCACCAAAAAAGTAAAAATAAAACTAGTGGCTCAGAGGTAGCCTAGCACGTGCAAGGTGCTGGGTTTGATCCTCAGCACCAGGTAAACATAAATAAAGTAAAGGTATTGTGTCCAACTACAACTAAGAAGAGATTACTCCATGCCAGCATCGATACCTTTGTGACTGCAGACAATGTCACTAAAGACCATTTGTTGCTGCTAAGCAAGGAAGAGGGAAAGCTTTTCTTTGTGACATTGGCATGTTTCTGAGCTGATACTGGACTTAACCGTGAGCTTCAAATCATTGCACTTTGCTGGGTTTTATAGTCCTGATATTTTCTGAGCCTCTGTGCTATCCTGCAACTGCCCAGAAACACACTTTCTGCTTATTCTGTCCCCCCTCCCACCAGCCCTTCCACATTCCTCCAGATGCTTCTCTGTGGCGTGAGTTGGTCAGGTCTTCACTACATTCCTGGGCTGAGCTGGGTCTACTCTAGCCTCAGCTCCCCTGAGAGCCCCTGGAGACCAGCCTGTCCTCATTCTGCAACCTTCAGCCTCGGGGTCAAATGAAGTCAAAGGTCACTCCCTGGGCCTTGCTGAATGCAGCCAAGCCCCAGGAGCCACGGTGGCGGGCGAGCAGCTTCACACAAAGGAGCAGCTACGAAGAGTCAAGTTGGAAAAGTCACCGACTTGAGGCCAAGTGGAAATGAGAAGCTCTGGCTGTGGCTGCCAGGGAACCCTGGGGGCAGGGCCACAAGGGGCTCCACCAGAAATGGTCTCTTCAGAATGAAGTGGCTTGAAGGAAGGCCAGCTCCCCAGAGCTGCTTTACCCTGGTCTCCTGCTCCCCACCACCTGTGTCTACTGCTATCCAAGACAGAAAGACCCAAGACCCTTCAGGTAGGCTATCAAGGAAATTATGGCTCATTCACTTGGTGAAGTATCAGATAGTAACTTAATATGTTTGCAAAGAAGGTAAAATATCAGAAAAAAATGATTTTGTCATGAGGGTAAGTGAAAATAGCAAGATATAAAATTATAAAGACAGCAGGCTCTCCAATTTGTAGGGGAAAAAAATGGAAGGAAGTAGACCAAGGTCATAATAGTGCTTTCTAGCTTGGAAGATTGTGGGTCATTTTTACAGCCTCTGTTGCTTTTATAATACAGGGAGAAAAAAAGCCTCTGGAGGTGTATGCAAAGACCCCGTGTATAACTCAGCCTGTGAACATGCACATGCATGCACGCACAGTTCACCAATAACCTGTGTGCGTGACACAGGTGATGACATTTGTTCTTAGATATTGCAAATGTCTATGTCTGCAAACCCCATATTTACTGAGCTCCTACTAAGCCTCAGCTGTGCCCTAGACTTCACAGGCATGTAGAGAAAAACCACTTGTTCCCTAATCACAGCAGTTGCCACCCCTCCTCACATTTCATCCACAGAGCCTTTGCCCAGGGATAGAAAAATGTCAGTCAACGTTGCAAAATCGCCATCTTGCCTCTTAGTCCATCCCTACTCTGAGAAAAGTATCTCACCAAATTTTGCTACAGAATCTGAAGGCTGAATTTCCCTAGCTCTTAGGCATGAATAACATTCCTTCAGATGTGTTTGAGAGTCTCCTCACCATCTTCCTGCTCGCCCTCCCCTTCCCAATTGGGAGAGAAGAAGATGAGGGTCAAGGGGAGGAATGGGTCAGGGGAGAGTCTGGAATTATGTTTTCATCACAGACAGCAATCGAAGCAAGAAAGGGAGAGAAGCAAAAATGTGCATTTCAGCTGGCCAAGGTGGCTCACGCCTGTAATCCCAGCCACTTGGGAGGCTGAGGCAGGAGGATTGTGAGTTCAGAGCCAGCCTCAGCAACTTAGGTTCCAAGCAACTCAGCGAGACCCTGCTCCTAAATAAAATTAAAAAGGGGCTGGGGACCTGGAGATGTGGCTCAGTGGTTAAGTGCCCCTGGGTTCAATCCTTGGTACCAACCTTATATGACGGAGCCCATGTAAGTCTCAACTTCACCGGAGATGAGTATGTATGTATGTAAAGTCGGTTTCCCTCCAAGATGAGACACATATTCAAGGAGTTGATAGAGAAGACAGAAAAGCTCCAGAACCAGATGACGTTAGAAAATAGCAGAGGAGAATGGATCTTGTCCTGAGAAGTGACTTGACCACACCAGCCCCAGGTACCTGGAACACAGTCCCAAGCATCTGCCTAGGCCTAGGAGGGGCCTAAGGAGTTTTACCCCTCGTTTCCCTCATAAAACAGACAAAAATGAATAAAAATATGTGTCGTGATGAGTAAGAAAAATCCCAAGCCTGCCACACCTGCCCCTCCTCCCCCGTGTGAGCACTGGTTCTTTCTTATTTTCCACACAGGCACTACTTTCTTCCCGACTCAGGATAGCAAAACAACAGAGGGAAAATGGCAGCTGTGTACAGCCTTGAGTCCAGCTGGACCATCATGGTAGCTCTGGGGGTCCCAGCCAGATGAACTGGGCTGGCCAGATCAGATGAGGCTCTGAAGGAGGAAGAAATGCTCGAACAACAGCTAAAGCAGTTGCAACAACAGGACGATCGCGGGGCAGGCGACACTTCCCAACATCACCAAAGATTGATGCAAATTGGTTTGGTTCTGACCCTGTCACACCAGGAAGGATAATGATTCCAACAGCGACGGGCAAGGGAGGGGCACATGGTGGGGGCCGCGAGGATTGGTATCTCACTTCACATCTTCATTAATGATCTGAAAGACAGGGGTAAACAGCATGCTAATGAAACCTGCAGATGATTGGTGTTACAAACCCCAGAGAGGACAGGGAAATAGCACGCCAGACCCAGAGAGCTTAGAAATATGGGCCGGAGATTGTCAAATGAGATTCGTCCTAGGAAAATGAAAGCGGACATGTCAGGGAGGAAAGATGGAGGTGCCCCTGGGCAGGGGGGCCTGTGAACCTGGAAAGCAGATGGGTGGCAGGGTCAGGAGGTTGAGTAAGGGATAAGGTTTAGGGTGTGTGTCATTAGCCTATGTCAGCTCTTGGACCCCTCTGCAAGGCTGGGCCTTTGCCTTCTCAGCAATGAGCCATGCCTATTTGCTATTAAGCAAAAAAAATGCCACTTTGACCCATTTTACTAAAATGAAATGCAAGACACATTTAATATTTTTTACCCTCAATTATTGGGGATGGTATATTCAAGAGCAGAAGAAAGAAAAATTTCCCCATCTTCAGTGACTTCCCATCCAATAAACCTTTCTTGGAGGTATAACTCTTTCATACAAAGTACACAGATCTTAAGTGAACAGTTCAGTGATTATTTTTTTCCTTGAGCAAATCTGGCTTCACCTTGCCTCGCCTCGGTTTCCTCATCTGAACGAGTAGAGCAGCAGTACCTATTTCAATAGGTACTATGCTGTGAGAATTAGATGAGATGGAATAGTGAAGTCCCAGAACATAGTAAGCACTCAGATGTAGATCAATATTACTGTTTATTACCCTACAATTTATCCCCTAAGTATATAATTACCTTCTTAAACTTCCTGTCAGTGCATGGATGCTGGGTAAATCCTGTTTGATGGATTGATGGCAGTAGAATCCCCTTTTAATGTGAATACTTTTGTTCTTAGCCAACTCCGATCTCTTTTGAATGAAATCACTTTCTTCCAAATAAAACAAAAACAAGTAAAATCTTATATGAGGGAGTCCATTTGAAGACAGAATGTTCGGCCATGAATCTGCCAACCACACATGCATGCACTGTCTGATAAATCTTAGCCCAAAGGAAATGCCAGCCCAATGGCTAAGAACCCAACTTTTGAGTCCAATCTGGGTTTAGGGTGACTAATTGTCCCATTTGCTGTGAACCCAGGAATTCCCTGGGATGAGGGACTGTCTTACTAATGGAATAGCTAGTCACTCTACTTTGAACCCAGGTCCTGCTACATAATATGTTTGGGGTGTGGCATTATTGAACTTGGTTTTCTCTTCCATTAAAGAGGGAAAACAACCCTTTCTCCAGGTTGTTCTCCAGGATCAAGATTATGAGACACTCTTTTGGTAGTACTTAGCAAAGTCAGTACTAAGTACTACTGTTTAGTAATACTTAGCAAACACATAATAAATGTTCAGCAAACTAGTCTATAATGGAGGAAGTCAGACAGGCTGCCCTTATTGGGGGACAGGCTGGGAAAGAGCAGGGATAGAAGTGTTCCAGCAGAGAAATGCTTATCTTTGAAAATAACACTCCTAGACATCAACAGAAGTGTTTTTCTTAGCCCTATTTGTTATGTGAATAAAGCAAAGAGGAGAAAATAAATTTATTTTCATGGAGTTAGATAAAATAAATTTTAAAACCTTTAGTTGTTCCCTTCTTTGTACATACTCCACCTACAAAACAAAGGCTTCCTTCCGTTTTTCTGTGCTCCTTCCAGCCTCTGTTCACACAGACACTTGCTCTGTCATTGTCATGATGACCTTGATTTGAGGACCCTTTTGTGGTTCTTGGTTTGCTCTACCTCTTTCTTTTCTGATGTGAGCAACTCACTCCTCTGTAGCCATTGAGGCACATAACACCCCAAGAGGACTTTCAAAGCTGGTACCCTACTCCTTCCTCAAGGCCTTACTACTGTGAAGGTAGAGTTACCGAGTTTTTGAGACCTTCAAGAATACATAGTCTTGCCAGGCACCATGGGGCATGCCTGTTATCCCAGCAACTCGGGAGGCTAAGGCAGGAAGATCACAAGTTCAAGGCCAGCCTCAGCAACTTAGTGAGGCCCTAAGCAACTTTGTGAGACCCTGTCTCAAAATAAATAAAATAAAGGAGATATAGCTCAGTGGCAAAGCACCCCTGAGTTCAATCCCCAGTACAAGGAAGGAAGGACGGAAGGCAGGGAGGGAGGGAGGGAGGGAGGGAGGAAGGAAGGAAGGAAGGAAGGAAATGTAGTCTTGCCTGGTGTTGTGATGCACACCTATAATCCTAGCAACTCAGGAGGCTGAGGCAGGAGGATTTTAGTTCAGGGGCAGCATTGACAACTTTGTGAGACTGTCTCAAAATAAAAAAATGAAGGCTGGGTACAGTGGCTCACACCTATAATCCCAGCGACTCAGGAGCCTAAGGCAGGAGGATTGTGAGTTCAAAGCCAGCCTCAGCAAAAGCAAGATAGAAGCTACTCAGTGAGATCCTGTCTCTAAATAAAATACAAAATAGGACTGAGGATGTGGTTGAGTGCTCCTGAGTTCAATCCTGGTACTCCCCAAAAAAATAAAAAATGAAAAGGTTGGGAATATAGCTTAGTGGTAGAGCACCCCTGAGTTCAATTTCCAGTACCCACCCCCACCAAAATGAATACGATCTTTGTTAATTCCAACCCAAATGAGGGTCTATGTACAGACCAAACAGAAATGAGTGTCAAGGTCCATCAAAAGACACTTGCAAGAATGCTCATAGCAACTTCATTCATACAAGCCAAAAAAAGTCCATCAACAGGAAAATGGATAAATTGTGTATTCACACGGTGGGATGGAATGCAATAAAAAAGAACAAATCACTGTACTGCTTTCCACAGTAGGATGTGTGAACCACACAAACACGAACCAGGGGAGAATGACGGCACAGAGCTAATTTGGGGTAAGAAGTCAGAATAGGGGTTACCTTGAGTATTGGCTGGAAAGGGGCACAGGGAGCCTTCTGAGGTTTTGGAAATATTCCCTCCTATTATACAGGTGTGCAAGTGTGAGCATTCACCCTGCTGTGCATCCAGTCATTGCACTTCACTGCATGTAGGCTGCGCCCCAAAACAAAAGGATTTAAAGTCCTCAGAGCCTCTACAGGGAAACACTGGTGGAAGCTGATGGTTTCTGTGTTTCAAACTCCAAATGACATGAGAGCTATTCGGGGTGATCACATGAGGGGATAGGAAGGATGTCAGGCTCATCCTGGACTCGGAGGAGTCAGAAGGAAGGACAGAGGACAGTCACCATGTTCCTTTGGCAGCTGCCTGTCATGCTGACTGAGCACAAGTTTGAGGGGCCTGTCCTGTGACCTTGATGTGGGGAAGGGCTATTAGCCAGACTCCAGGGATCCCAGACACTTCATAATTGGATTTTCTCATGAGGGCGCCCCTTTGTGTGTCCACCCCTTACTGAGAATTCAGAGCCAGGATCAGGTCTGTGCTCCTGTGTTTATCTAGAGCTCGACATGCCATGGGTGCTCAGAACAGAGTTGCCAAGCGGATGCCCGAATCCAAGGCCTCCAGTCACCCAGAGGCTCTACCACCACCTCAAAACCAAAGATGTTTTTGTTTTATTACTGAGTCGCCCAGGCTCTCCTTCCTTCAAAAAAATACTGGCAATTCCAGGTGAGCTACTGCATCTCCCATGTGCGTCTATTCAGTCCAGTTCTGATTCTGCTAGAAAGGAGCTCCAGTTCTTTCAAGAAACAAGTTTTCCAGGATTATTCTAAACTTCCTCCTCAAAAAGAGTCTGTGTTTATACTGCAGGGTGCCCACGGCAATCTCTGGGTTGGGCATTCCCTTAAATAGACAATAAGAAAATCTCGGCTGTTTGGCCCCTTGAAGAGATAAAGGTGCTATCCAGGAGGGTAGCCATTAGCCACATATAGCTATTAAGTATAAATTAAAAGTAAATAAAATTAAAAATTCCGTTCCAATAGAGGTACCCTTGTGCTCCTGCCATGACAGGAGGCAGCCCACAGGAAGCCTTGCTAGAGCCTGCACCATGCTGGTTAGCATTCGACCTTCCAAAACGGTGAGCTAAGCAAACCTCCTTTCTTAAAAAAATAAAATAAAATCCAGCTAAGCACAGTGGTGCATGCATCCCAACAGCTCAGGAAGTTCAAAGCCAGCCTCAGCAACTTAGCAAGGCACTAAGCAACTCATGGAGATCCTGTCTCTAATCAAATACAAAAAGGGGCTGGGGATGTGGCTCAGTGTTAAGTGCCCCTGGGTTCAATTCCCAGTACCACCCCCCAAAATAAATCGGTTTCTATTTGTACTAGATACATCTCAAGTGCTCAGTAGCTATACATGGCTACCAGCTACCACATAGAAGAATTCAGGACTACATACATTTTCATCATCATAGATAGTGAATAGATGATCCTCCAACCCTCCTGGAGCCTTTAGGAGACTGGAGGAAGGAACTAGGTGGGTAGGATGGTCTCCACCTCAGATAGCCAGAACCAGTGCCTATTAATTCAAATTTCAAGTTAGAGTTCATTTGGGGAAAAGGTTATATTGCTTTTTAATTTTCAAATACATTTTGGAAAGGCACAAATACAAGCCATATTTAAAATAGATTGTGAAAAATACATCTCTTCACCATTCCATAACCCTCTGGCCACTAGTGGCCAACCTGTGGGAGTTACGCACTGTTCTACCTTGACTTTTCCCTTTGGTGTATTTCAGATCTTGATTATACTGGTACGTGTAGATTTAACAGCTATGTACGATTCCACCATATGGATGAACCATACCCTGTGATGGACATTTAGATTATTTCCAGTCTTCTGCCAATATAAACTATGCTGGGATGAACAAATATCCTTGTGTTTAAACCTTTGTGCATGTACAAATATATCCACAAAATATATCACTAGTGGGGGAATTGCTAGGTCAAACACTGTGTGCATCTTTTATTTTAATATGTGTTGCTAATTGCTCCCCAAAGAAGTTGTGACAAGTCCTTTTCCACACTTCCTCAAGCTCATGCTAGGATCAGGCATGCAGGTTCCTGCAGGGTAACAGGGACTCCCTTTGTGGGGGGTGCTTCCATGGCCTCCCATAACCTGGAGGCCCACTCTAGCCACGTAGCTGCTTTTCATGACACTTCTTCCTGCTGCCAAAGACATTTAGCATTTAACTGAGACACCAGGCCCCCAAGTCCTTCAGTGTCTCATTGATTCTTCACAGTAACCTCATGAGGGTCCCATTATTATTAGGTCCTGTTATTATTATTCCCATTTTACAGATGAGAAGCCTGAGATTTAGAGATTAAATCATTCATTCACGGTCACACTGAGCTTTCGTAGCAGAGGTAAGATTCAAGCTCTGGTCTGCCCAACTGACCGGTTTCCCCACACACCTGCTTCCCCTTGACCCTCCTCCCTGCAGGGACACTGCACTGTTAATAACCCCCTATCCCCGGTTCCTTTGCCCGGTGCCCATGAGCCCTCCATTCCTGATCACTGTCTAGGGTCAGGCAGCACCCCATCCAGGACCTTCATCCTTTGCTGCCTTGGTTTCCTCTGCTCTTGGCCTTGAGACTGCCCCACCTGAACCCCTGACTCTGCCCAGCCCTTCCCAGGTGATACCTCAGCCGGGGGCTCGGAGAACCCGGGAGGGAGAAGCAACGGCTCCCATCACCTGACCCTACTCAGCCAATTCACGAAGACAAGATGTCAAGTTAATGAGCCTGTGGGCCTCTAATTAGCTGTCAATTACCTCAAATTAATCAACTCCTCGCCTAATTAAGCATTATCGGCAGGTGGGCACAAAGCAGACCATTGTGTGGGAGCCATGAGAAAAGCTGGGCTGGCAAACTTGGTTAGGATCAGCGCTGTGCACCGCGCCCGCCTCCCCACAGAGCTCAGCTCCCGGCCCAGCGGAGAGGCACCACGGCCCTCTGCCCACCACTGTTCCTGGACACTGGGGTCCCTGGGGACCTCCTGGGACGCTCAAGTGCAGAACTTAGAGGCAGGCAGCACAGCTTTGGGGAGTGGGGTGGTAGGAACTGAAGGCCATGGAGACGGGGAGTGTGGGGAGCCGGGGAGCTGGACTGAGTGGGCAAAGAGGAAGCCAGGTCCTGGCTGGGGACTGAGGCTTGTGTGGGCAGAGCTGCCTTCCAATCCGGACCCAGCAACTTGTGAGTTCCCTGACTCAAAAGTGGCTTCATTTCTTTGAATCACATTTTTTGATCTTAAAAAATGACAATAAGCCAGGCGCGGTGGTGCACTCCTGTAATGCCAGCAACTTGGGCGGCTGAGTCAGGAGGATGGAAAGTTCAAGGCCAGCCCCGGCCACTCAGCGACGCCCTGTCTCAAATTAAGATGAAAAGGGCTGGGGATGCAGCTCAGGATACAGGACTTGCCCTGGAATCATGCAAAATAATAATGATCATAGACTTTCCTGGGTCTTAGTGAGGGCCATTATGCATGTGAAGCTCCTGTCACATGTTAAGTATTCAGTGTGTTTAATGGTGGTGACAGGGGAATTGGGGGGGTCAAGGCTCAGGGGTGCTTCACTAAGAACTACTCAAGGTATAGTGTATCCCCAAATTCTGAAACCTCAGCTTTACATAGCCTCCAGCTTTCAGTGTACCCATAAATAATGTGAGTGGACTGCTCAGGACACTCCAGGTGCTGAATGCTGGCTACCACTTCCTCTTCACCCCACCCTGCTACCCAGCTTGACCAAGTCCCCAGGCTCAGGTGTCCCTGTCCATTCAAGAAGGGTACTGGATGCCATATGGAGCTCACAGAGGTGACCACAGATGTCTAAAGACAAGGTAGAAGGCAAATGAGGGCCCTTCCCCACTTGGGTCTCGGACACCCATGCCTGTGCCACCCCCTCACCACCTCAACCATCCTTTTAACCCATACTCTCTACCTCAACCCTGTCCCAGGACAGCTTTTCTCTGCCTCCTGAGGCGGGCAGCAGAGGCCCTCAGCCTCTGTGAAGGTTTGGCAACATCCTCCCCTCCCCTCCAGCACAAATCACTCAGTCACTAAGCAAACATTTATTGGGCCTACAAATTAAAGCTCACAGTATAAAGGGGAGAGAGTCGGGTAAACACAAATTATTAATGCAGCTCTGGAGTAACAGAAGGGAGCTAGCACTTACTAAGTGCCTACTGTGTGCTGGCAGGAGAGGCAAGTAATTCAACGAACACACTATACTTGCATGTACTGTTATGTTTAAGGAGTTATTGATCAAGATAAATAACACAGCCCAGCATGGTGCACACCTGTAATCCCATCCACTCAGGAGGCTGAGGCAGGAGAATCGCCAGTTCCAAGCCAGCCTCAGTAATTTAGCAAGGCCCTAAGCAACTGTCTTTAAATAAAAATATAAAAAGATCTGAGGATGTGGTTGAGTGGTTGAGTTTGGGATGTGCTTGTAGAGCACCCGTGGGTTTGATCACCAGTAAAAAGCAGTAAATAAGCAAAGGAAATGGTGCAGGGAATACAGGGGTACTGTACTGTTTTTCATAACTTCTCCAGAGATTTAAAACTCATCTAAAGATGAAATTTATTTTTAAATCATTTAAAAACATAAAGATGTCGAGATTAATAAAGTATCAATTCATGTAAAAGCAGTTTTGAGTGCCTAGTACTTTGGGGTCACTACATAGTCCCTGGAATCAAATATGGAAAGTACTATCAGAAGGGAATCTGTAGATTTTTTTTTTTACACTTAAAAGGGTTCTTCCTGTTAAAGGTAGAACCACTGACTAGTCCTCCCTGTCAGCTGACCACAGGAAACAGGCTAGCTTAAGCTCAGGGTCTTCCAAGTGCCTCTCAAGCACGCAGCTGATTGGCACTAGCTGCCATACTGGACAAATGCTCTGGCCAACCTCCCCAGTCCGCTGAGCTTTGGAGGGGGTCCTAGGTATGGTGCTCCTGCTGTGTTGCCCCTGCTGCGAGGTGTTTCATTGTAACATTTAGCTGACAATATGGACTGTATTCTTATGATGGATGTCAGAACTTGGATGAGAAGGGAAGCCATAGCTGGACGCGGTGGCCCATGCCTGTTATTCCAGCGACTCAGGAGGCCAAGGCAGGAGGTTCACAAAAGCCAGCCTCAGCAATTTAGCAAGGGCTTAAGCAACTTAGACTCTGTCTCCAAAAAAAGAGGGGCTGGGGCTGGGAATGTAACTCAATGGTAAAGCACTCCTGACTTAAATCCCCAGTACCAAAAAAAAAGAAGAAGAAGAAGAAGCCTTTTTTTTTTTTTTTTTTTTTTTTTAGGACCCCTAGAATCCCTTCTTCCTGGTGCCTTGAGGAACACCTGCTGGGCCTAGATTCCTAACCTGCCTCTGGGACTCATCCCCTCTGCAAGGGGCTGCTCCCGCGCAATCTGCGCCATCACCACTAGAGGGAGCCGCGAGCGGCCCGAAGGCTCTTCCCGCAGGCCCTGCCCTCCTCCATCCACTGCGTGGAGACAGTCAGACTCTGGCAAGATTGATCTCTTCTGTTGATAGTCCCAGGTTCGCTGCTCTCTAGGGCTTCGACCTCGGGGACGTGCCCAGACCCGAGGTGCCGACACTGAACCCCCCTGTTCAGCCCTCACCTTTGAAAACCGTGCCCTGAGACTGCCCTCCATTTTACCAATTGGGACACAGAGAGGCTAAAGGATCTACCCAGGGTCACACAGCTAAGGCACAGCATAGCCTGAAATCCAGGTCTTGGGAATTCCAGGCCTCAGAGGATCTCCCTCACAGTTCTCTGGGGGGAAACTGAGACTCAGGGCAATGCTGGTCACAATATGTGAGGGTGGCCCTATCAAGGGCAGGCAGAAAGCTGTCTAGAAGGCCAGCCCCCTGACAGATGACCACAGCAAGAAAGCCTGTGGGGAGCAGAGGGTGCCAGCCTGCCCCAAGTATGGGGGGGGGAGCTGTCAGCGACTCTCTGCAGGGATGGGTGACAGCTGCAGCCTTGGGTGGAAGGACAGAGGCCCCACAAGATAATAACTTTCACTCACTGCCCAAGGGCTAATCCCATTACTCTGCATGGACCCCCTGGGACCACCCTTCCTGGCCCTCCTTAATCCCCTGCTTCCCTCTGGGAACCGTCCAAGGTCCCACCAGTCCTTGCCATCCCCTGCCAGTCCCCGTCACAAGCAGACCTCATCCTTCACTCTCTGTCAGACCACCTGTGCCTGATTGCTGGGGCCCCAGAGGGACAGCCAGAAGAGCTGAAGGTCCAGTCTCCTTCACCGGCCTCCTCTGCCAGCCCTGATCCTGTCTGCCAGTCCCCAAAGCACCTTCCCAAAACAGCCTCCATCTGGGCTCCTAATTTTATGAACCTCCTGTTCCTTTCTAAGCCAGCTTCTGGGGCTTCTCAGAGCCTGCTGCAGGAATTGTCAAGAGAGCTTGGGGCACAGCATATTCATCTGTAAAACAGAGACAGTAGCTCACCGTTTTTCTTGTGATGTAAGGAGATGCTCTTATTCAAGTCTCAGGGCTAGGGAAGGAGCCCTCCCAGGTGTCAGTAGCTAATGTGATGATTCTCAGTGGTACCTTCAGCAACTTCAGTTTTGAAGGAAACTCTGGAGCCTGAAGGCAGGTGCGATAGAGAGACAGATTTTGACTCCATAGGCACAGTCCTCATAGGAGTACTGCTAGCCAGCATGGACTGTATTGGGCTTTTCTGTTTCAGGTACCGAAGTTTTGTAACCTTATGAGGCAGGTTGTGTTGTTGCCCCCATTTTACAGATGAGGAAACTGAGGTTAAGAGATAGGTACACAAGCAGGGCATTGTGGCTCAGACCTATAATCCCAGTGACTCAGGAGGCTGAGGCAGGAGGATCTCAAGTTCAAAGCCAGCCTAAGCATCTTAGCAAGACTTGTCTCAAAAAAATAAAAAGGACTGGGGATGTGACTCAGTGGTTAAATGCCTCTGAGTTCAATTCCTGGTGCCAAAAAAAAAAAAAAAAAGAGAGAGAGAGAAAGAGAGATAGCTACGTAGACTCAATGTGGTGGTGCCTGTAATCTCAATGACTCTGGAGGTTGAGGCAGATTGCAATTTAACCAGACGCTCAGCAACTTAAGATGCTTGGTCAAAATAGAAATAAAATTGAGGGGGAATGGGGTTGTGGCTCAGAGGTAGAGCACTTGCCTAGCATGTGTGAGGCACTGGGTTTGATCCTCAGCACCACATCAAAAATAAAATAAAATAAAATAAAATAAAGTGATTGTGTTCACCTAAAACTAAAAAATTAATATTTGAAAAATTAAAATTAAAAAAAATTAAAATGAGCTGGGCATGGTGGTATATACCTGTAATTCCAGTGGCTCCGGAGGCTGAGGCAGGAGGATCATGAGTTCAAAGCCAGACTCAGCAAAAGTGAGGTGCTAAGCAACTCAGTGAGACCCTGTCTCTAAATAAAATACAAAATAGAGCTGGGGTGTGGCTCAGTGGCCGAGTGTCCCTGAGTTCAATCCCCCGTACCAATAAATAAATATGAAAATGAAAAAGGACTAGGGAAGTAGCTCTATGGTATGCCCCTGGGTTCAATCCCCAGGACACACACACACAGAGAGAGAGATGGAGAGATGGAGAGAGATCCCTCTACTCAGTAGTGTAGCTGGAATCAAACACAGCTTTGACTCTAGAATTCTCCAGGGCATTCTACTGCTTCTCAGGATCACTTTTGAAAAGAAAACCTGATTTGTCCCCCAAAAGTAGCATGTTCCCTATTTGCCAGAAGGGCTCCATGTGATGCAGGCAACCAGTCAGGAGCCTGAGGTCCCATGGCCCTAGCCCCAGCAGACCCAACCTAGGACACAGCCACTGTCCTCCCCTCAGCCTGGGCATAGGAGGGGCCCCTTTCACCCTGGGCCTCCCTCTCTCCCCCACCTTCTGCTGTTCCTCATTTACATAAATTATCTCTCCCCAATTATCCATCCAGCTGTCCCAACGGTGATCTGTGAATGAATTAAAAACGGAATATAATTTAATAATGGCTGATTAGAAGGAGATTAGTTGTTATATAAAAAGGAAAAGCCAAGAGCCAGCTAGTTGCCCTTAATCTGAGCCAATACCATCGTTATTCAGGAAAAGCTACCCTGGCCACCATCAGGCAAGGCAGACATGGGAGACAGGGAGGAGGAGAACCCAGGGGGGCCAGACCACCCCAAAAGGAGACCAGGCCACTGGGAGCCTGGGGTCTGAGTCCCACCTCAGCCTGGGGGCCTGGGAAGCTCCCGTGAGCCCCTTCTAAGTGGTCTTGATTGGTTTCTGGGGTCCCTTCTCTCTACACATTCTAGGCACCCTTCAATCAAACCACTGGGTTTTCCCAAGGCAGCCATTTACCCCCCAAGAGCCTCTGACTGATCCCTGTAGGCACATGATCTAGGACTCAGAAGTCTGATGCTCCCAGAACATGTGGGAATTGGGGACGCAGACCTTCCCCCAAGAGGATCTGCCTGTCTGAGATAGGTGGTCACGAAGGGAGTGGAATTGGTTGGCCCAGGAAGGCTCCATAAGGGAGGGACTGGCTGAGACAAGGAGGGGACTTGTGCCTGGCAGGCACATCTTAGTGACTGGTCTCAGTGGAGGGAACTTGTCTCTGGGCTAGGAGGCATGGCTTTTCCATCTCTGCTTCTCCAATGCCAAGTACATCCTTGAACAAACAAAGATGCTGCCTCCAAAATACCTCTGTGATTGCCCTAGCTTAGGTTAAATGTGCCTCTCTGTGCTACCCAAAACATCCTGTGTCTATGCCCTTAAGGATAAGGCCAGTCACAGCCCAGTGCAGTGGCACATGCCTGTAATCTCAGTGGCTCGGGAGGCTGAGGCAAGAGGATCACAAATTCAAGGTCAGCCTCCGCAATTTAGCAAGTCCCTAAGCAACTTAATGAGACCCTGTCTCAAAATTTAAAAAATAAATAAATAAATAAAAAGGGCTACAGTGGCTCAGTGATTAAGCACCCTTGGGTTCAATCTCTGATACTAAATAAACAAATAAGGCCAGTCAGTGTTGTGCAAAATACCTATCCATCCATCATCTATCTCTCATCTATTGATTCACCCATCCATCTACTATCTATCTTGTTTGTTGGTCAACGGGTACTGGGAATTGAACCAAGGGGTGCTTTGCCACTGAACCACATCTGCGGCCCTTTCTGTTTTTTTGAGACAGGTCTCACTAAGTTGCTTAGGGCCTCACTAAGTTGCTGAGGCTGGCCTTGAACTGTCGACCCTCCTGCCTCAGTTTCCTGGGCCTCAGGTGTTACCGGCTTGTGCACTGCACCCAGCTATTCAAAATGGTTTTAAGGGAAAGTGATGGATGGAGATAGGGCACTGGCTGGAGTCAGGCTGCCCGGGTGAGCCCCAGGTCCACTGCTTGCTGCTCAGTGACTGGGCATGTTGCTGATCTCTCCGTGCCTCAATTTGCCTATCTGTAAAATGCATGCATGTAAACATAGTTCTACCTCATGGGGTCTTGTGAGGATTGAATGGGAGAATAGAGGAAAAGCACTCAGAGCTGTACCCAGTGCCTGGCCAGTGCTTAACGATCACCGTGGTTTCATTGTGTGTGTCACTGTGGTGCTTGATCCATGGCATTCCCTTCTAGCTGTGGGCACTCTGATGCTCCCAGAACATGTGGGAATTGGGGACGCAGACCTTCCCCCAAGAGGATCAAGCCGGGCAGGCCTTCTCTCCATGTTGATGGTGTTGGGGAGGCAGACAGGCCTGCACGGGGCCCTCTCAACAGCCTGACCACTTCCACGCTGCAGGACCCAGAGGAGCATGACCAGTGCGTGGTTCATCCAACACCTGCTCTCCGAGAAGAGGTTCTCAGCTCACAGTTGTAACGTGCCCACCAGGGGGGTCTGGCTCGGGTCTGGGCAGTGTGTCTTTTGTGGTCCACATGAGAAGATGCTGGCCAGACCCCAGCTTGCACAGAGGATTGGAGGGGGCAGATGGCCCAAGGAAAGGGCACGCTGACACAGGAAGAGAAGTCTGAGCCCTGGGACCCTGGGGCAGACTGCAGAGGAAATGGTGTGCAGTGTCAGAGGCTGGAAATGAATGAGTGGGCACTGGACGAGGCTGCTCACCCTCAAAATAAGAGGAGGTACAGGAGTGAGCACAGCAGGTATTTTTTGATTGGCTAATTGAGCTGCTCCAAATTTTCCCAAACTTTTCTAGTCTTGAAAATCTTGATGTTTGGAGGGGCCACAGAATCTGTATACAGTCATTCTTCAGAACCTATAGGGGAGTGGTTCCAGGCCCTCCCCCACAATCCAAAACACTTGGATGCTCAAGTCTGTTATATAAAATGGCATATTATTTGCATGTAGCCTACACACATCCTCCCTTGTACTTCAAATCATCTCCAAATTACTTACAATACCTATTACAATGCAAGTGCTGCGTTAATAGTTGTCATGCTGTATGGTTTAGGGAATGAGGACAAGAAAAAAAAGTCTGTCCATGTTCAATACAGATACAGTTTTTTTTTTTTCTGAATAGGTTGTATCTGCTGTTCATAAATGTGGAACCCACATACACAGAGGGCCGACATATTTGCTTTTAATTTATTTTAATTAGTTATACATGACCGCAGAATGCATTTCATCTCATTGTACACAAATAGAGCACAACTTTTCATTTCTCTGGTTGTACACCATCTAAGGAGTCTGCTCCCATCCCATCCCTCAGGCCTGGGAGCTGCATTGCCCCCTAGGAACAGGGACTCACTGGTGACCCCCACCTGCTTCAGAACCCTCTGGGGTGCATGTCCATCCTTCCCACCCAGCCCAGCCTCAGGCCCAGGGCTCCCAGAACAGCCTCCTTGTGGAGCTCAGAGCACATCCATCCATATTGCAGCAGGGGGAGGCCCTGCAGGCCAGCCCAGGATGTGGGATAATTTGATATTCAAATCCTGGCAAAGACCTGCTTCAAATTGCTACAAATTAAGCTGATTTTGCCTCTCTGAATGAGGGATTTGCTCCTGTGGATCAACTCTTCCTGGACTTGATGAGGTCAGGATTAGAGAAGAGGGATGGGGAGCAAAAGCCCGAGGCAAGGCTGGAGGGCTGGAGAGTTAAGGGAAGGGGGGAGACTGGACCCTGGAGTTAGGGAAGGATCTAGGGGGGTCTCAAAAATCATCTCTACCCAGGGATGGATAGATAGCAGGGCCTCTGAACCCCAAATGGGTCAGCCTCATCCTATAGGTCCCCAGGGAAGCCCAGCCCTGTACTGTTCACAAGACAGTTTGTGGACCTCATCTGATCCATCCAGATCCCGGGAGTCAGGGGAGAATGATCACCCTCATTTTATTGATGAGGAATGGAGGTGCTGAGAGGTGAAATAGGGCTCCCCGAGCCAAAGAAAACCTGGACCCAACCACTGCCACTAACTTGCTGTGTGACCTTGAACCAGTGACCTCTCTGAGCCTCCTTGTGGGGATTATCTGCGGTGCACACACAGTGCCAGGCACACAGGAAGCATGCCACAAACACTGGCCAGTGTTCCAGGCCAAGCCCTGAAGCTAGCAAGTAACCGAACAGGGATGGGAACCGGGGCCTTGCTTGCTCAGCTCAGGGAGAGTCTGTCCCCTGCCTGCTCCTGACTCTACGGACTCCTGACAGGACCCCCTCCCTGGCAGAACCTCATTTCCATCTGTTTTATCAGGGCCTGTACTGTATATTGCAGCAATTTCAAATTGCACCATTAAAGATTTTATGCTGGAGACGTTAAAATTAAAAAGATCTATGTGCAGAGAGTCACAACGAATTTAATCAACTTGATTTAATAGAAAACAGCAAATGGAATTTATGATGCTCCAAAAGACAAGGGAATTTTTTTTTTCAACAAAAATAATAAAAAGCACTTTGTGGAAAACAGAAAGTGGAGTCGAGTGGGGGGGGGCGCCTCATCTGAGAGTTTATCAGAACCTAATCCTCAGCGAACAACCCCAGTCGGGGCTGTTTGCCCACTAATCCCAGCTGCCATTAAAATATTAAAGATAAATCTAATCGTCTCTTTATCCAAAATAAGCGACTTTTGTGTGGGGAGAAAACGTCTAACCCTTTGGGAGGAGAATTAGTCCCTAATGCATCAAATGGAATTCGGTCCAGGCTGGGGCGAAATAGGGTTTAGAGGCAAATGAGACGGTAATAGAAATAAAACCCAGAATAACAAATTAAAAACCCTCATTTACACGAATTAAAACGGCTCACAAAAGGGCTGGAGGCCCAGCCCTGCCCTCCTCGGCCCCCAGGCCCCTGGCCCCTCCCATGGTCTCATTGTCACCCACGCAAGTCCCTGGGAGAAGCCAAGGCATGACCTCATCCCCTCCATCTCTGCCCCCGCCCTCCCAGATACTTCCAGTAAGAAGTGTACGCTGTCCCTGCCCAGGCCCTGGCCCGGGCAGTATGTCCAAAGGCTCTGCCACATCTGCTGTGTGGGCTTTGGGGTCAACAGAGCTCCGTTCCTGTCCTCCTGCCATCTCTCAGTATATGAGGTCCTGGTTTCGTTTCTTAAACTCCTGCAGCCCCTGTTGGCTCAGAGGAAAGGGGGATAAGAATAACATCCGGGTCCTCACCCAGGCCCTGCAGTGACCCCCACTGCTGCTCCCTGGCCTGGCACTGCTGAACTCCATCAGGGAAGGAGAGATGGGAAGCCACAGCACCTCGCCTGATCCATGGGACCACCCAGTAGCAGGCTCTCACTGAAGGCTCCCTTCAAGACTTCCAGGTGACTCAGCCACAAAGGACCCCAGGCCTCTGCCCCTGGGAGGAAAGAAAGGTTAGCAGCAGAGGCAGAGAGGGCCACCTGCAGCCATTTTGGGTACTAGGTGGGGTCACCCCCTGCACTGTAACTCACAAGGGCTGAGGCCACCCAGATACTAAGCATCTTACCAAGAAGCCCTCCTTTATACCCTTCCCAACAGCACTTCCCAACTTCTGGTCAAGGACAGAGTTCCCTCACATTAAAACCATTCCCTCGGCCCTAGTGGCTGGATGCTTCTCTCAGGAGACGCACAGGGTCACGGAGCCTTGGGACACGCAAGTGTGATAAACCCCTTTCCTGAGGGCCTGTTTGGACTGCAGAGGGGACAGGATGAGGAGGGGGCCCTTATGCCCCAGTAACCCCTGCACACCCTACTGAAGCCCCACACCAGGAGGGCCGGAATGTACCTCTGACCTCCCCCAGCCTTCTTAACAAATCCACTGGAACAGGAAACTCGTGTTGACAGCATTTTATTATGGGATATTAAGTGGAATTGGATTGTGGGGCTGACCCTTCCCCTGGCTGGGTTTCTGCACTCAGTTGGCCTCACTCTTTCTGCGCCTTCCATGTCCCTCAGACTATGACCCCAGCCTTTGTTATGACAAGTGATGATTCTAGGCCAAGAGAAAATTGGGATGGGGTGGAGGATACCCCTGGCCCTGTGGGAGTGCGCCGCGTTCGGCCACGGATGGCTGAGGAGAAGCATGAGGAGGGTATTAGTTGGGATGGGGATTTTTCCAGAATGTCTGAAGACTGATGGGAAAATGCCGAGAGGAGATGGCAGGTCGAGGAGGTAGGGGTTCCATGGCTTCAGGGAAAACAGTCCCAGAGAACATTTCAGCCCTACTGCCACTTCCTCTAGGAAGTTGTCCCTCATGTCCCATATAAAAAGGGAAAACTACCTGGGCACCGTGGTGCACACTTGTAGTACCAGTGACTCAGGAGACTAAGGCTGAGGCAGGAGGATTGCAAGTTTGAGGTCAGCCTCTGCCACTTAGAGAGATCCTGTCTTAAAATAAAAAATGAATGGGTGTGTGGTTCAGTGGTAGAGCACCCTGGGGTCGATCCCCAGTACCTCAAATAAAAAGGGGGACGGAACTGAAGTACAGAAAGGCTAAGTGTAAGGTCACACAGCTAGCAAGTGGCAGAAAGAGAACTGAACCCAGGACTCTGTGATTTGAGAGCCAGTGTCCACACTGCCTCCTTGGTGACCTTGACCTTGGCCTGGAGGGGTTGGGAGAATGACGAGGGAAGGTGCCCATAGTATGCCAGGACCAGTCTTCGTGCCTTATCTCCATCATGTCCCTAAGTCCTCTCAAACCCCCTCCCTGCAAGGTGGGTTCTCAAAAGAGGTTCTCATTCTACAGAAAGAAAAGCTGAGACTTGAAGAGGTTAAGCCTTTGTTGGTGTTATAGGCCTTCCCCAACCCACAACACTTGGCCAAGTAGTGCCCACCCGGTCTTCATGCTCAGGTGTTCTGGGCAGCCTTCTGGACACTCCCTTTTGTTTCCATGTCCTGGCCCCAGCCCTCCACCCCCTCCCACCAGGCCTCCCGTCTCCTCTTCTGCCCCAGGTCCCCCCACATCACTTCCATTTGCACCCCACCTTCCAATCCTGCCCTTCACCACACACTGGCCCTGGTCAGCAGCCCAGCTCTCTGAGGCAGGGGCCCTGGCATGAGCCCCCTCCCAACCCACTCCAGTGCCAACGCTCAGCAAGGGAGGTTTTGAGGGCAGCCAAAAGTGGAATCTGCCTGCTTTGGCTAGAAGGGAGTTGTACCTGAGTCAGGGAATGTCCATGGAAAGGAAAATAGGAAACAACTTAGAACAGGTGGGGAAAAGACCAACAAAAAAGATGCTTGTGGCTTATTACAGTGTATTCTGTGGCGGCGGGGGAAGGTTTACCAAATAGTATACAGTGGTTCGTGCTGGGGTTGTGGCTCAGATGTAGTGTGCTCGCCTAGCATGCGTGAGGTACTGGGTTTGATCCTCAGCACCACATAAAGTAAAATAAAGACATTGTGTCCACCTATAAGTAAAAAATAAATATTAAAAAAAAACAGTATACAGTGGAATCCCATTTTTATAAATGCAATTGCTTACATGCTTAGGAATTAGCCAAAAAAAAAAAAAAAAAAAACCAGACAAGCTGGAATGTTAATGGCAGTTATCTTGGGATGATTCTAATGTTTTTTCTTTTAGTTTATCAAATTTTCTTATTTTTCATTATGAGTATGTATTACTTGTATAATAATAATAGTAATAATAATAAAGTTATATTTGGCATGAAATTTCCCTATAAGGCACTTTTCACATTCTTAGACTGTTTGCCCCTAATCAGCCACTGGCAGTGAACCTGGATGTACCAGGGGCATCTGGGAATTATCAGGGCTATACCTTCTTTGAGCCCAGCAGACTGGGGACTGAGAAGAGTTGAACCCTGGCCATGAAGTGGAGTGAGTAGAGGGGCCTGGAAGGCTCTGGGCCATTTGGGGCCTCTGGATGTGCTGGAAACTGCGGGGGCTACCAGGGAGAAGAAAGCTCAGCAGAGAAGCAGTGACGGAAGAAAGAGAGAACCCTGGAGGCCTGGGGGACAGACCACGCCCAGAGGTGTCCTATGGCAAGAAGCAGAATTTCAAAGTCAGCGAGCCCAAGGGCAAGAGAACTTAGCATCATGAGGTGGGGCCTTGGAAGACAGAGGGAAGCAACTCTGGGCATGGTATCCAGAAACCAAGGCCCAGTCAGGGCTGAGAACAAAGGGACTCTGAAGAGAAGGGCTTTGTGGAGACCACTGGGATGAGGCTTCCCTCCAGAGGCTGATGGGCACCATAAGAAGACATGCATACGGCTGGGCTGCGTTCAGTGGTGAAGCACTTGCCTAGTACCCCAGAGGCCCTGGGCTTGATCTGCAGCGCACAGGTGCGTATACACACACACACACACACACACACACACACACACACACACACACACAGATCTGTTCTCTGTACAGCCACACATTCTGCTTTTCTTTAGCATCTTTATAAACAGCTCAGGAACCAGGAGGTCTTGGAAAAGTCACCAGGTTGGCTGTTGACACTGACTATCGCTGGAGAAAGCCACAAAGAGCATGGCTTTTGGAATCCCCTAAGTCTGGATTCAAACCCTACCCCTGCCATTCCCTTCTCTGGGGCCTCAGATAAGCCTTGTACCCTGACACTTCTCCAAAATGGGAATCATGACAGATAACATGATGAGGGACTCTTTGTGGAGACCACTGGGATGAGGCTTCACTCCAGAGATAAATGCAGGTAATTTAATTGCAGGTAACAGAAACCCAACATGAGCTGATGGAGGATACTGGACCGTCACTGAGCAGCCATGGCCAGGGGGTAGTGTACTTGAGCCTTAGCAGCAACAGGGGAAGGAACTCATGGTGTGGCCAGTCCTTCTTTTCACCCTGATCCTCTGGGCATGGGCTTTCTCCAGAAATGGTTGCCGCCACCTCCCAGGTTTATGATGTTACATCTCCAACCATCAGAGGTGAAACCCAAATCCAGAAATCATAGGAAAGGGAGTCATGGACCCAACCCAAGTGAATGTCCCCGAGCCCAACAATGGTGACCTGAGAAATGAAATCATTTTACGACAGGGAAGCCGTACATTCCCAGAATGCACAGTGCTGGGTTAACAAACAGTAAGGGACCACGGTAGAGGGTTATTGAAGCTATAACAACAACCATAGGTTGAAGTAAATACAGTGTCACCAAGCCCCTGCCACATACCAGACATGGAGCATTCTACCTTCGTTTTCTCCTTCAATCCCCACACAATCCCGTAAGGTAGATTCTTTAATTATCTCTATTTTCCAAAAGAGGAAACTGAGGCTTTCAGAGGTCAAGTACATGGCTTAGGACACATAGCTTGGAACTGTTGGAGATGGGTCTGAATTCCATCACCTGACTCCAGGTGTTTTTAGACACTGAGTCGTAACACATTGTAACCAAATAGCCAAGGGTGTGTGCTCTGGAGTCAGGTGGCTAGCCTGATGGTGTGTGTTTATTCTCGATGCTTCCTTCACCCTCCACCCTTGTTAGGGCTCCCCTTTGCAGGAAGTCTGTTGCCCCACCCTATTGGTTTGGGGCTTGGTCATGGGTCTCACTTCAGCCAATGGTATGTGAACAGCTGGGGTGTTAAGTGCAGTAGCTTGGTTTGGCTCAACTGCTGGTTGACCTAACTTCAGCCATGAGAAGAGCAGGCGTTGGTAGACACCAATCCCAGAACTGGACACGTGAGGCTGGCCTGACACCAACCCACAGTTCAGAGCCAAGCCCAGCTGTGCCTGGCTGACCCAGGGACCCTGAGATGTTTGCTACACAGTATTTATAGAACAAGGAGTTTCACTGTTTGGATGGCCCTTGCTATTTGTAGCTAGTGGACATCTTCCTGTGTGGCCCCTTTGTGTGAGGGACTGGGTATGCTGCGGCCACTAGGACCTGACCCTTTCTGTCTAACTCAAGTGCCTCTAAACAGGCAGTCTTCTTTCCAGAGCTCCCTGTTAGGTGAAACCAGGCTCTGAGATCTGCGGTACAATCCAAGGCTCTGCCTGCCTAATCGTGCTTCCTCCTTTTTACCTGTCACACATGTCCCCACACCATAAACCACTGCACTCCAAATTCTTCCTCAGTATCTTCTTCCCTCAAGTACTCAAATGGAGACAGTCTTATTGCCACAAACCCTAATTCACTGGGTTCAAATACTGACAACACAATTCACTAGCCACCTGACCATAACCACACTGTGATTCAGTTTCCTCATCTGTAAAGAGAAGATAAGAGAAGCACCAACCTCTTAGGTTTTCTGCGAGCATTAAATAAGATAACCCATGTATAGTGCTGAGCAAAAATGTCTGGCACATAGTAAGCACTCAATAAATATTAACTGAGATTGCCAGAGATGGTTATAAATCCCAATAGATAAATGCAAGCTATATGTAAATGCTAGATAGTAAAATACCAAGTCAACAGGAATAAATCTCAGGTGGATCTTTAAAAGACTGAAGAATGACAAAAGTGGGCAGATGAGATGCAATTGTGGACAAGTGCAAGGTAGTACTTGCAAATGAGATGGCTGATACATTCTGAGGCATCATTTGTAATCAAGAAGCAGATGACCAGGGGCTGGGGATGTGGCTCAAGCGGTAGCGCGCTCGCCTGGCATGCGTGCGGCCCGGGTTCGATCCTCAGCACCACATACCAACAAAGATGTTGTGTCCACCGAGAACTAAAAAATAAATATTAAAAATTCTCTCTCTCTCCTCTCTCTCACTCTATCTTTAAAAAAAAAAAAAAAGAAGCAGACTTCTGACTGATCTTTCACCATCTTCTGAGCACTTGCATACATATTTTCTCCCATGGTCCTCTAAGAGAGCCAGGTATACCACTGCAAAACTGCTTTAGGGGTCATCAGTTAAGGCACTGGGGAAGGTCACCTAGGTATCAGGGAAGAGAAGAGGATCAAGTAAAGATCAGGTTCTATGAGACTGGAGAGGAGACATGGACCCAAGAGAGATTGTCAGGACATAGGGCAAACCAGATCTCTGCTAAGACTGTAGGTAACCCTTCACTTTCTCCCAAGATTGAAACATTTTATTTCAAATGCTTCTCCATGGTATCAGTGAGGAATTGCTTGTGGCCTCCAGGAACAGACAGCAGAGACCAGTGACTTCAACACTGAGTTCACTGGGGCAGTTCCAGGGCTGATATGGAGGCTGACAGTTTTCTCACTTCATATTCTGCGACAGGTGCTGAAGATGTACTATGTCTGTGTTCCAGTCAGACAGCTGGAGACAAATGGAAAAGAACAAAAAAGAGTGTGGGCTAAATGTCTTAGTCTTCTAGTTGCAAAGGAGGCTGGGAAAGGTAGTCTTTAGTTATTAGGAATATCATCATTTGGAATAGAATCAGGGTTCTGATACCCAAGGAAGAAGGGGAGAATGGAACTTAGTTTAATAGCCACTCTCAGTCTCAGAATTCGCAAGATTTCTTTCCAAAGTCCTTCTCTTTGTAAACCCATGTTAATCATAGCTCAGATTTGGCCCAGATTTGATTATTTAAGGAAATTAAGATTTCCAACTCATAGTACAGGATAGGATAGGGTTAGGTACTACATTCACATCTTATAATAAAATTCTGGGTTATACACAATTATCTGGCTTAGCCAAAAATGAATTTGCTAGAAAGATAACAGTAGTTCAGAGATTCTCCATGAGGTCTGGAGACCAGAATCAACACCCCAAATCCCACCATCATACTGGTCTGGTGAAGAAGCCACTGTGGTTACTGTTACCTCCACTGGACCCTAGGTAGGTGCTGGAGCTCCCCCTGCTGCCCCCACCAATGCTGGACACAGAATTCCCTTGCTAATTTATTGTTATGCAATTTGATCTTGTTTCAGCTACTGCTGTCACCAGAGAAGATCCTCCACAGTTCTTGCTTCTTTGTCACTGCCTCCCCATTCAAAGTTCAGGGTGGTTGCTTCTGATTGGCGGAGCTCAGGTCACATGGCCTTATTCTAGTTACAAGAGAAGCTGGGAAGATAAATGTGTGGAATTTCCAGTATCATCACAGAAGAGGAACTATGTCTTTCACCAGGATTTATAAGTTGTAAAATTCCCCAAAATAAGAATCAAGTTCAGGCTGGGGCTGGGGCTCAGTGGTAGAGTGCTCACCTAGCATGCACGAGGCACTGGGTTCAATCCTCAGCACCACATAAATGTAAGATATAGTGTCCGCCTAAAACTTAAGAATAAATATCTTTAGGGGCGGGGGATGTGGCTCAAGCGGTAGCGCGCTCGCCTGGCATGCATGTGGCCCGGGTTCGATCCTCATACAAACAAAGATGCGTGTCTGCTGAAAACCTAAAAAATAAATATTAAAAAATTCTCTCTCTCTTAAAAAAAAAAGAATAAATATCTTAAAAAAAAAAAAAAAGAATCAAGTTTAAGCCTGGTGCCGTGGAACATTCCTGTAATCCCAGCAACTCAGGAGGCTGAAGCAGGATTGCAAATTCAAGGTCAGACTCAGCAATTTAGCCAGACCCTGTCTCAAAATGAAAATAAAATTAAAAGGGGCTGGGGAATAGGTTCAGTGGTTAAGTACCCCCCTGGATTCAATCCCTGGTACCAAAATAAAATATGTTTTTAATTTAAAAAATATCAAGTTCTAGCCGGGCGCCGTGGCACACACCTGTAATTGCAGTTTGTGGCTGAGACAGGAGGGAGTCTGAGACAGGAGGATTGCAAGTTCAAAGCTAGCCTCAGCAATGGCGAGGCACTAAGCTATTCAGTGAGTCCCTTATCTCTAAAAAAAAAAAAAAAAAAAAATCTGATGTTGTATAGCCCATAAAATAATAAATATCCATTACAGGACTTTATAGACACTCTTTTCTTTTGCAGTGCTGGGGATGGAACCCAGGGCCCTGCACATACCAGCAGCTCACTACCAGTTCATTCCTAGGCCTCGCTGTTTCACATAATCTTCAGTACATAAGGAATCTGGAAATTTCCTCTAGGGATCAGATTCTGGGGGTACCTTTGCAGCCCCACCCCTTTCCTGTCCTTGATCTGGTCTTTGTCTGCCTCCAAGGTCTTGGGGGAAGCTATCCTCAAGGTCACATGCCTTCTGCCTTCCTCACACCATCCTGTCTTTCCAACCATTGACAACAGTTTGATATTATTGTCTGCTATGGACTGTTCATTATCCATCCTGTGATCCTGCTTGGATCCTAGCCTCGCCTCTGATTTGAACAGAGACAGAGACTGAACTTCTGGGCTCAGGGGGAGAGGCCACAGGGACTCTTGACTCAGGAGAAGCCCTGGGACTGGTGTAGAGGCTGCTATATGGAGGACACAGAGTGACCTTCAGGAAGACTTTTGACTCCAAGATCTATGAGCTGCGGACTATGAGAATCATGCTCCAACTGGAAGAGAGCTTGGAGCCTTCAAATTTCTCTTGTATGAATCCTAAGGCCATCCTCCTCTTTCCATTTCCACTGCTACCCTCCACCGCCTAAATCAACCACTGTGGTCTGTTGCTTGAACCACTTAACAGCCTCAAATTGTCCTCTCTGCTTCACAACTGCAAGCAGCTTTCCTGCCCACTGAGGATAACATCCAAAGTCCCTCCGAAGTCAGGTCCTCTAGCCTCCTCCACCTCCCCACTGGTCCTAACACCTACCTGGTTTCTGTCTAGAATGTGCACATTTGCTGTCCCCCTTTTATGGTGTGAATATAGTTTTGAGTGTGTCCCTTAAGGGCTCCTGGCTGCAACCTTGGTGCCTAGTGTAGCAAGGCTTGGATGTGCTGGAATCTTTCAGAGGAGGGACCTAGTGGAGGGAAATCAGGACATTGGGGGTGCTGCCCTCAGGAGAAATTAATACTGGTCTTGAGGAGTGAGTTAGTTCTCATGAGTTGATATAAATAAGTCTGGATCTTCCATCACTTCTGACTACCTGTCTTGACATATGATCCTTCTTATACCAGTCTCACCATGATGCCATCTTCCATGATGCTTTTGCCAGAGGTTGCCCAATCTTGAACTTTCAGCCTCCAAAACTGAGCTAAACAAATCTTTTTTCTTAATATATTATTCAGCTTCCGGCATTTTGTTATAGTAATGGGAAATGAACAATATACCCCCTAATTCTGTCACTATCCTTGCCCTCTACATGGCTGGCTTCTTTTCACCACTCAGGTCTCTGCCCAATGTTGACTCCTCATAAAGGCCTTTCTGTCCCACAGTCAGTGTATAACCCCTTGTCCTGCTTTATCTTATCTCTAGCTCTTTTCACCTTCTTAAACCCTCTCACTTTGAGGGTGTAGCTCAGTGGTAGAATGTGTGCCTGACATGCACAAAGCCCTGGATTTGATCCCTGGCATGTACATTTGCACTCATGCACACGTACACGTGCACACACACACATACATGCATGCACAAAGATCTTGCTTATTTCTTTACTTGCCTTTTTGTTAACTATCTCCCACAACTAGAGTATAAATTCATTAAGAACAAGGGTACTGTAGATTGAATCTTAAATGTCCCCCAGAGGCCCACATGTTAAAGGCTTATCCCCAGCTTGGCACTGCCGAGAAGGGATGGGGCCTAGCGGGAGTTGTTAAATCACCCAGGGAATGCCCTGGAAGGGGATTGTGGGACACTGGTCTCTACCTCTCTGATTTGCTTCCTGACTGCCATGAAGTGAGTGGCTTCCTGTGCCATGTTCCCCCACCATGATGTGATGTGTTGCCTTGCCATAGGCCCGAAACAATAGACCAACTAGTAGAAAATGAAACCTCCCAAACTGTGAGCCAAAATAAACCTTACCTCTTTTTACATGGATTATCTCAGGCATTTTGCTACAGTATCAGAAGGCTGGCTAATCCAAGGGGCTTTACTGTCTTTCACACCACAGTAGTCTTGACAAGAATAGTATTTGGCACATAGTAGATGCTCAATAACTATTTGATGAAGGCATAAATACTTGACTAGGTTATCTTATAACAGTGCTGAGAGGAAAAAACAAACAAACAAACATCCTCTTAGTCATCAGGAATGTGGTCATATCCACCATCTGGGACTGAAGGGAAATTGAGATGCAGCCCAGAGACAGGCAGCAAGCTGGTAATGGAACAAGTCCTCTATGTCTTCCTTCTTTCCTTGTTCCATCTGTCTGTAGGTGAACATGGCAAAAGAGATCAGGACAATGTATGCAGAGTGTTTTTCTTTTCCTTTGAGAAGCTAAGGCAGGGTTAATGCTGAGGAAGGAAGGGCACAGAGGAGTGTGGGTGCTGAAAAGTGATGGATGATGTTCTGCTGGGATGAGACCCCCCGGGTCAGCTACTGGGGGCTCCTGAAGGTGAGTGATAGGTCACAGGGCCATCTGCACAGTTGGCTGAAGGCATTACCAAATCTGTTCCTTCCCTCCCACTTCCTGAACTAACCCCTAGGAAAATTCTACAGAGTACAGATTACTTCTCAGGCTCTAGGAGGAAAAACCAAGCCTAGGTGTTTGAAGTAAGGTATTTTAACAGCCCTGAGTTTGGGAGATTTTTCCCAGCCTTGACCTCAGTAGCCCATCCCAACACCTCTTCCTTTCTTCCCTCCCATCCTTGTGGGGAAGGATGGTATCTCAAGAATTGGGGGGCATTGCTTGTCTCCCTATATCCAAGATCCCTTTGTCCACTGGAGGCCCTAATTCCATCTTCAAGAAAACAAGGATGTAGTAGATTTGGACTCCAACTTGGCCCTTGGCAACTGTGTGTTCTTGAGGTCACCCACCCTCTCTGAGGTTGCTTTCTGGCTTGAAAAATGATACACATCTTTAAGGTAATGGGGAGGCATCACTGAGGCAATGTCAGGAAGTCCAGAACTTGTTCAGTGTGTGTACGTTAAATGTGAATCAAACTCCCTCCTGAAGGGGCTGGAGGGCAGGGCTCAGCTCAGTGGTAGAGTGCTTGCCTAGCATCTAAGGCCCTGGGTTCCATCCCTGATGGGGGTGAAAATTCCTCTTGTTTTTCTCTCAGTATCAACCTCTGTATTGTACAGAGGGAACAGAATATCTGGTCAAACGTCTGATGATCAGGGAAGGAGAGCACAGGACTGGGCCTAGGGAAAGAGTCCAGAACAACCAAAGGTAAAGTTTACCCTCCAGGGATGAGCTCCCAGTACACAAGAGCATTTAAAAAAAAAATTCATGGGTGACAGATTCCTAATGGGATTATTGATTCAAACACAGATCCTTTCTCTTCCCTGCATTTTTTAGCCCCTCCCAAAAATGTGTTGCTGCAGACTGGTTAGGGACTCAGGGAGGAGCAGCTGGGGGATGATTTATCTGCAGCTGGTGCAAAAAAATGACCAGCAAAGAGGCAAAGGAGAGAGCCAGCGTGCCCCTCTTCCCTAATCTTCCCTCCTCAAGAGAGCTTTAGTGTCTTATTTGTAACAAGGGGGACAGAACTCCTGACCTATTGGAGAAGTTGAGTGAATTAAATGTGATAAGGGGCCTTGTGGCCATTAGTAATAATAGTAAGGGCCACACTCTAACCAGTCTCCAGGGCCACGCTCCATGCTAAGTGCATTAATGCCCTCTCCTTCCACCACTGGCCCATGTTCCAGGAAGGCAGGTCTATCTTGTTTCCTGCCATATTGCCAATGCCAAGTCCAGTGTCCTCCTGCATGATGGTGTTGATGAATGCTCATGAGGGTGCCGCAGTTTGGCTGGGCACAAAATAACCGAGCCGCCATGAGGCACTTGTGGGTTCAAAATAGGAACTCCTTTATTATCCCAACTCCCGCAAATGCCACCCACAAGGCCCTTCCAGGAACACCGCACACTGGAAATCCCTCCTGCAGCACTTCCCCAACCAATGCGAACTCTCCAGGAATCCCCCGAAGAACTCCAAAGTAGCAAGCCAAGGCAGACAGCAGGGGTCTAATATACAATTGAATACACAGCTTAACATAACCATCATTATCTCAATGGCTCGCAGGTGTCACCTCTCTACCACTGCCTTCTGGCACAAATGCCAATCATTCCAACTCGGCTGTGGCTCTCAGCAGAGGGTTTTATTTTTTAATTATGGACCCTCATGGAATAGCCTGATTGACTGCTTTCAGCACTGTGCATTTCTAATCTTAGTGCAGTTCTAAGGGGTAGGTATTTCCTTTATTCTCACTTGATAGGTGAAGAAATTGAGGCACAGAAAAGTTGGATAGCTTTCCCAAAGTTACCAAGCAAGCGACAGCAGTAGTCTGAACCCACTGTGGATTATAGATCATGTCCTGTGCTAAGTCAGGAGGTCAGGAGATGTTCACAAGTCCAGTGCAGGCTATTTTTTTAGGTAAGAAATCAAAAGTGGCAGGTGCGATGGCTCATGATCATAATTCTAGAAACTCAGGAGGCTAAAGTAGGAGGACCATATATCCCAGGCCAGCCTGGGTAACTTTGTGAGACTGTCTCAAAATTATAAATAAGAGCTGGGGATATAGCTCAGTGGTGGAACACTTGTCTAGCATGCATGAAGCTTAAAGTTCAATCCCCAGTACCATCACAAAAATTAAAATTAAAAAATTAAAAGGGCTGGGATGGGGTTGTGGGTCAGCAGTAGAGTGCTTGCCTAGCAAGTGCAAGGCCCTGGGTTCATCCTTAGCACCACATAAAAATAAATAAAATAAACGTATTGTATCCAACTACAACTAAAAAATAAATAAATAATAAAATAAAATAGAAAGGGCTGGGGAATGTAGCTCAGTACCTCTGGGTTCAATCCCCAGTACTGGGGAAATAAAGAAAAAGAAGAAATTAAAGCTGAGAAAGAAGTTTAAATGATCAACCCAAAGCCAACCTGAAATTTGGATCCAATGTGACCAAGCTTAATGCTTCTGAAAGGCTGTGATTTACTTCACCCCACCCCCTAGCCCAAGCTTTGGGACACACAGTTTCCTGTAGGGCTCCCCCATGCTCCATAAGTGACTTGAGTCTGGCAACTGTGGAGAAAGAACAATGACATCCCCAAGCTCAGAGACAGTACCTCCACAGGAGGCTGTCAGGACTCTAGTTCCCAGGGTCGGGCTGGCTGCAGGCTGAGCCTGGGCCCTCTCTCTACCTGCAGCCTCTGACAAGGGTGCCTCTCAGAGAGCCTGGGGCTATTGAAAAGCCAGCCTCTACCTCAGAGCAAAGCCTGTCCAAGGAAGGGACATCACCTTTGTCTTTGGAAAGACCCACAGAGCACTCCTAGGCACATTCCCACCCTGGTTTATCTACAAATAACAGGAGAGATCTGCTGCGCCAGGTGTCCCCGACTCAGTCAGGCTAGGTGGGGACCCATAGCAGCCCCCTAGCAGCCACCAATCAGCATGAGACAGGGAAATACCTGGGATGCCAGATGACCCTCCTAGTAGTTTATGGTGGTTGATAACGTGTTGGGAAACCATGTAGTTCAGCACGTACACCCCTCTTGGCTTAAACCAATCAGTTCAAATAAATCCCCCTCTTATAGTAACCAATCACCCCTACCCAACTTGTTCGACAGTGAATGTGCTAATCATGTTTTAGAGTTGTTATTTGATTTTCCCGCGGTGTGTGATGATTTGCTAAGAGATGCTGTGATGTATGTGGGGATCCCTGCCTTCTCCAAAGAATGTATAAAACTGCTGCAAACCCTGGGCTCGGGGCCTCTCAGCGTCATCAGTTGCTGTGTGTGCATGGAGGACCCAGCTAGCTCGCAATAAACACCTCTTTGCTGCTTACATGGATCTTGGGTCTCTGGTGGTCTTTTGGGGGTCCCGAATTCAAGCATAACACTATCCCTTGTGGCAATCTCTTGTGGCAGAATGGTGACTGACCCCTTGGATTGGGAACCGGCTGCTTCAGACATGGGGATTGGTCAAGAGATTTTTCATCCTCATCTCCTCGCAAGAGCCAACATCATCGCTCACACACTAGTTTTCTATCACTCACGTTTTGCCCATCGGCTGGCTTCTGGTTCATCACGGCTGTCTTGTGATAAGTCAGGGACATGACAGATGCCATTAACATAACATCCCATCCATCCTCCCAGGGTAGGCTGGTATGGAGAGAGGCTGAGAGAGAAAGATGAAGTCAAAAAGGAGCAGCTTCTGACATCAGATGGTTGTGGATGTCTGACCTCTGCTGCTTATTTGCTAGGTAACCTCTCAGGAAACTTAAGTTTCTGTAGCTGTAAAATGGGGCCAGAAATGCCTCTGTGGCAGGCAAGGACACCATTCTGCATAGCTCCAGAGGTACCATTTACATTGTCTATGGGAGTGGTACCACTTTGGTACCCAGCTTCATAGAATACAAGGTGAAGGTGACTCAAGACTGCATATCCCACATCTGCATCTTGCAAGTGAGAATTACTAAGTCAGTTTTCAGATGCAGAGCCAAGGTGCTGTGGGGCTGTTGTGAGGACCAGAGGTCATACTAAGGAAAGGGGCTGGGGCCGTGGAGGTGCACTGGCGGACACGGCATTATTATGGGTTAAGGCTCCCCTCTTCTACGTGGCTCCTGCACTGTAAGCCCCTGACGAATTCCAGCTCTCATTCACCAGAGGGGATGCAGACCCACCTCACCACAGCTCTTTAGCAAGTTCTCCGTTTCACCTCCTGTAGGGTTTCTTCTAACCTCTCAGTCTGGCCCCATGGTGGCCACAGAGGATACCAGACACCCTGGCATTGGGCGGAGGATGGTTACAAGGTTTCGCTCTATGTGGGGGTTTAACAGCTGACTGGCCAAAAAAAAAAAATCCTGAATAGAATCTCTTCTCAGCTTGGGTTTCTAACCTCTGCCCAAAAAAAGTGATCTTTTCTTTACCTCCCTTCATAGCATGTTTTTCAGTCAAGAAACTTTTATTAAAACCTATAAGGCTGGATATGGTGGCACATACTTATAATCCCAGCAGCTTGGGAGGCTGAGGCAGGAGGATCATGAGTTCAAAGCCAGCCTCAGCAAAAGTGAGGCACTAAACAACTCAGTGAGACCCTGTCTCTAAATAAAATACAAAATAGGGCTGGGGATGTGACTCAGTGATCAAGTGCCCTTGTGTTCAATCCCTGGCACACACACCCCCCCCCAAAGGAAAAAAAAAAAACTCTACTATATGCAAGGAACAGTAGAGAGAGGAGTCCCAAGACAGGCAAGACAATTTCCAGCCTTAAAAAAGTCACAGCAGAGCTAGAGGTGGCCCATGTGGGACCTCAGGGATACACTGCAGCTTGTGCAGTGTGTGTGATGGGCGCATTCACCTTCACTAATGGCACTTGGACCGTGTTCTCCTCTGAGCCCTCAAGCAAGAGCGCCGTGGAAGCCAGTAGCTACACTGCCATATTTAGAATTCAGGCGTTCCTCCTCTCCATTGGAGGTTCCTACCCAGTTGGTCCCATCCTGTCGAAAGCAGTTTCCTGCAGCCTCCCGCTGCTTTCAGCTGGTACCGCTGGCTGCCCTTCCGGTGCAGGAGGTGATCACAGGGTCTCCATCAACTGGGGAAAGCAGCTCCCCTTCTAATTGCCTCTCACCCCTCCCTTCTCCCTCTCCCTTCACATCAACAGTCCCAGCCTCTTCATTCTGTTTGCTCAATGAACTCTGAAGTATAGCAGGCCCTTTGCCTTGTCCGTCTGATTTACTGCAGAACCCTTAGGTCCTCTAGCTCAGAGCTGGTAGGTGCTCTGTACATGTTAGTTGAATGACTAGGTGGCAGAATAGACGAAGACCACTCTTCATGCTTACTCGAGGAAGATGTTCAGAAGTCCATGGTCCTTCAAAGAAGTCTTCACAGCTTCTGTTTCCCACCAGAGAGCCCTCATCCTAACCCCTTTATTATGCATTCCTTCATTGGGTCTGTATTTATTGAACAGCTCTCCTGAACTAGGCATTTTAACCTGTGCTGGGAGACAAGCCTTGACAAGTCCTCCAACAGTTTCCTTCTCCACATCTTGGCCCCTTCTTTTATCCCCATTGCCACCACACTGTCCAGAGCCCTCACCCTTCCCTTGTCCCCCTTTACACAGGCATCTTCAAATTGGGCCCGTTTAAGGCTGCTGTTCGTCCTAAGAGTTAAGGGAGGGAGGAGGTCTCCCAGTTTCTAGTTTATGCCTTTAGCCCATCCTCCCACCCGACCCCAGGTACCTGTCCCCAGGGACAGGTCCTAGCCAGGATGTGCTCAGAACCCTTACCCACTCTGCCTCCCGGATTCTTGTTTTACCTCGGCCCCTGGGGTCCCTGCCCTAGGGCATTCTGCAGAGCCCACCAGCACTCAGACCCGCAGCGCCCTGGCCCCTCCGCGCTGCCTGCGGCGGGAGCTGCCAGCTTTTTGGAATTCCTAATCGCTCCTGGCCCCGGTGATTGGCTGTTCAGCTCTGACCCCACTTGGGCTGCCGCCTGGTTGGATAAAAGGGGAATCTCCTTGGGGCTCCAGAGCATTAGACACCGGAGGGGGCACCTGGGACCAACTTTGCCAAGCAGGGAGCCCGGTGGGGGGGTGGGGGGAGCAAAAGACCTGCAGCCTCAGCCCCTCCAAAGAACCGGGAGATGACGGGGAAAACGGGGGAAGCGCTGAGCAAGCCCAAATCTGAGACAGTAGCCAAGAGTACCTCGGGGGGCGCCCCGGCCAGGTGCACAGGGTTCGGCATCCAGGAGATCCTGGGCTTGAACAAGGAGCCCCCGAGCTCCCACCCGCGAGCTGCCCTCGACGGCCTGGCCCCTGGGCACTTGCTGGCTGCGCGCTCCGTGCTCAGCCCTGCAGGAGTGGGCAGCATGGGGCTGCTGGGGCCCGGAGGGCTTCCCGGCTTCTACGCGCAGCCCACCTTCCTGGAAGTGCTGTCCGACCCTCAGAGCGTCCACTTACAGCCACTGGGCAGAGCGTCGGGGCCGCTGGACAACAGCCAGACGGCCAGCTCGGGTAGGTGCGGGCGAGGCTACGAGGTCGATGGCGGGCGTCAGTCGGGAACCCCGCGCCGTCGGCTCTCGTCTGCCGGACAAGGCCTCCTCCAGGTGGAAAAGTTCCTGCAGGCCGAGGGGTCGCACGCAGCTCGGCCCTGGAGCCAACCGACCCGGGAGCAGGACCCGGAGGATGCTCTGGCGCCGGCTGGGTTTGGGCCCCAGCATTTCCAACTGCTGTTAGTTCCCGTGACCCTGAGTCAGGCTGGTCTGGGGCGCAGCGCTGGGTTGGGGCCCCAGTGGATCCCCGGCTTGGGATGTCAGACCCGTGGAGCTGGGTCTGCCGGAGGCCTGGAGCTTCCCAGCTCTGCCGTTCCGATGCGGTCCAGGCCTCTGGGAGGATCCGCGCTCCTGGAGCTCGATGTTGTTCCGCGCGCTGGCGGCCCAGGAAGCGGGTGCAGGCTCTGGCCCCAGCCCTGGTGTCCAAAGTTGCAATTTCCTCCCCCTTTCTTCATTCCTCCCTCCCCGCATTGTTCAGCTGGGGTTTATTTTTCACCCCACGAACTTGGAGAACCAGGCCACCCAGCCAGCCGAAGTGGCCGCCATCGGATCCTGTGTAAGCGTCACAATTTATCGGATCTCGGCGCTTCGCTGGCCCAGGACCCTAGATGACCCCGCCACGCCCTCCCTCGGCCACTTTCCTAGCCGACCGTTTTGGTCTTCTTCCACCGGCTTTTGTGCCCTCTACGCAATTTCCCCAAATTTTCGTTCGTTTTATTCTTCTTCTTCTTCTTCTTCTTCTTTTTTTTTTTTTTTTGAAAGGGCAACGAAAAGTGGTTCGATGCAGGCTCTCCGATTTCAAGTCGGGGGCACATTGTGGGGGCATCGCGAAATCTACAGCGACCAGCCCTTTCCGGGGCTCAGCTCCCGGCGACACGAGTCCGCTCCTCCGGGCCAACTTTCTGACTCGGGACGCCAGGGCTGCAGGCGCAGGGAAGAGAGCAGACCCGGGGGTCCCTGCGACCCCGTGAGGCTGCCGGGTTCTCCGACCGTCCCTTCCCCCAAGACTCCGGGGCCTTTGCCTCTCTTGCAACGAAATCTGTTCAGATTCCCCAGATTGAGGCGCCGACCTTGGTGGGGCCATCTTGGGCTTAGGGATGGGGACAGCCACTGGAGTCCCTGAGGGCTTCCAGGGAGACCGCAGGCCGGCACGGCTCGCGCAGGCGGCCGGGGGTGGGGCCCTCACCGGTTTCGGGTGCCGCAGAGCGCTCTCCCCATTCTGCTGCATGTCCCTCCACCCGCTTTTCAGATTCTGAAGATGTTTCCTCCAGTGACCGAAAAATGTCCAAATCGGCTCTAAACCAGACTAAGAAACGGAAGAAGCGGCGACACAGGTAAGAGCCCCGCGGCGCTTTCGGTTACTGCTCCTGTCCATCCGCTCCCCTGCGGTCCCCTGCTCCGGTCTCGGGTCTTATTTTCGCGGACCCCAGAGCTGAAGCCCGGGGCCGTAGTGGGGCCGAGAGACCCGGCGTCGTTTGTGGGAATCTGCCTGGGCGATGGCGTCTAGCCGCACCAGGTGAGGATGCTGAGGGGCCGCCGGAGCAGCCTGCGCAGCTCCGCCGCGGGGCTGCTTTCCCAACTGGTTCGGCTTTCGCCTCCCTCCGCAGGAGAAAGGAAAGGCCCCAACCTGGGCCAAACCCGAGCTGGAGAGGGGTCGGCGGTCCCCACTTCCTGGCCGCAGCACATTTTGAGAGCCACGCAGACCTGGCGGCGGGCAGATTGGGCCCCCACCTCCCACTGAAGCGCACCTTTTTACATTTTTTTCTCTGGCCCCGACCCCCATTCTTCTCTGCCAACTCCCCAGTCTTCTGCTCCCACCGTTCCCCAAAGCTCGAGCGATATCTGCGCTTATGGAACGTATTCTTTTGGCTTCTGTTATTTTGTGCTTCTGAGAGTTGCTACCTTTATGTGAACCTCAGTTTCCTAGTCTGTAAAATAGGGGGGTCCCAACAGACCCACCGAAGTGGGGTGGACTGCATTGGAGGGCAGACCAGGGAGAGAGTTAAGTGTCTTTAAATAGACATTACTTGCACGAAGTTAAAATTCAATAGGTGCCGAAGGGTATGTCCTAAAAAGCAATCACCCTTTTCCTGCACCACGCCCCCAGAGGCCGGTTGCCCTTTGGCATCAGCACCACTGCTACTCACTCCTTGTGTAAGTTCATGGGAAGATTTTTTTTTAAGAAAATAAAGGGGCGAGAAGCAAAAATCTGCCCGTCTTTCTGCGAGTGCTGTGCCTGCGCTCCCTCCCCAGCGGGGCTGTTTTCCCAACTCTTTCTTTGCCCCAGTCCAGGTGGGTCGCTAATGGGATCCCACTGGACATTTTCCCATTGGGGAGCTCCCTGGATCCCTGCCTCGTCTCATCTTCTCCTCTCTCCCCAATTTGTTCCCAAGCCTCTTTGTAGGCTCTCTCTCTCTGCCCCTTCTTCTTCCTTCGCCCTTGGAAGTTCCACTGTTGACCCCCATTTTTGTAAACGGCCCTTCCTGACCTCTCAGGCCCCAATAGGTTCCTGCTTGAAGGAAGGTGAACTTCGACTTGGTTTCTCTTCGATGGATTCATTTTCCTTGGGCAGTTATTTGCTTTCTTTGCTTATTTTAAGTGGAAACGTTTTTTATTAGTCCTGTTCCTCATACTTTTAAAATTCAACGAATATTCATAAAACACCGCTGATGCACCTTCTCTTGCTGGTTCCAGGGTGTGTAATCCTGTCAGCCTCCCCAAACCAGGACAAGAATGTGGAGGTAGCCTGCTGCTACTGTGCTGACTGTGGAATATGGAGTACAGGTTCCCCTAGATATTTCAAATTATCCCTCAAATTCTGGTACTGGAATGGTATAAGGAATGACCCTGCGACCCTCTCCCCAAAGACCTCTGGGGGCTTTGGTGAATTCCCAGAGGGGCAGAATAGCAACTCACCAACATCAGAGAATTAACTCTCTTGGGTTTCTATTTCTGGTGCATGAAGGCTGCAGATTATTGGAGAGGAGAATGGCTACTGATGGCTGGTGCAGTATTTATTTATTTATTTATTTATTGTCGGAATTAAATCCAAGACTTTGCACAAAGCTAGGCAAGCCCTCTGCCACGGAACTAAGCCCCCTACTCCTTGGTACGGTTTTTAGTTAGGGGGAAAAAAAATAAAAACATTTTCCTGAGTTTTTCTCATTAGGGAATTTGGGGGAAGAGCCCCTGGAATCTGGTGATGAGTGATGGGGTTGTCTTTATCTCCCCAGGAAACAAACCAGGTTTAGCAGGGTTTGGTGGGGGTGGGGGTGGGGGTGGAGCAGCGATGGGGAGAGTTTCCGGGATTTTGCTCTTCTTGGAAAGCTCAGCTCCTCTTCAGACTGGATACAACAGGATTGAAGGACCTGGGACTCTAGCTAAACCAGGAGCAAAGTTTGGGTCACATAGTGGGCAAAGGAGGACCTGTATGGAGAATATGACACATGGTCCAGTTCTGGGGCAAGAATAGGGGAAGTTGGGGGGATTTGAAGTTTGTTTTTGTTTTTTCTTAATGGGGTGCTCTTCCAAGTAGAGGCAGCCACTCACAATGACCTCTAATCAGCTTTCCTCTGACTTTGGCCAGGTCACACTACCTGTGTAACTCAGTTTTCCTGGTTTTGAAAAGGACTTGCATATATTGATTGTTTATTTTGATGACCAGTTCCGGAGCCCTTTAGCAAATGGTAGAAGACAAATAGAAAGCAGCAGATCTTCAAAATTCTTAAGAATTAAACTTTCCATATACATAAGAATTCCACACATCCCCCTCAAGAGAACAGATGGAACGATTTAGAGTCAAACCAGTCATTTTCTGTCTTCCTCTCACACTCCCTGCATCATCCCTGAGATATTAAAGCAGACACCAGCACAAGGAATATGTGGGGCTTTCTCGTGTTTTCCTGTTTGGTGAGCGTGAGGGCTCAGCAGTGAGGCATTCTAACCCCTCTGTGCTGGCCCCAGGGTCCAATCCCATGGGCTCAAGCAAGGGATGTACCGATTTTACAAATTCAGTTTGTGGAAACTGGAGCACACCTGTCTATTGGCTTGTTGATAAGGATGCAGGATAAAGGTCACCTAAATCCTAGAGAAATTAAAAGAAGAGTTTGTATCTGGAAATGGGCGTTTAGTGGTTTATTTTTAAAAAAGGTGGTTTAGGAACCCCCTAATACCGGAGGTGAGATTTTATGTGTTGGGGCATGTTTGTTTGCTCATTTTCTTAGTGTGAGGGAATGTAGCTTTAACTAGATCCCTAAAGCAGTTTTTGACACAAAACAGGTCAATGGGAACTGCTCAGTCGGGGGCCAAGGAGGCTTGAATGGGACTTTCAGCCAAGAGGTGGACTCAGTGTGGGGGTTGATTGGAAAGTGGCACCTGGAGGGGACTGAGGAAAGTCCCCTGAGGGCAACTCTAAGCAGTCGGTAGGTCTGGTGTTGGGAGAGGAAGGGCAGGTGAGCAGGAAGGAGTGTTGGGGTCAGCTGAGCAGGTGGGGGTTCAGGTCTTGGCCATGCAAACACTGAGGCTGAAGCTTCATCTGACCTTCAGGGAAACCTGGAACTCTGAGTGGATTTAAAGTCAACTGTAGTGTCTGAGAGGAGCCCAGGAAGCAGGTCGGCATGTAATTATCTGGTGAGGTCTACTTTCTGTGCTTGGGAGTAGGAGGGGCTTTCTGTGGTCTTCAGAATTTCTTCCTTAACACCAGACTGTCTCCAGAGCCATACTCAGGGCTGAAATAGTGCCCACCCCTCACCAGAAGGATGGTGTGGGCTCTCAGCCTTGAATGAAGAGTCCAGACTATTAAGCTATCTGTGTGTGTGTGTGTGTGTGTGTGTGTGTGTGTGTGAGAGAGAGAGAGAGAGAGAGAGAGAGAGAGAGAGAGAGAGAGAGAGACAGAGAGACAGAGACTATGTTGACTGGGTTGTGCCAAGCCAGCCTGGGTTTGGGATCTGTCTCTGAGCCTTGGGAGAGGGGCCATTCTGTTATTCTGTTCTCTTCAAAGTCAGGCTCTTCTGGTTTCTGAGGTCCTGAGTGTCCTATCTTGCTCCCCTCAGGACAATCTTTACTTCCTACCAGCTAGAGGAGCTGGAGAAGGCATTCAATGAGGCCCACTACCCAGATGTCTATGCCCGGGAGATGCTGGCCATGAAAACGGAGCTGCCTGAAGACAGGATACAGGTAACACTCTGGAGCCCTTAGGGGGTCATCTGTCTCTGCAGGGTTCCAGATGTACGTGACCTACCCCCCTGCATCCCCTGTGAGCATGTCTTCAGAAAGGATCCTTTATTGAAGGATTCTGATCACCTACCATGTAAGGTGGGCACTGTGTGTAAACAAGGGCTGAGCAGATGTGGTTTGGCCTGCTGTTCCAGACATAGGCTCCCTGATGGGGCGTGGCAATGAGAGGTGGAGTTCTGGGTAGTCCTGAGCAGGGACTCTGTTGTGGTGGATGTCTGTTTTGAGGCCAGAGGTGGCCCCAGGCTATTTTGGGTGTCTGTGAAGGGGAAGGTGACTTTTGTTTTCCTTCCCTCCATTCCCCATCCTATGAGGAAGACATTACCCCGCTTCCTACTCCCCACCACCACATCCAGCTGCTGCTTCCTCCTCTCACAACCAAGCAGCTGCTGGCCCTGCCCTGAGCTCTTGTTCCATTACTTCTCCTTATCTGGCCCCAGATGTGGCCTGGGACATGTGCCTGTGGGTGTGACTCTCCAAGCCCCTCCTCTCCTGTGTAGCTCTGTGGCATAACCAGCTACTGCTCTGGAGCAGCATGCCCTCTGCTATGGTGGGCGTAGGGCCTTCCCACGTTCAGGAGCCCCCCGGCTGGGCCAGGGTGGGCTGCTGAATTACTTCTCTGGGAGAGAATGAAGTCCAGTGCTTCTAGGCAAGGCCTCCATGGTAGGAAGTGAGTAGGGCCAGAGGACATTTCCAGTCAGCTGGATTTCAACCTGAAATGAAAGCTCCTCTCCTGGTGTGGTCCCAGAGGTGGCTGCTGCCGGGACTGGGAAGTAGGTTAGGAGTCAGGTCCGGACTTCCTGAAACCGCTTCTGCTCAGCATCTCTCCTACCCTAATTGAGGGCCTGCTCAGCATCTCTCCATACCCTAAATGAGGGCCTGTGTGTCTCCAGGTGTGACGTGTGCTGGGGGCAGAGGAGGGGCAGCGGGCGGACAGAGAAGGAACTGAAGGTTTGGGGGTTGCTTCTCACTCAAGGACCGAAGTATAGGAAATGAAGTCTTGAGTTACTTTTCCAACAGGGCCTTCCTCTCCTTGGAAATCTAGGAGAAATTTCAGCCACGGCTTTAGACATTGACACTAACAATAAGCTCAATTATTCATAAGCCGATTATGTTTGGTACATTATCCAGGGTGGCCTAGAACCATCCCCTCTCACTCAGTTGGGTTCTAGTGGGATGAGCTGAATGTTGATTTTGAACTGTGTGTGCAAGCCAAGGCCCAGGCCATCCAGCTGATATGTGGCAGTAACCCCTGCCTGTCCTCCATTAGCACCAAGTTGGCCATCAGGAGCGGCTGTGGTAGTGGTGATGGTGGGGTCTGGCAAATTGCCATGGTTGGTAGGCCTCACATTTGTGCTACTGACTGTAAGAAGGAGCATCTTGTCTCTTACAGTGAGTTGTCTAAAATCTGCTTGGCTGTGGTGGTGGAGGGTGGGGGAGTTTTAAGTTTGCTGAGCTTGGGATTTGGGGGAAGGTTGTCCTTAAGTTGTAACTGCATTGCTATAAATGCCCTGGCAGACCTAGTGTAGGCTTCAACCAGTTGCCATAAGACAAGGAAGGTGTCAGAAGTCACCAGAACCACACAGAGGAGCTGAGGGTATGAGCAAGGAGCATCACTGCCCCAGGACTGAGAGGATTGGCTATGATATTGGTGGATGTGGGAGAAATGAGGCAGAGTGTCTCAAATCCTCTGCACTGTGTGGCTAAGAGTGACCCCTGAATGTGTGCGTGAGTGATCAAGTGGTCGTGCTCCCAGGTGTTTAACCAGATGGCTGAGGAAAGATCTTGGCATGTATCAATAACAATCCCAACCAGAATTTCTAGAGCAGCTTCCATGTACCAGGGGTTCTTCTAAATATGTAGCATGGCAGGAGAGGCAGGGTGGTAGAGTATCTGGGGACACTAACCCCCACTGCCTGGGTTCACAGCTGAACCTCCCCTGCTAGAGCCTCCTAGTCCTCATCTGTCCAATGGGATAAGAGATGCAATGAGCCATATGTGTACAGTGTTCAGAGCAGTGAGTACCAGGTTCCCCCTTGCTCCCTCTGATTCAGCTCTGATCTTTTTAAATCCTGTGGCAACTGGTAGCGGAGAGACCACTAGCCTCCATGTATGCATTCATTCGTATATTCATTCATTCCTGCAGTGCTGGGGATGGAACCCAGGGCCTTGCACATACTAGGCAAGCAGTTTATCACTGAGCTACACCCGCAGCCTATAGCCTCCTCTTAGAACTAAAGAAACAGAGGCACAGAAACTTGCCCAAGGCAACCTAGGAAATGGGGGACACAAGACTCGTCACCATGTCTGAATCTAAAGCCCATTCTTTTTCCACCTGCCTTTTGGGTTGCAGCCTGTGCTATGACTTGACCCTGGGGAACAGAGGTGGTTTGAAGTCAGAATGGGGGGGTACTGTCTCACAACTTCTTTTAGAGGGTGGGTATTGAACCCAGAACCTCACACATACTAACTGTATCATAACTTTAAAAACTATTTATTAGCAGAGCAGGGTGGTGAACACCTAGAATCCTAGTTGAGGCAGGAGGCTCACAAGTTCTAACCCAGTCTTGGCAACTTAGTGAGACCCTGTCTCACTAAATTAAAAAAAAATTTTTTTAAAGGTCTGAGGATGTAACTCAGTGGTAGAACACCTCTGAGTTCAGTCCCTAGTACTACATACACCCACACCCACACCCCCCACATACACAAAAATTATTGAGTACCAATACGTAAATAATAACAATAACCTCACTTATGAAAAAGAAAATATATATTTTTTTTGTGGTGCTGGGGATTGAACCCAGGGCCTTGTGCATGCAAGGCAAGCATGCTACCAATTGAGCTATATCCCCAGCCCACAAAATTGTTTTTGAATGGGCAAATTCATGTACATGAGTTCAAAGGGTAAAAAATTAGTTTTCCTTCCCACTCCCAGGTAGCAGGCCTCCAGTGGTAACCAATGCCTTTTGTTTCCTTCTCGAGATAGTTATGTTTATTCAGCTGAGTCCTAGACACCCTGCGAGCTAGGGACTAGTATTCCCATTTTACAGAAAAGGAACTGAAGAACAGAGATCAGAATTCAGACTGAGTCTTTTAGACTCTGGGACACTTGTTCCACTATTTTGTCCCCATTCCTCAGCATGTCTCTCTGCGTGCTGATTAGGTGGGGTCAATGCATCTGAAGATGAACAGCTACCAGTCAAGAGCCCATCCCCTCCCTTGCCCCAGCCTTGGGTGAGATAGCTGTGTGTGTGTGTGTGTGTGTGTGTGTGTGTGTGTGTGTGTGTGTGTTGGGGATGGAGGAAGAAAAAAGGGGAATCACTAGAGGCTCCAAGTTTGGAGTTAGAAATTCTCCAGGTAGGAGCCAGGCATGGTGGCCCACTGTAAGCCCTGTGTCTCAGGAGGCTAAAGCAGGAAGATCGTGAGTTAGAAGTCAGTCTCAGAACCTTAGTGAGGCCCTAAGCAACTCAGTGAGACCCTGTCTCTAAATAAAATACAAAAAAAGGCTGAGGATGTGGCTCAGTGGTTGAGGGCCCCTGAGTTCAATCCCCAGTACCAACTATCCCACCTCCCGCAAAAACAAACAAACAAATAAAAAAACAGCTCTTACCTCAGACTCTGACACCCACAGAAGCCAGGCCATTTGCACCCCTGGACCTCAGGTTCCTCATCTGTGAAATAAAGAGGCAGAATCCTTCCAGAAAGCAATTTTGTCAGGATCACCTCCCTCACCAGGCTTGGGCTGCCATAGGTGGAGTGGGGTGCAGACCAGGTGGAGTTTAACAGTTCCAGGTGGATAGCTGGGGCTCACACCCTGCGGGGCCAACCTAAGGAGACCGCTGGACTCATTGGAGGCCTACTGAGGACCCCCAGTAGTCACATAGGCCTACTTCCCATCTTTGTTTCACTGTTGGCAAGCCAGACTCTGAGCCTCAGATTATTTATTTGTAAATTAAGAATAGTAACATTTTTCTGAACTGCTAACTTCATAAAAGCATTGTGATTTCTGGAATTTATTAAGTACTTACCACTGTCCCAGATGTTAAGTACCTCCTGTGCCTTGTGTGATTTTCATCTCACAACACCAGGTGAGTCAGGTGTTCTTCTCCTGTCCATTTTCAGGATGAGGACTCTGAAAGGTAAAATCAGCAGTAGACCAGGATTCAGACTCAGTACTCAACTGTGATCACATGAGATCCCATGAGCAGTATCTGTACAAACTATAATAATCAATGTGAATGGCTGTGACAGGAGGGCCAGGTCTCTCTAGAGCTCTCTGGGTTTGGGCTGGAGAGCTATGGTGAGCTGTTGGGGAAAAAAAGATGCCAAGTCCCCACAAGAGACTCAGGCACACAGTTCTCTGTAGGTATAAATGTTGGGATAAGGCACTCCTGAAGTCTCTGCCCAGACAACACTCCTGGCATCCCCACAAGACAACATGCCCACGGCTGCTTCCCTCCAGGGTCTCCCAGTCCTTCAAGGATGGCGCCCCTACAGGAGACATCGTGCATAACAGATGCCGTTTACACATTCTGGTCACCTCAGTACCTGCCAGGTGTCAGCTGTAGGGATGGCAAAAGGGCTTGCAGACTAATTTTATTTCCTCTGTGGGGTCACTTGTTGCCAGAATCTTAAGACTTGGGTATATATATGCATTCTTTTATTTGTTTACTGTGTTTTTATTATTGTTATAAAGTTATAAAAATTCGAACATTGCAGAGCTATGGATGTTCAAAGAGAACAGGGTCCATGTCTCCTCCACTCTTAGCAGCTTCGTGGATAGGGAATGGTGAGGTTTGGGTGCTCTGACATGCACGTTCAACTTTGCTTCTTTTATAGTGGTCCCTACCATGCAGTCTGCCAGTCTGTGGCTCAGTGGTTGAGTGCCCCTGGGTAGAGATCAAGGTGTCAAAAAGTTATATTCTAGGAATGAAAAGATAATTGTCTGCATGGGAAAGGGCTGGTGACATCTCAACTCAAGGTGGCATTTTAGAATACCCAGACGGGGCCCACACCCAACAATCCTGATTAATTGGTTTGGAGTGGACCCTTGGCATCTATGTGTCTTAAGACTCTCCAGGTGATTCTGCATGCAATCAGTGTAAAAGTACTAGAGGCTCAGGATAGGGCAAGTGGGTTAAATGAGTGGAAGAAAGTGGAGTTTGAGGTGATGGGTGGGTGAGGAAGGAATTGACCTGTCAGTGGTGTGGGGAAGAATGCTGCCTGGTACTGCCCCCTAGTGGTCACCAAAGACTGCAGCAAGACCTGGTCTTCAAGCCTCACACTGGGATGGAAGGAGAACTGAAGTACTGAGCGGTGGAGTGTTCAATGAGCCCCAATCCATCAGCTTCCAGCCTTTTGGGGAGAGGAAAGGGTTGATGCAACATGATGGATGCTGCCACATGACTGATAAAGCTAGGCTAATGGTATGTGGCAAGATTGGAAGGCAGGTGCTGCAGTGGCCTATGCCGGTAATCCCAGCAACTCAGGAGGCTAAAGCAGAATTGCAAGTTCAAGGCCCAGTCTCTGCCATTTAGCAAGACCCTCGGCAACTTAGAACTTGTTTCGAAAATAATAAAATCCAGGCGCGGTGGTACATGCCTGCAATCCAAGCAGCTCTGGAGGCTGAGATAGGAGGATCATGAGTTCAAAGCCAGCCTCAGCAAAAGTGAGGCACTAAGCAACTCAGTGAGACCCTGTCTCTAAAGAAAATACAAATAGGGCTGGGGATGTGGATCAGTGGTTGAGTGCCCCTGGGTTCAATCCCTGGTACTCCCTTCCAAAATAATAATTAAAAAGGATAGGGGATGTAGCTCAGTGGTAAAGTGCCCCTGGGCTTAATTTCCAGTACCAAAAAAAAAAAAAAAAAAAAATTGAAGACAGAGCTTGCAGGTAGTGAGGTGACCAGAATGTGTAAATGGCATCTATTATGCACAATGTCTCCTGTAGGGGTATGATCCTTGAAGGACTGCAGACGGTCTCCTGGGAGACCCTGGAGGGAAGCATCCCTGGGCATGTTGTCTGGTGGGGATGCCAGGATGGCAGACTGCAGGAGATGGCATGTTTGAGGACAGAGGAGCCCTGGCCTGGGACATGGTCACAGCTTTTTTTGTGCTGGCCACTCACAGAGTGAGAGGAAGAACTGGTGGAGTGACTTAGCCTATTAGCTGTGTGCCCTATAGCAAGACAGCATCCATGTGGCAAGAAGTCTTTCCTCAGGGCCAGTCAGCCTGGGAGGTACAGGCACCCTCTGCCTGTATGTTATGGAGGTACCTGCCACAGCAGCTGCTGACATCTAGAGGCTCCTCACCTGAGCTTCCTGAGCAGTGACAGGCACCTCCTCTGAAAGGAAATGTACCTGGAAACCCAAGCTGGAAGAGTCTGCCAGCTCACTTTTGCCTGGGACTCCAAACCTGGTGACTCTGGTGTCACTCTGAGCCCTTTCTCCAGGACTAAGAGCCTCCAACATATAAGGCAAGGTTCTGGCCCTGGCTGGGACTCCCAGGAAAGAAGAGCCATCTCTTCTAGAAAGTGGGCCATCAGAAAAGCAAGTGAGAGAGGACGCAGTGGACTCTTCTGTGCCTCTCAGAACCCAGAGCCCAAGTAGAAAAGGGGCCTAAATGCCAGCAAGGATTCTTTCTCACAGGTGGGAGACAGGAGGGTCTGGTTGCATTTGCTGAGAAGCCAAATCTCAGCATGACACATTTGCCCACCGAATTCACCTATCTCAGGCTTGCATGTTCTAGCTCTTTACCTGCCAGGTATTCTACACGGTATTTTAATTTTCCCAACAAACTTACAGGGAGTGATATCACAGGCAGATGAGGAGTAGGACGCTCAGGGGGATTAACATGTGAATGTGTTCACAGAGGCAGCCACAGATGTGGCAGCCAGCTCCAGCCTAGGCTCCAAGCTTCTGAATCAAGGCTGTTCACAGGGGCGGGCTCTGCCTGCATTTGAGCCCCGAGGGCCTGGATTGTGTTAGAAATGCAGGAAGGGTTTCAGGGGCATCTGTTTGGCACTCCAGATACCTGGCAGGGAAACCAGAGGTTGGCTGTATTCAAATATTAAAGGCTGAGGGGTAAGAATGGAGCTCAATGATAAGCACTTGCCTAGTATGTGTGAGGCCCTGGGTTCAATCCCTAGCACTGCAAAATAAATAGAAAAAGGGCATAGTATTTGTATATAATGTATGTACATCCTCCTGTACATACTTACATGACTTATAATGTCCAATATGATGTAAACTGTCGTTCTACTGTGTTGTTTAGGCAATAAGGACAAGGGTCACCAAATGAGTTTTGATGCCAAATTTATGAAGAAACTTTTCGTGTCCAGCACTGTTTGGATTTGGGAATTCTGGAGAAGGCATTATGAAGTGTTAAAGAACAAATGCCCCACCTACATACATTCTTACATGACTTATAATGTAAGAGTCTGTACATATCCAGTACAGATGCAATTTAAAAAAATATCTTCAATCAACAGTTGGTTGAATCCTGGATGCATGGCCCATGGATATGGAGGGCCAACAGTATTCTTTTTTGTTTGAAGAGCCTGAGAGTGAGAGAAGTGAAGTAATATACTTAAGATCACACAGCAATTTTTAAGAGCTGGGAATTGAAGTTCAGAACTGGTTGGCCTCAATGAGTTTTGTAAACGTTTAAGTTCAGCACACCTGCAGGTGGCTTCCAGGAAGAGAAGAGAAAAGTAAATACAAAGAGCAGTGAGGGTTAATTCTAATGCCTTGTCCACTTCCCTCCAAGGCACCGTCGCCGGTTTCCCTGCCAACTGTCCTAAAACAAAATCGTTTTGGCTGTCCAGGTTTCCTCTGTAAATTGGAGTAGCATCTGGTCTTCGTGGAGAGCCAGGCGTTCCCGGAGCCCATAAGTGAGGGTATGGATGACTCCTGGTTAGAGCCTCCAGCTGGCACCTGCTCCCCTGGGACACTGCCTGTGGGCAGAGTCTGATGTATAGACCAGTTATTCATCTATGCAAATTAGGAGACCCAGAAAAAATGGTCCAGAGCAGAATCCTGAGCCTGGACCCTTGTTTTAGTCTCCTAAAGACACTGTTTCCATCTAAAAGTCCTGCTTGATCTCCAGCACTGAGGCCTCTAGAGCTCGTGGGCAAGTCAGGGCAATGTAGATTGGGGTAGGTAGGGCCTTTGTTTTTTAACACTTCATAATGCCTTCTCCAGAATTCCCAAATCCAAACAGTGCTGGACACGAAAAGTTTCTTCATAAATTTGACATTAAAACTCATTTGGTGGCAAAAATCAGACTAGATCTTATGAAATTTATATAACTAAGTTTATGTTTATGTTTTGCTGCAGGGATCAGAACTGATGGGTGTGATTATAAGATGATGCTGGTGCAGGGTGATATGTACCTCGTGGTATATACATCACATATGTATTCCAAAATCCCAAACTTCCCCTGGCCCCAGGGGTTCCAGTTAAAGAGTTGTGGCCTTGTTGCATTGTAATGCACTCTACTCAAGCAGGACAGGTCACCTGATCAGGCAGCAAACAACTTGATTATAAAGACTTCCCACTCCTCTGCAGTCAGATTAGGTGATTGGAATTCTATCAGCATGGGGTCCATTCTTGGAGGTTTTCTCTAAGAGGTGAATGAAACCGGAAGTCACTTATATGGGTTGTTATATATATTAGCCTGTTTTGATTTTGCCTCTCCGGGAGAAGGCAGCTTGAAGCAAGTGAGTACTTGTGGAGGGCGACCCAGTGCTAATGGAATATGGAGATGAGATAGGTCAGAAGCCCCACATAAACCGCAGGCCCTGGGTAGGGCAGACATCCTGCAGAACACGCAGGCAGCCTTGAGGAGAGATAGAAACGCAGCCTGGAGCCAGGCCTAGATGAAGGCCAGTTTAGTTGCCTTCATGACTCACAGCTCTGTACTCTCTGGTGCTAGGAGAATAGCCATCTAGAGGCCTTCAAACTGCATAAACCTTTTCCTTGGCAAGGGGACACACACCCAAAGCTGTCAGGGTCCAGACCAGGAGGAGGCTTTGCAGCTGTGCTTCCCAGCTCTCCAGTTATGAGCAGGAACTGCAAGTGCCAAACGGTGATGGCAAAGGTGCCGCTCCGTGGGGGACCGGCGATGGCTTTCTGGTTGGTGTCGGGGTGGAGAGGCCCAGGGCATTTGAGGCCGTGTCTCTCCCATTTTTAAATGCTCTCGGTTATTTACAAAGGAAAAGCTGTCAAAACAGGGTTACACACGCTTGGGTCCACTAAAAGGCGAGCGCAGACGAAGCGGTCTTGCCGAGCAGACACAGAGCGTCAGTGGCCACGGGTGTTTGGGGGCTGCCTGGGCGCCCCCTGCCGGGTGTGGCCAGCCTAGCTCCACCGCAGACTCGGGACTGCCGGCGAGGCGCCCGGCGCTCACCGCGCCATCTGGCGGCGGCGGCGGAAAGCGCGGGAGTGCGCGGACCCGGAGCCCTGCAGGGGGCCCCCAGCCCAACTCCCCGCGGCCCCGACAGCAAAGGGTTAAGCTGTCAGCAGCGCGTTGTTAAACAGGTGTCAAAGGCGCCCCATATATCTGCAGATTGAAATCAAATTCTTTGCCGTATAAAAAGATAAATTACCCAGGCGCTGCCGCGCGTCCCACTCATCACGCCAGCGCCAGACGGCAAGCAATTTTTTTTTTTAATGTGCTAACGACCTAATCAAGCAATCAAGTCGGAGAAGATTGCAGAGTGACCGGGGCAGCCATCTGCCGGCGAGCCCCGCATTCATTTCCGCGCCCCCGCGCGGGGCGGGGGCCGGGGAGAGAGCTGCTGGGGGGAAGAGGGGAAAAAATCCTAAACAAATTAACACCCAATTTTCCCCGTCTAATTAGTTAAATGAGAAGTGTTTGGGGTCCCCCGGGGAGGGGGAGCGGCTCGCGGCGAGGCGAGCGCGGCCTCCCCAGCATTAATTAGTGCGGGTCAATGCCGCGGCTCCCGGGAGAGCAGCCGCTTTAATTTCCCGTGATATTTCAGTGCCTGAGGCCCATCGATTCAAACTGAAATTAACTTATTTTTCAATCAGCCCAGGGCTGCCCCTGGGGGTGACTCTTCTTTTGCCGCCTCCTGAATAGAGCTGGAGCAATTTTTCATCAAAAGCTGATACCTTGGCCGCCTAGGGCGGGGGAGGGGCCCGAGGGAAGGCGGGGGGTGGGGGCGGCCAGGCGAGGGAATGGAAATCGCCGCCGAGAAAACCAATGGATTTTCCGAAGCCCATCACTTTCCCCCACCCGCCCCATTCCCCTGGGGTGCTTCAGCATCTTGCCGCCCCAGAGGTCAGGGCCCCAAAGACAAGAGAAACGCCTGGGGTCCTTCCAGGCCCACCAGTTTCCGGAGCGCCTCTCCCTGCCTTGAGGCACTAGGCAGAGGAAAGTCTCAGGAAAGGGGCTTTGGGAAGCCAAGAAATCCTCCCTCTCCAAACTGGACAGGGCTTCTGGAATCTCCTCCAAGAACCAGCACATGCCTACAAGGTAACCCAGTCTCCTTTAGACCCTGACAATCAGCTTAGGGGCCAGGGAAACATTCCCCAGGGTGGGCCTACACACTCTCCTATGTTCCTACTCACCTCTGCCCCTCACACCCTGGAGAATGTTGTATCTATTCCTTGACAGACGGACGGCACCCAGTTCCCCCAAATTCCATTCACATTAGGCCCAGAGCCGTGGACTCAAGAATATGCAAGGCAAAAAAGCAGCATGGCAGGGTTCAGCTGGGACAGGGCAGAGAAGGGATCCTGACCCAGGAAGAGTCCCCTCCATGCCTTGGGTTTCCTTGACACCTGGATAAAATGCCCCTAAGAACATCTTCTGCCATTTCTGCAGCCTTCCTGGACTCCTCTGGACCTCTGGGCCTCTGGGCCTCTTGGCCTCTGTGGAGAGGAAGCCCTGAACAAGACACAGTACTTGTCCAAGGACTAGGGGAATTTATTCTTCTGCAAATCAGAAAGAGATTCTGTTTATATACTGGAGGTGTGACATTAGCAAGAGACCTATCATGTCTTGGTTTGTCAGCAGCAAACCAAGGAACACACTGAGTGTTGTTCACCTGCAAGGGACTGTCCAGTAGGCATCCCTAGCCCATCTCCCTAGAACTCCTTTGACTAAAAGCGGTTTTTAAAAAACAAAGTCATATTCTCACAGGACTTGATATCCTCCTTCTGACACCTCCAAGCCTGGAGGAACCTCAGGGACAACATGGAGTGGGAGAGCTGGGGCGAGGACACCCTGCTGAGGAAATTTGCAGGGGTAAGGGCCATCTTAAAGCACAGCCCCTGAGCCACTCCTCTGAACTTGCAGGTCTGGTTCCAGAACCGCAGAGCCAAGTGGAGGAAGCGAGAGAAGTGCTGGGGACGGAGCAGTGTTATGGCAGAGTATGGGCTCTACGGGGCCATGGTGCGGCACTCCATCCCCCTGCCCGAGTCCATCCTCAAGTCTGCCAAGGATGGCATCATGGACTCCTGTGCCCCGTGGCTACTGGGTAAGAGCCCGCACCTTCCTTGGGGCCCTGCCCCTGAGGTGAGGAGAGCGGGCTCCCTGGAGGACTACCTTGGGGACTACCTTGGGGACTTAGGCAGGCAGGGCCTGGGTGTAGTGTCTCTCCCTTGCACCAATTTACCGAGTGCCAGGGACTCTCATCCTGCACTGGTCCCTGACTGGATTCTTTTATCCTGTAAGGAGGGTGTGGCTGTTACCCCAGGGTCCCCTTCCCCTTGACCAGAGATGGGCTTATGACAAATGAAACAGTCCCCTGGGAGTTGAGGGGACCCTTAGGTCCCTTTGGCCACTTCTCTGGCATGCCCTAAAGTAATTCTTTTCTCCCAAATCTCTCCACCTGCCCTCTTCCCCCACTTGCCATCTAGTCCTGAGTCTGATAAGAGCATCAGATTATCTTGGGGTTCTAAGACCTGGATTCGCAGGATGGAGGGGTGGGGAGTCCAGCTGTACCCTGAAGGGACAGAACAGGCCGTGGAGGGGGCCAGGTGCCCAGGGTTTGTTGAGAGGCCCTCTGTAGGCCTGGTTCCCCGCTGTTGGCCTGCAACCCTCCACCCACCCCGCTTCCTGTCCCCTGACCCTGGCCCAGCCCTGGGACTTGCGTGACTGGCGTGTGTGAAGCAAGGCTTTCTACTTGTCCTTAATTCTGGCCTCTCTCTATCTTTGCTGTTTTCAGTTCAAGATGGCTTTCCCAGGCGCTTTTCTAAACCCGAATACCAACAATTCTTTTTAGGGATGCACAAAAAGTCACTGGAGGCAGCAGCTGAGTCGGGGAGGAAGCCCGAGGTGGAACGCCAGGCCCTGCCCAAGCTTGACAAGATGGAGCAGGAAGAGCGGGGCCCCGACGCCCAGGCAGCGATCTCCCAGGAGGAACTGAGGGAGAACAGCATCGCAGCGCTCCGAGCCAAAGCTCAGGAGCACAGCACCAAAGTGCTGGGGACTGTGTCTGGGCCAGACAGCCTGGCCCGGAATGCAGAGAAGGCAGACGAGGAAGAGGCCGTGGAAGAAGACAGGCCAGCCGAGAAGCTGAGTCCATCACAACTTGAGGACATGGCTTAGGTCAAGGGGCGCTCAGGCACTGGAGCCCCAAGACTGTGTTCCTCTTGGCCCCTGTGGTGCGGGGAGGTTCTCTGCCACCCTCACCTGCCCCACAGGCCCTCGATTACCCCCATTGACTCCAGGCACAGGTCATTTCTGGCCTCAGCTTTGGACCCTGCTGAGACCTCCTGATGTAGTCCTGACTCTCCAGCACCCTCCTCATCCCAACATCCCTGCCTCAGAAGCCCACTTGCTGCCCCGGCCATCCCCTCAAGCCCCTTTCTCTCAATCCCTTGGCAACTCTTGCTGTCCAAATCCACCCTTTCCTCTGTTCTCTGGCTCTGAAGGGCCCCCTTCCTAGCTCTGCACCTCTTTGGATTCTGCTCGGCACATGCCTAACGTCCATCGCTGCCAACGCATAGCCTGCCAGACAGCCGTGACATGGATTGAGTATCTGCATTCCAGCTCCAATGTTCTGAGCACCCCAGTCCTCAGCAAATCTTCCCTCAGCCTGTTCCTTCTGGGGGACCTGGGCCTGGGTTTCTGCTGCGTAGAGAATATACTGCCCCGCAGGCCCACGCACACTACCTCTACATCCTCCATCCCTCCCTCCAATGCTACCCACCTTCCAGACTGAACTTGGGAAGTCTCAGCCTGAGCCTTTGAGCCACCCTCAGGAACCCGCCTTCTCCATGCCCAACTTGCCCCATGGGTTCCTCCTCATCACAGGTGCCGACAGCACATGTGCCCATGTATAAGACCTTTACTGGGTCCAGGTCCTATGCCCTGCAGGGAGGAGGCCTGACTCATAAATACTGTGGCTCACTGCATTATTGGGGATCTCAGGTCCCCTACCAGAGTCCTTGGCTCCTGTACCTGTATTTCTGAAGCATTCCAACTTTCCCCATATACTGCCATGACCTTGACTTGCTGTGCAAAGCATCCTTTGCCTAGGGCTTCTAGCAAACTACTCGTTTGCATGTGCCTGCTTGGAGAAAATCAGTGCAGCTAGGAAACCACAGATCTGGCCTCAACTTGACCCAGGCCATCCCTAATCCTGGAATGGCACTGAGCTATAAATATGCATCATGGATGGGTCACAAGAAAGGAAGGGGAAAAGGTTCAAAGGAAAGCAAAACAGGAGCCAATGTTAAGCCAGATAAAACTGCAAGCCCTCATACCATGCCAGGTGTATGCTGGGAAGTATGTCCACTAGAATAAGACAGACCCAGGAGCCATGTTGAAATACGGGACTAGGGCTCCCTTCTGCTGAGGAGTAGGCCTATCAGTACCTATGGCCTCTCTGCAGCTGTTCCTTCCACTCTGCCCTTTCACTTTTGCATGAGCAATGGGAACACAGCTTGGTGGAGCCCACTGGACCATACTCCCAGGCCAGGCATGAGCCCTCTCACCCCATGACATTTTTTTTCTACTTCCCCACCCACCATGGTGGGGGGATACTTGCAAGAGAAAGGCCTGAGACACTGAGTTGCAATTTAAATTCTCTATCGAAAGTTGATTTCTTCATCCCATTTATGGAAACACCCTTCCCCACCCCAGTTTTTGTCTTTGTCCTCTGTTGGTTTGACAATGTTAGACTGTAGACCTGGTGTGTAAATAATGTACATAGAGTGAGAAGAAAATCTTGATATTGAGCTGTTTGAAATATGGAACTGTAATAACCTCTAGGTATTCTAAACCTGTGCTTTTGTGCCATTTTCTGTAAAGATACAAGTAAGAATAAAATTGATGTAAAAACAGCCGGGGAGGGACCCAGAAGTCCTCCGTGGGTGGGGAATGGTGTGTGCCTATGTGTATAGGTGGCATCAAAGTTAATCTACAGAGTGATTTTTTTAGGTCAAAACTAGGTTCCTCTTTTAAAATTACTTGAAATGTCAAGAAGCAAGTGGCCTGCTTCTCTTGGTTGAGCTGATACAACCCTTCAATGACATTTATCACTGTGATATGGAACCCTCCTCCAGGCAGGCCCAACTTAAATATCCCAGTCATGAGCCCCTAAGGTATGACCTATCAGCGACTCCCCACAAAGTAGATTCCATTTAACCTTTTTCTCTGCTACTTACCTGGAATCAACCCTATTTCCTTTGCACCACTAGTGAAGCCCACAGTCCACCTGGGCCCCCAAGAATGCAGACTTCTTTCTTTTTATCATATACCTGTGCACTCTCAGATCTTGCCTTCCACCTAAATAACAGCAAACAAAAAAGGTAAGTGGATCTGGAACTGAAAGTCAGACAGATTATGCCAAATCCCTGTCAAAGAGAAGGAGAGTGAAAGAAAAACCCACACAGGAAGGGCCAGCAAGAAATTGCCTGCAGACAGCTGTGACCTGCCAACTTGATGGTGTGTTGGATGGAATTACAAGAGGAGAGAGAGAGCTCTGAGCAGACTGGAGAGGCTGTATTTGAGCTTTGGGCTCAAAAAAAAAAAAATCTCATAAGATTGTTTCAAATTGGCTCAGATGTGGAACTTCTTTACAGAAGAGGTTTCTGGCAACCCACCAACAAAAGAGAATGACAGGAGGTGGGCAGTCCTTGTACCCCAAATGGGACCCACGTGTGGTACTCCCCACCTCGGAGCCTAAGGGGGCACCTGTGGGAACTCTGGCAGCTGGGTGGTGAAGGGACAAGACTTCAAGTCCTGCCTGCCTTGCGCTGTGTCCAGGTCTTCCCGAGCATCGTGGCCTGGGAATGCCCTTACCAGACCTGCCCACCCCAACCCTCCAGAAACAAACTGCCACTTCTCATTCAGCTCTTTTTCCCCAAAGCAACCTCACCCTGCCAGAAGGGTTTATGGCCTCTGTTCTCTCATGGTATTTGGGACATTGCTCCATCAGGAACTTTCCATGTTATATTCCCCACAAGACTGACTTCTTCAAGGGAGGGGACTCTACCTTATTTGTCTTTTAACCCTAGGACCCATCAAAGGGCCTGCTACTCAAGCTACTCTTGAATGAATGAACATTCTTTCTATAACTTATGCAATTACTCAATAATTTAATACAATTTATCGAGCAATTAATATATATTAGGCAGTAGAGTAGGGCACTGGGGTCACAGTGGGGTCAAAGCAGTCCTAAGTCCCTGTTCTTACAGAATTTACAGTCTGGATGGAGGAACAGAATCTCAATAATCACACAAAGAAAATAGAAAATTGCAAATGTTCTAAGGCCTTGGAGGCATGGTATAAAGGATCGTGAAAGTGTATAACAGGGTGAACTGACCATCCACAGGACTTGGGTCAAGGTGTTTAACCTCTGAGCCTCTCTTTCCTGCCTCCCCTACAGAATAATAACATCTGTTCTTGTAGCATTGGGAGGAAAGAGCGAGGACATTGGGAAGGGTACCACAGGAGCACAAAGAAGGATGGCCATGCCAGGGCATGCTCCTCAGGTCCTTGACAGCTATTTCATCCTCAGATAGACCTAGGGGACAACAAGGACACACATAGGTTTGTGAGATGCCAGAAATCTTTGTGGATATTCACTCCAGGGAATTTACCCTAGGAAGTGGCAGGCAGCTGTCTGCAGAGGGAGATGTAAAGAGGCCTGCAGATAATCAATGAGGGGGGGCCAGGAAGCCATGGCTAAGGGGAAGCTGGACAGGAACAAAGAGAAATCCTGTTCCGGTGCTGAGGGTACCCAGGAGTGGACTCTCCCCCTGGGAACCCAATTCTAGTTCCTGGGAGATTGCATTCCAAGCTGCAGGTCCACCAGGCTGCTGACAGGGGGCAACCTGCACCAGGAAATGCAAGAGAGCCTGGAAAGGGCAGGCAGGACTGATGGACCAGGGCTGCCTCCTAGCAGCTGCAGAGGCCTGGCAAGAATAGGGGAGGAGGCCAGCTGGGGCGAGAGTGGCACATGGGGTGGATACAGAGGGGGAGCTCCCGAGGTCCAGGTCTGTGACCTGGAGAGAGCCGCTGTGGCAGGAAAGGGGATCTGGTCTGCAGGATTGCTGGGAACTGGTCCCTGCTTCCTGCCAGCCTCCCCAGCCTCCCCAGCCTCCCCAGCCTCTGATGGCACCTGCACCCCACAACTCCCTGGAGCCTTGGAGCTTTTCTCCTGCTTCCACTGGACCTGCAGTGTCCTCTCCACCCAGCCTCCCCTTAGGGTGCTGAGGCAGGACACCCTGGCTCATCAAATATAGCAAAGAAATCATACTAATTTGAGATGTCAATGATAGGGGAAAGGGGTGAGGGGACTATGGAAATGCTGGATTATCTTCACAATTTTTTTTTAAGAGAATTTTTAATATTTATTTTTTAGTTCTCGGCGGACACAACATCTTTGTTGGTGTGTGGTGCTGAGGATCGAACACGGGCCGCATGCATGCCAGGCGAGCGCGCTACCGCTTGAGCCACATCCCCAGCCCCCACAATTTTTTTGTAAATATAAAATTGTAAAAATAAAATTTATTTAAAAACACAGTAGGTGGGGAGCTGGGGTTGTGGCTCAGCGGTAGAGCGCTTGCCTGGTACGTGCAGGACCCTGGGGTTCATCCTCAGCACCACATAAAAGTAAATAAGTGAAATAAAGGCATTGTGTCCAACTACAACCAAAAAATAAATATTTTAAGAAAAACACAGTGGGGTACTGTGGTACATGCCTGTAATTCCAGCAATTTAGGAGACTGAGGCAGTAGGATTGCAAATTTGAGACCAGCCTGGACAACTTAGCGAGACCCTGTCTTTAAAAAGGGGCTGGAGGGGCTGGGGTAGAGCACTTGCCTAGCATGTGTGAGGCACTGGGTTTGATTCTCAGCACCGCATATAAATAAATAAAGGTCCTAATATTTTAAAAAATAAAATAAAAAGGGCTGGAGATGTAGCTCAGTGGTAGAGTGCCCCTGGGTTCAATTTATAGTACCACTTACAAAAATAAACAGAAAAACCTCATTAGCTGTTGGTTTTCTAGAGGGGAAAGAGCACTGGCTTCTTTGGGTTGGAACAAGGGCCGGGACTGCCCCTTTGGCTATTTCTAACCCCTGGGGCTCCACTTACCAAGCTGGTCAACCAGGTACCCTCTGTGGAACTAAACCTGGGTCAAGAGCCCGTGGCCTTCCCTGTTCTGTCTCCTGGCTCTTCCTGCTTCCTGTTTTTTTCTTTTTAGGCCTCCTCTGTCTTCTCTCCATGCCTGGCTGCCCCTCACCTCAGGCCACAATGGAGTCACTGAAGTCTCTGCTTAGCCACAGCTGAGCAGGCCCTGCAGGTTTTGCTCCATTAATTCCTCACTGAAGATCAATTCCTTCCAATGCTAACTGTTCTTATTGATCACTGGTCTCATTCCCTCCCCTACTCTTGGCCTCAGAGCCAGGGACCATTCCATTGTATCTCTATGTGGTAGAGCCAGCCTAGGTGTTACGGAGCTGGGGCTTTTGGAGAAAATGAGGCAGCGTGAAGACCCGCCTCTTCAAACTCCGGTTCTTGCAACCAAGTCAGAAAGATTTCAGACATGTCACTCAGAGTAAGAGGAATGAGAATACTAAAGGGATAGGAAAAGGGAAAGGGGACACTCTCAAGGGAGAATGAGTCCTCTCAGAGAGAAGAGGGACAATATGCCTCTCCTACACTCCAGTTTTATGGGGGATCCCAGAGAAGTTTTTGGAGAGTTCTGCCCAGATCTACCTCTTGACTTGACTGACAGCAAGGTGACATCAGACTTTCAAGTCTCAACTGTTGTGGCAAATCTAGGTCACCTCAGCCGGTGCTGACCAGTTCTAATTGGATTCTTAACCATACGTGCTTATAGATTTTATGGTTAGGAGGAAATATCCTTATCTTTCAGAGTTTCAGGTCTGGTCATAAGTCTCCCCCTTCAGGGTAACTTGGGTTCCTCTTATCAACATTCCTTTGGGCCTGCATTTCTCCTGCAGTGAACAGGTAGTGTGCTGAGGAATGTGACATATCCTGTCCACTTAGGCCAGACAGGGCTGCAGGTAAATTGCTTCCTGGAAAAGAAAGCATGTGGGGGTCAGTACAGTGGGCCCATTGGATAGAATTATTCTCCTGACTTCATGTTCCCGTCATCCTCATCTGTCTGTCCCTTAACATAAGGACCATAGGAAGTGGGAGTCTGTCACAGGAAGCGGGTCAGGGAATGAGGAGGTGGCCTCGTGTTGAGCTGCAGAATCACATAAGCTGGCTTGTTGTCCACCAGGCTGAGATTCACCTCCCACCTTTGCCTGGTGCTAATGAGGCCAGGGCAGGGGTGGTTCGCCAAGGTGATCATGGTGGGCTCAGAGGGAAGAGGGAAGAGGAGAAGTGCATTTCTTCCACATGGTCCCCATGGGCATGAAGCAGAGCAGTTATTTCTGCTCAGAAGTAGAAACAGAATATTAAAACCTAATCCAGGCCTAGCCAGTTAAGATGATGATATAGGAATTACTTTTGAATGGATATACTGATGTCAAGAAAATATGAAGTGCTGAGCTTAATAGTAATGGATACAGAAGCATGTTCAAAGGACAGTCACAACCTTAAATAGGGGCCACTTGGTCCTCCAACCTATACTTTTTACTCCCACAATGCTCTGTGGTTCCAATGCCCAAGTGAGCCCACCTGTGGTTTCCATGCAAAAGGAGCAGGTTTTGGGGAAGGGGTGGAGGATAGAGGTAGAATTACATGCAGGGAAAGGCAGGGACAGACCGAGAGCCAAGCAGAGAGCCCGGCCTCATCAGAGGACTCCCTATCCCTGATGAGAGGGCAGCCTAAAAAAAAGGACATCTAAGTGGGTCCAGAGGCCTGAGTTTATTCAAGTGCAGCTCTGTTACCTCAGCCTCCTCAGGTTTTGGTGCACTCATCTGTTAAACTGCAAGGATGATAATCCCTCATCAGACTCTTTTTTTTTTTAATATTTAACTTTCAGTTTTTGGTGGACACAACATCTTTATTTTATTTTTACGTGGTGCTGAGGATCGAGCCCAGCATCCTGCGCATGCCAGGCGAGCGTCTTACCTCTTGAGCCACATCCCCAGCCCCTCTCAGGCTCTTGTGAAGACCCAAAGAGACCATGAGAAGGTTGGCACTTATCTCTCTCCCTCCCCCCTTCCCTGCCTCCCTTATGCTGGAATTAAACCCAAGGCCTGGAGCATGCTAGGCAAGCGCTCTACCACTGAGCTACACCCTTAGCCTATTTTACTTTTTGAGACACACTGCTAGGTTGGCCTTGAACTTGTGATTTCTGCCTCAGCCTCCTGGGTCACTGGGATTACAGGTGTCCTTCACTGTGCCTGTCTATACTGTTTCTTCTTTAGTCACTTTTATTAAACTTCTGCTGTTATTTAAAAAAAAAATCTTTTCCCAACTTCTACAATGAGTGTGAGTGGGGGGGAACTTTTGCTAACATCTTGAGTGGAACAATTACCTCATTCTTTTTTTGTTGTTGTTTACTAATACAGACATTTAAAATCATATATTTTAAAGTTTGTTGTAGCTGCAACCCAAAAGTCTTAGTATGTAGTTTTCATTTATTTACAGTTTTATATACATACTAAAGCGCACTTAAAAAAATTTCAAATGTTGTGTTTTAAAATTCCAAGGATGTGGGAGCACTACAGATTGAACCAGGAAGGCATGCCACTGAGTTTCATCCCCAGCTGTTTCCACTTTTAATTTATTTATTTACTTTTTTAAAGATTTTTTTTTTTTAGTTGTTGATAGACCTTTATTTATTTATATGTGTTGCTGAGAATGGAACCCAGTGCCTTACACCTGCCAAGCAAGTGTGCTACCACTGAGCCCCAGCCCCAGCCCTCATTTTTTATTTGAGACAAGTTTTCACTAAGTTGCTGAGGGTCTCACTAAGTTGCCAAGGCTGGCCTTAAACTTGAGTTCTTCCACCTCAGCCTCCCGAGAGTCACTGAGTTTACGGGCATGTTCCCACCGTGCCCAGCTCAGTGTATGGGGTTTTATGGGGGGGGGAAGTGATCATTCCTGTTATAATTCTGAACTTATCATGTTGTGACCAGAGATAATCCCTTTCATTCTCTTGATTTTTTGGTATGCATTGAAAGTTGGTTTAGATTGAATAGTACTTAATTTTTATGAAAAGTGGCTAATTTTTATAAATTACATATAAAGTTTTTTCTCTAATTTGGGGTGCAGTGTTTTAAATAATATACCCATCAGTTGAGCTATACTGTATGGATTATATTATATTTTATATGTTATATATATTTTATATTGCTTTTTTCTGTTTTATCTTCTGAGAAAGATGTTTTAAAAAAACTATTTTAAATATGATTTTGCTAATTCTCTTTGTAGCTCAGACTTTTTTTTTTTTTTTTTTTTTTTGGTGGTGGTGCTAGGATTGAACCCAGTTCTCAAGTATACTAAGCAAGTGCTATACCACTGAGCACACCTCCAACCCACCCCTCTTTTTTTTCTTTTGTATGAGGGATTGAACCCAGGGACACTTGATCATTGAGTGTCATCCCTAGCCCTTTATATATATAATATATATATATATATATATATATATTTTTTGTTTTAACAATTTTATTTATTTATTTATTTATTTTGGTGCTGGAGATTGAACCCAGGGGTGCTTAACCACTGAGCCACATCCCCAGCACCCCCACACCTTTTTTTAGTTGTAGATGCACATAATAACTTTATTTATTTATTTTAATGCAGTCTGAGGCTTGAACCCAGTGCTTCACATGTGCTAGACAAGTGCTTCACCACTGAGCCACAACCCCAGCCCCTCCAGCTCTTCTAAATATTTTATTTAGAGACAGGGTCTTGCTAAGTTGCTTAGGGCCTCACTAAGTTGCTGAGGCTGGATTTAAACTTGCAATCCTCCTGCCTCAGCCTCCTGAGCTATGAGCTGCTAAGATTATAGGCGTGCCCTGCTCCTGTGCCCTTCTAGGTATTGAATTTTGTCAAATATTTTCCTTTATCAATTGAGATGATCATGTGCTTTACCCCCACTTCATTCTCCTAATGTAGTATATTACATGATTGATTGGTTTTCATGTTAAATTCCTCTTGCATTCCTGGGATAGTCCCACTTTGTTATAACATATAATCCTTTTTATATATTGCTGCATTTTTGTTTGTTAAAGAACTCCATATTCATAAGGGATATTGGTTTATATTTTCTTGTAATAAGTACCTTTGTATGGCTTTGGTTTCCAGGTAATAATGCTCACCACACAGAACGTGTTAGGAAGTTTTCTCTCCTATTTTTGAAAAAATATTTGGAGAATACTCAGGCACTGTGGTACATGCCTGTAATCCTAGCACTCAGGATGACTGCAAGTTTGAGGCCAACCTCAGAAATTTAGCCAGGCCCTAAGAATAGCAAGACCCTGTCTCAAAATAGAAAATAAAAGAACTAGGGATGTGGCTTAGTGGTAAAACACTGCTGGGTTTATTGCTTGGTACCAAAAAGGAAAAAAAAAAGGAGATTTTGAGAAGGATTGGGATTAAATATTCTTTAAATGTTTGGTAGCATTTACCAATAAAACCACTTCATCCTAGGGATATTGCTCAAGAGGTTTTTCATTATAGTTTCAATCCTTTGTTAAAGGTATATTCAGATTTTCTGTTTCTTCTTGGATTTGTCTTGGTGGTTGTGTGCTTCTAGGAATTTATCTATTCATCTAGGTAACCCTATTTGTTGGTGTAATTATTCATACTATTTTCTTTTTTGTAGCAGGAATTGAACCCAGGGATGCTTAACGACTGAGCTACATCCCAGCCCTTTTTAAAATTTTTATTTTCAGACAGGGTCTCACTGAGTTGCTTAGGGCCTCCCTAAGTTGCTGAGGCTAGCTTTGAACTTTGGATCCTCCTGCCTTAGCCTCCCAAGCCTCTGGGATTACAGGCATGTGCCACTGTACCCGGCCATCGTATTTTCTTTTAATTATTTTATTTCAATAGAGTCAGTCTCCAAACTTGAATGCTATATTAAAATCCTGTTTCTAATACAGCCTGAGAGTTGAGGTTTATTCTTTCATTTCCTATGTTAATGTAAATGAGATACGTATTCTCTCATTTCTAATTCATATCAGAAATCTTGACAAGTCACCGACTTACTTATTTCATGCAGAGGAAACGAGACGGGCCAGTGTCCCTCCCCCTGGTTACTGAAGGAAACACTAGAGTCCACCTTTGACAGAGCAGATGTTCATTTCAGTATCATTAACCCAGTTAAGAAGCTGAGACAGTCCATCAGAATTCCTGGAATTTAGAGGCCGAAGGCACTTTCACAGAAACAAATTTTGACATCTTGAAAAAGAACATGTACAAGGACTATTTCCTGACCTAGGACAGTGACTGCCTTTCTTCATCTTTGGACAGGGAGGGAATATTTTAATATTTTCTGCCTTTCTTTCTCTCTCTTTTTTTCTCTCCAGTTCTGGGGATTGAACCCAGGGTGGGGCTGTACACTGAGCCACATTCCCAGTCCATTTTTCTTATCTTTTAGTTTGAGACAGGTACTTGCTAAATTGCTGAGGCTGGCCTTGGACTTGTGATTCTCCTGCTTCAGCCTCCCAAATTCCTGTGATTACAGGTATGAGCCACCGTGCTTAGCTTGTTGAGGTTTCTTTTGACTACCATTTAGGAATCCATTAGAATGTACACAGTGGTGAGAACTGTAATCCCAGAGACTCTGGAGGCTAAGGCAGGAGATTTGAAAGTTTGAGGCTAGCCTCTGCAATTTAGTGAAATCCTGTCTTAAAAAAAAAAAAAAAGAAAAAGAAAGAAAGAAAGAAAGGAAGGAAAGAAAAGAAAAGAAAAGAAAAGACCCAAACAGGGAGGATGGGGGTGAACCTCAGTGGAATGGCACCCCTGGATTAAATCCCTAGTACCATACAAAAATAGCTAAGAAATGAAATACCGTCATATGAATCCTTGCAGGGCGTGATTGTTTTGTTTTTGCGGTGCTGGGAATTGAACTCAGGGCCTCATGCCTGCTAGGCACATGCTCTACCATTGAGCTACACCTCTATCCTGGTGTTTTGTGTTTATATCTTCATTGGCCCTTTCCACATACAATCTGCTGGTTGAGGTATCAGGAGCTGGTGGGCAGAAGCAGGGAGACTCGGGGCTCAGTGCCCCTGGGCGTGTATGACTGGTAGGCTGTAAGTGAAGAGTCCCCCAGCTGGTGCCCTGGGTGCTCTGTACCAGGTTGAGCTGTCTCATGACTCTGGAATCTCTGTCCTTTCTGAGCTCCACCACAAAATGACTGGATGAGGGACAGAGGAGAAACCACTGGGCACTGGTTTTGGGTCTCAGACCTGGTTTGAATCTTACCACTGAATGACCTTAAGCACACGACTCCCCTTTCAGGGCCTGTTCCCCATGGAATATTTGGAAATATCTAAAGTGAGATGAAAACAAGGAGGCATGGGGGCAAGCTCTGAGGCAGGACTGGCTTGGTTCACGCCAGAAAGCGGAGAGCTGATGGCCCTGGGGAAAGGGACGGGCCAGGAGGTGGGGTGAGGCGAGCAGCTGCAGTATTTTAAACTTTAATGTGGTGAGCAGCCAATTCACAATTGTGAAGCCCATCATGCTGCTTGGTGGGAGATGCAGGGGCTGAGAGAGGCAGCGGGGACCAGGGAGGAGGTCATTGTAGTTGTCCAGACCAGCTTGGTGGTGGTGGGAGGGAGAAAAGGGTGTGCTTCACCTGTCTTTTGGAGTTAGAACACACAGGACCTAGTGCTGGCTGGGATGGGGAGAAGGGACTCCTGAGAGTCCCAGGTCTCTGGCCTGAGTTCAATGGGGTCCATGGAAGCAGTTCCCTGAGATAGGCAAGATGGAGGCTACAGGTGGAGCAGGAGAGGGGCTCAGTCTCTCTGAACATGCTCAACCTGAGACTCCTAAGCACATTACTTCAGCTCCTGGAGTTCAGCCATTTCAATCTGGCTATAAAGGAAAGGAAGCAACTTGGCCCTCATTCTCTTCAAGTTTTGTGTGAGCCATAAACTTGTTCCCCAAGCCCAGGCTCGGGCTTACTTTTCTCTTCCTTTCACCCTTGTGATCTGGGGTCAGGGACTGACCCAATGTTGGGTAAAATTCTTTTCCCTGTCTTGAACTTAGACTTTACCATGGAAATCTTCCTAGAAACCTACTTATAGATGGCGAATCCAGTGGCCCAGCAGTCTGGGAGGCCCAAGGTTCCCCAGCCCATGTCCCTTGCCTGATGCCCAGGGACAAGGCCATCCAAGTCCTATCCCACCTCTCAGGTGGTCTCCATAGCCTCCAACAAGGATCCTAGGCCCACTCTGCTGACTTGTTCTTTTCCTGGGATGGATTGTCCAACAACTTTGTGCCTCTAGAGGGCGCCCTCTTCCCTAGGGTTTAGCTCAGCATCCAGATATGGATGTTAACATATCCCAATATCCAGATATGGCATCACTCAGGAGCTCTTGGCATTGACAGGATGCTTCTAGAAAAGCAGTCTTTACTGAGGGCAACTGGCATTGTCCCTCTATAGTTTCCTGGGACAAAGTCCAGCTCTGTCCTCTATAATGCAGAACATGGTACACAACTACCTGTGGTCTGAGCCAGGAAGAGAGGTTGGGTGTTACCTGTCAGTTCTCACCACCATCAAAATACTGAGATGGCTGAGTCTCCATAGGGTTCCTTATCCTTTGCCCAAGGCAAGCATCTCCTTCCCTCCTTCCTCTGCCCACAGCCTTTCCCACATCACTTCCTCCCCCAGTGGCAAGTTCTCTGTCCCAGGTCACCAACTCACTGTCCTCAGTAGAACTCACAGGCTTGATTTAGGGGTATTGTTTTACAAGGACTCAAAGACCCCTGCATATCAGCTACAGCCCAAGCTCTGCAGCCTTCCTCTCTGCTGGGTCTGCAGTGAGGAGGAGATGAGAAAAGGTGTGGAAAGTGCTGGTTGTGGGAGGAACGGCAGCTGTTGATAACTTCTGTGTCTGTAAGTGTTGCATTCATGGATTTTTTTAAAGAAATTTAGTTGAAGAGGGACATAAAGTCTTTATTTATTTTTTATGTGGTGCTGAGAATTGAACCCAATGCCTCACATGTGCTAGGCAAGCGCTCTACCACTGAGCCCCAGCCCCAGCTTGCATTTGTGGATCTTTGATCACAAGCTAATATCCTTCACCCACCCTGATCCTTCCTGACATAGTTTATTCTGGAATCTAAGTTGTCTTCTCCAACACCCAACCCCTTGGGAAAGGAGATAAAGGAGTACTCCAGGGGTTAAAGTGGATAAAAGAGACACACAGCACAGGGAGAGGGAAGATATGGAGGGAATTAAAATAAGTTAACAAGGGATTTTTAAATGTTCTGTTTTGCAGTAGGCTAGATAATACCCCCAAATCTCATGAACCCTTGGCAAAATTCTGTTAATGGTCTTCTGTGGTTTTGTATGGGAACTGGCATTTGGGGGGATTCTGAAGGCAACTGGAGATTTTACAATATCACAGCAGATGTTCAATTTTGTAAATGTCTTGCACTTGAAGTTCACTTGAAGCATTCTCCTGTTTTATGTTTTTCAGATCTGCCATGTGCCACACAGAGCAAGGGAATTCCAGGAGAGGTAGCCCTGGCCCATCTTGCTCCCTACTATAGTAGGCCTGGAATTTAGAATGGCACTCCACATGTGGCTGGTGTTCAGAGATATCTGATGAAGAAATACAGAAACACCACCATTTTCAGTAGCTGAACTACATAGTCCATAGATGGCTACCCCACAGTCACTAATATTCCCAAGTGATGGGCATACACTGCCTCCTGATGCTTCCTTTCTTTGGTCTTTTGTTCCTTGATCTCTTTGTAGCTTTTCTCCCTTTCCTGACTCCCTTCTGGCCTTCTTTGAGATGGGATTCCAGCAGGTGGACAGGGGTGGATGGATGGAAGACTATCAGTAGGGTAAACCCAATAGCACCTGGTTGGGGGTTGGATAAGGGGCAGAAAGGGTATGTTAAGGACCACTTGAGTTTTGACTTGTGTGACTAGATAGTAGTATAGCTCACTTTCACAGGAGACTCTAGAAAAAGCTTTTGGGAAAGACCATGCAAGCCATTTTTGACATGTGTTTCAGTCTGTTTTCTGCTGCTGTAACAAAATAGCGCAGACTGGGTAAATTATAAACAAGGAAAGTTGATTTGGCTCATGATCTGGAGGCTGGGAAGCCTAAGATTGAGGATCTGTATCTGTGAGGGTCTTCCTGCGGTCTTAACACAGCAGAAGACGTCACATTACAAGGAGAGAAAGGGTGAGGGGAGAGTCTGAGAGGAAAAGGGGGCCAAACTTCCACCTTTTTATATTGAACCCAGTTGTACCATATCAGCCTTAATCCACCAGGAGGGCAACACCCTCAGGACCTAGTTACCTCTTTGAGGTCCCACTCCTCAAGTCTTATAATAGCAATTGAATTTCAACATGAGTTTTGGAGAAGGCATCTTCAAACCACATAGCATTCAGTGTGAGGGGCCTTTACTATACACAAATAGATATGGTAAGCAGACAGTGGCTGAAGGTGACAAAACACTGCTTTCCTGCCCTCCCCTACAATCCAGGGCCCTTTAGCAGAGTGCCAGAGGGGACAGCACTCTACCTGAGTCTATGTAGGTCCCTGGGAGCCAAATGGGCAATTACTGGTCAATAAGCTTGTGCAATTACTTCCTGGTTGATGCACACTGCATTTAAAAACAAAACATACTTGTCCTGTCATATACTATGGAAGGCCTGGCCTTCATATGGGTTTCTACCAATTCCTAACACCTCTTAATGACTCTGTCTCTGAGGTGAGTGAAAGACTGGGAGTCCAAGAAGCCAGGAAGGACAAGTGGTCCCTAAAAGGTTAGCAGTAACATGCAGAAATTAAGCCAGAGGGAGTCCTCCCATGCCCAGACCCCACAGCTACACAGACATGTGCCCAAGGGGTGAAGTCAGGGCAATCTGGGGAAGCAGGTGTTCCCTTAACCCAAGGAGGAAGTTTCCCATTAGAGCTGTTGGAAGACAGGCAGGGCCAGTGCTGGAGGCATCTGAACAGAGGCTCAAGACCAACTTGGAGGCTGGAGTGTTACCACATGCAAGTCTCTGGGTTCAATCCCACCATCTAAAAAAAAAAAGATGGGTAGAACCTCTTGGAAGGGTATGTCCAGAAGATTCAAGAATGCGAAGAAGGCCCCTTTAACCTTGAGAGTGTGGCTGAAGGGCTACCATGGGCCTTTCTAGTGCCATAGTCCTGCAATTCCTCAGCAGCTCTCAGGGGGGAGCTCCAGAAGAACAGGCCTGAGGCCGGCCCACCCCATGGGCTAGGCTGCACTGGTCTGGGGCCTGTTTCCTCATGTAAGAAACTTCCACTCTCACATCTCAGATCATTTTATAGGGTAGTAATAAGGCATTAAGTAACCGCAAATCTTAAGAGTGACTAAAGTTATTTCCCTTCTAATTCCCATTCTACCTAATTTCATTAAGTGGGAAAAAAATCTCAGATGGGTGCTACTCTACCTAATTCTTCTCAAACACTTCTTAAACTCTGCTCTTCCCGCCCCCCCACAAAGACAGCAAGCTTCAGGCTCAGTTTTTGTAGGTAAAGTGTGTAGCTGCAATTTAAAAATACTGGTTTTCATTGTTCATATAGTTATTGTCTATTTACATCAAATGTAAAATTTCTTTTAAAAAAATTCATTTAGCCAGGCATGGTGGCATGTGCCTGTAATCCCAGTGACAGGGGAGGCCCAGACAGGAGGATTGCAAGTTCAAGACAAGCCTCAACAATTTAGCAAGGCCCTAAGCAATTTAGCAAAATAAAAAAATAAAAAGGGCCAGGGATGTAAAATGTAACTCAGTGGTAAAGTGCCTCTGGGTTCAATCCCTGGTATCAAAAAAAAAAAAAAAAGTGAGTTAGTCATTCTTTTTTTTTTTTTTTTTTTTGGTGGTCCAGGCTAGCCTTGAACTCCTGGACTCATGCAATCCTCCTCACAAGTAGCTAGCTGGAACTGAAAGGCCAGGTTCCTCGTCGGAGATTAAAATGCACACACACAGACAGCACTGACAAAGATGAAGCACTTTACTGCAAGCTGGTGCTAGTTTATATAGAAAGCGAGAGTCAGTTATCTTAAACCAGGAAGCTCCCAGGGCCAATCATAGTAAAGGTCAGATCATCACCTACGGTGCACGCACATCCACCCTGCATAAGATTCATGGGGGGCACGAGCAGGACCAATTAGAAGGTTTTCAAAATAACTTGTTATCCGCCCACTGGCAACTTGCCCGCAGCCATGTTGCATTAGGGGCTCCTTATCTGAAAGGCCCCGGGGAATTCTAGCTGCCCACTGGCAATTTGCCTGTCGCCGTGTTTGAAAGGCCCCGAGAGTTCTCAGGGAGACTCCCAACAGGAACTCTAGGTACAGACTATACTGAGAGTATTTTAAAATATTAGGAAAAGTTGGCCACAGTGGTACATGCCTGTAATCCCAGCAATTCAGGAGGCTGAGGAAGGAGGATTCCAAGTTTGAGGTTAGTGAGCAACTTACCAAAGCCCTAAGCAATTCAGCAATATCCTATCTCAAAATAAAAAATTAAAAAGGGCTGGGGGTGTATCTCAGTGGTAAAGCACCCCTGGGTTCAATCCCCAGTACCAAAATAAATAGATAAATACTTAAAAATACATTAGGAAATGCTGGACATAGTGGTACACATCATAATCACGATTACTTGGGAGGCTAAGACAGGAGGATAACAAGGGTTTTTTTGTTTTGTTTTTCTGCTTTTTGTACTAGAGATTGGGGTTCTTTATCATTGAGTTACATCCCCAAAACTTTTTATTATTTATTTTGAGGCAGAGTCTTGCTAAATCACTAAAGCTGGCCTCAACTTGAGATCTTCCCTCTACAGCACCTTGAGTTGCAGGGATTACAGAGATGTACCACCACGCCTGGCTGAGGATTGCAAGTTTGAGGCCAGCCTGAACCATTTAGTGAGATCCTGTCTCAAAATAAAAAATAAAGAGAGCCAGGTATTTAATTTAGTAGTAGAGTACCCCTGGGTTCCACCCCAAATACAGAAAAACAAAAACAAAAAGCCCACAAAAACCCTATTTTAGCTGGTAAGGAGAAGGACGTTTATTTTCATCTGGGTTAGGATAGCAAAGACAGAGGCTGGGGGTGTGGCTCAGTGGTGGAGAGCGGGCCTCACATGTGCGAGGGCCTGGGCTCCATCCCCAGCACCTACAGGCAGAAAGGCCCTAGAGATTAGTGGTTCCTGGACTTTACTACACTGCACTGGCCCACGGAGGTGTAGTAGGGACAAACGAGGCAAGGCACCGAAGATAGCAGGAAACAGTTTTATTTGGCTGCAGCCAGCTTTAGAGGGTACAGCCTTTGCTGTAGTCAATCAATCCCCTGAACCCCAAGTTCAGGTAGTTTTAGAGTTTTATACCCAGTGTGTAAGGGGAGGGGCTCAGAAGTTCACAGTCTGCAGAAGTTCACATAAAAGCAGCTTTTTCTTTCACTGTTCTGGGCAAGTTAACTCTTCAAGGACAACACCTAAGAAGGGAAGAGCTTCTTCTCTTTTTTTCTTCCCCCTGCCAGCTGTTACCATGGAGCCCATTGGTAACTTAAAAATGTAGAATCTCTGTGAAGCCCAGCTCAAGGCCAGAGGCCTTGTTTGCACATTTCTTCAAAGTACTATACTGGATACGTTTGAGAAAAAGTAGTAAGGGGGTGTCCAGCACCTGGAGTGCTGGTATCTTCCTGGCCAGTGGCAAGTAAACAGGGTGACACGAAAATAGGAAGTTTATCCACATTGGACTCTTTTGCAGACTCTTTTGCTGACAGTCCCAAAATCAGCCATGGTGAAGAGGGCTTTTCTGTGGAGAAAGGGGGTGCCCACTTCAGAGGGAGGAAGTGAGAAGTGGAAAACCATGAGCAGCAGGTGCCAGGGCAGAGCGGAGAGCTCCCTCCTTCTAAGCTCTGAGGTTAGACAGTCAATAAAGAAGATCATTTTATAATAGAGAGGAGAGTAAGAGCAAAAGCTGCAAAAACATTTATTAATGTTTATTTTATTTTTTCCTTTAAAAAAAGATAAAAAGTCAGTTAATTAAAGTTAAAAATCTATCATTACAAAATTTAGTCAGGTACACACCCTGACCCTTCATTTCTTATAGCATACCCTTTTAAACCTTTCTTCAGAGATGAAGCTTCTGGAGTTCCTCCTTTGGAAGTGACCGAGGTTGTCCGGACCCGGAGGACTCTTGTACTTTTAGTTTGGTTGATGTTTCCCACTAGAGAGTGCCTCAGGATGTCTTCATCCGTTTTGCCAGTCACCATAGAAAGGATTTAAGTACTGAAATGATGTAAACCAAGAGTTCTCCAACCTGACCAAATTTGAGGAGTCTAGGATTTAAGTACTGAACTAAATATGCTCATAGGAAATCTCCCTCTTAGAAAGAAAACAGACCTAAGGAATTCCAGCAAAATAGAAACTCCAGCTTGAAAGATGTCAATATCCTAACCTCGGAAGGTAGATGTCTTGTTGAATTAGATGAGACATTGCAAGAGCTTGTTTCAGAAAAGGCCAGTACCAAGCCAAAGTCAATGAAACTCCCCTCAGTGAAGAACGAAAACAAATGCTTCAAAAATAAAAGAAAAGCAACTTCAAAAATTAAAAGAACAGAGAAAATCTAAATGAGGAATATTTAAAATGGGTCTTTGTAGACCTGAGGCATCTTGCTTTCTTTTATCAAACCAGAATGCTATGAAAACTGAGCCAAAAAAGACTATTCCATCTCCTTCATGGATTACAAGATCAAAGGCCAAAGACCAAATTGAACAAACTAAGATTGAGAATGGCATTGATGTTTGAGCAATCCAACCTAGTCAAAGACAGATTTCAGAAAAGAAAGTATTAGACAAAGAGAAAACAGTTGTGCAGCCTATTTGCCCATATCAGTGAGAATGACTCGATCTGCTAATAATGATAATGAACCTGAAAGAAAGGCATCAAATAAAGGAAGACCTGTGAAAAAGATAGAAACAGAACCTGATAAGGTTGTTTCTTTCAAACTTGATAATGAAGAAAATACTTTCGGTTTCACAAACCAGTGCAACAAATGGAATGGATCCAGATGGAACCTTATCAAAAATGTAAACTTACCTAAGATAAATCCTGCAAAAACCAAAGGAAAGAATTCCTTTGCACCTAATGAGTTTATGTTTCATCCATTGGATGGTTTGAAGACCTATCAAGTAACAGTCATGACTCCCACAGGTGCCAATGCTTTCTTGACACCCATTTGTACCTGGAATCCTTTAAAACCAGAAGACTCAAGAAGCAACAAAAAGAAATCTTGACCCAAAAATGTAAAACTTACTCAACCAAGACTGTACAGCAAGATTCAAATAAATTACAGTGTCCTTTGGGTTCTCTAACAGTTTTGAATCAAGAACATAGCTTAAATCAAAATGAAACTACTACTAAAAATTCAAATGGCCTTTCAATAAAAGATGTCACATCATTTGAATTAAATGAAGATCTGATGTCTGAGCCAACATATGATGTCCATATTTCAGAAACTGAGAAACTGACTTCACACTGCCTTGAGTGGGACAGAAAGCTTGAATTGGACATTCCAGATGCTGCTGAAGATGTTCTTTGCACAGCAGTTGGTCAAACAAGACTCCTTATTAAGGAAAGAGTCAAACAGTGTGAAGGACTGGAGAATGACTGTGAACAGAAACAAGGTGAAATGGAGACTACCTGGACAGAGCTGGATGCATTTGGGGATATGGTTAGTTTTCAGATGGAAGATGTAAACCAAGAGTTCACCAAACTGACCAAGCTTGAGGAGTCTAGATGGCAAAACAATAGCACAAATAAAAAAGTGTTTCGGAAAAAAATCATCTCAAGCATGGCAAGTAAACCAAAATAAGATGATGGTGGAAGGACTGCAGCCGGAAATCCCCTTGCTGCCATAAATAATGCAATGAGGCAAAATTAAGCAGGAAGAATACTCTGAGGCAACAGCCCAATGACATCAAAGGAACTTGTCAAAATAGTGTTGATGCTGGTTTTTCAGAGTTGAGAGTCCTGTGAAATCATCCTCAGACCTTTCTTCTGAACGTCTTTCTCAAAGACACAGAACCCCTAAGTCCACTGGATGCCATACCTGAGAGCAAGGCTGACGAAGATCTGCTAGGACAAATGACACCACCAGTGAATCCTGATCCTGGGAGCACCAAAAGTGAACATGTTGATAAGAAATTTTGTTTTCAAATATTTCTGAAAGCAGGAATAGCATAGTGGAAGACGCTCAGTGTCCTGGATTACAAGGTTTAATTGAAATAAACCATGATGAATACAGAACTAACAAAAAGGAAGAAGTTTCAGATATTGCAGAAAGAATGGAACTAAATTCTTCAATTACCTTACAAGATGTTTTGATGAGAAGCCCTGAAAAAAATATACCATCACAAAATAACATCTCACAACAAGAAGAAACTAAGTCTTCTGCGTTAGTACTACTTGATAATAAAAGTGTCATTACTGAATGCCACCTTCTTGATTTGCCTAAACTTCAGTCATCAAGTGGAGAGGAGAGAGACATCAAGAACATGCCAGAAACATCTCCTTTGGAGATAATCTGATTACCTTTTCACCTCTAAGGCCTTCAGTGAAGAACAACCAGAAGAGTTTTGAATTTGAAAATAAATCCAAACATTTTCTTTATATTATCAGTGCTGTGAAATATTCTTAGACAATTGGAAGTTCACTTCTATTCAATCCACTTATATATTGTCATATAATGTTTTAATATTCAGTGTTCTTCTAAGTGAATTTTGGATATACTATTTCTCAGGGGAAGTAAGATATTTTGTCTATTAACCACACAGAATGAAAGGTATGTTTTTGTCTTGTCAAAAAGACAAAAAACAAAAACCTTTCTTCAGCAGAGATGAAGTCATCTGTAAGTAGTCAGCATTTCCAGAGTACAGAGGCCCTGGCTGAGGCCACAGAAGCAGCCATGAGTAGACCTTAGTGTTCCTTGCAGGGCCACCCTGGGCTGGGTCCACTGCTGCAAGAGCTCCTGCATGAGACATGGGAGGTGAACCTGGGGCTCCTTCTTGCCCCCTTGGTCTTCCTGGCTTCCTAGAGGCTGCTGGGCTCTCCTGCTGGTGGCCAACCACATCCCTGGCTTCACTCCTCTTTGGCTCTAGTCAGTTCCCATCTTCCTTCTCCACAGAGTTTCAGAACCCAGGAGTGAAACTAGGAGAAACCACCACACAGCAATCAGACTGCTCAGCCACCACAAAAGAAAGCAATCTATTCCCTATGCCACCTTGACTCTCCAAGGTGAGGAGGCCCTGGCCTTAGCCAGGCCTAGCTTCTGGGTTTTTCCTTCCCCTCAGTCTACCCTCGTGAACACTGGTACCTTCTCAAGGCTGGACCGATGTCCCACGCTGATAAATGTCATTCCCAGCTGCTGGCCAATTCGGTAGAGGTCACTCTCCACCTCCTCTGTCAGGGCACTAGTGGCTTCATCAAGCACTGAGGGCACATACGACAGGACAGGACAGGACTTTGATCCTCTGCCTCCTCTAACCCACACTCACCCCCAGCTGGGCCCTAGGGGAGGCTGAAAGCTGGTCTGGCTTACAGGAACCCCACCTTGTGGAGAAGATGAGCCAAGGGAGCTGTGGGCTACATCTGAGAACAGAATCTCTCTTTCTTGTAGTAAGCACAGTGTTCCCAAAGACTGCCTAATCCAGGACACCCAGTTCCCTAAGGTTGTATCTTTGGAAAAGTCCACACCTGCTACAGGCACAGCTACAGGGATGCCTACTCATTTGGTGGCAGAGCCAGAGAAGCTATATCACAATCCCTCTCACGGCCGGTTTTTGGGATTCAACTGCTGCTAAAGCAGGAAGCTTAAAAGCAGGTATTGTAGCATCCCCAAGGCTGCCCTGAGGTGCCAGCTACTGCTCCTCTTATGCAAGGGACAGAGAGATGCCCAGCCATGCCCAGGTGTGCTGGGTGAACGTGAACACAAGCTGCTACCCTTGTGGGCACATAAGTCCCTGGCACAGCAGGGCAGGCCTCACCTGCATACTTTGGCTGCAGGTAGAAGAGCCTGGCAAAAGAGAGTCTTTGCATCTCCCCTGGGGACAGGACATCATACCTAGGAGAGAGAACAAGTGATAATGCTCAAGGAAGGAAGCGACAGCTTGATTTTTGCCATGAATGGGTCTGGGCAAGAAGAGCTTCTCTGTGCAGAGGTTGGCCCCAGACAAAGGTGCCACAGCCCTGCTGCCCGTACCAGAGGCCCAAACTCTGTTCTCAAGGGCACAGCTTGTGCCTGATGGACCAAACATCTAGCCTTTGTGGTCAGGGGCTATTCCATCCCTTGGCAGTGCCCCCAGGAACTCACTGTCTTCATGAGGGATCTGGCTGAGTGCCCCCCTCCATTCTTACCAGTTCCAATCCACCTGCTGGTCTAGACCCTCTGTTCTTGCCACCAAGCTGGACTGTAAGAGACCCAGAGGGCATGAAGTCCATGAAAGGGCCCATCCGTGCTCCTGTCAGTCTTAGTCCCCACCACATTAACACTTCTGCACACCACGGTACTGTATGGATGCTATCGACTACACTGTTTAGACTTGCTGGAGCATGGTGATGGTGAAAAGCAGACAGACTTGGTCAGCTTTATTATTTTAAAATTCTTCAACCCTCTATGGCCTATACCTGATCAATGGCTCCCACTGCCAATTTGTACTCCCACTCTCTGCCCCAGTCATCAGCCAGAGACTTGTGGTCAGTGCTCCCAGGGAGGCTCAGGTCCTCAGGCCCCTGCCCCACTTACCAGGCCTGCCAATTCCAAGAACCTCACAATCCTCTCATCGTCAGTGGAGCCTGCAAAAGAGAGAAGGCTTCCTCAACATGTCAGCTCCCCTGGCTGGCCAGAATAGCTGGGGCACATCATGGGGTGGGGGGTACCCAGAATGCTGGGCTGAGGCACAGGGGATGGGTTGTCGCCCTTGATAAGGAAAGGGCCAGCTGAAACAATGACTTCCCTTCCTCCAATGGGTACCCCTCCTCAGGGCGGAGAAGAGAATGTAAGATGAAGGCAAAGTACAGACCCTCAAACAGTAAACAGGTGGAGGAGGGGACCCAACCTGAAACCAGCAGCCTGGCTGAAGCCTCTTCCAATGGGGGCAAGTGAAGTCACAGTCAGGCAGAGCAGGGGCAATTGAGATGGAAGTCATGACCTTAGTAGGTCCATCTCACCTGAGTCTGGGTAGATTTCCTTCAGGGGATATATCACCTGAAAATAAAACCACACAGGCCTAGGAGGAGGGCTAATGAGACAAGAGGGGCACACAACCCCCTCCCTCAGAAACCCCCAGGAACCACCCAGGAAGGCCAGGCTAAGCAGAGTTGGGACACTCTGGCCAGAGAGTCCTGTGGGAGACAGGGCACAGAGAGTGGGGTAGGGCCACTGCAACCTTCAAAAGTGATTGGGAGAGGGAGTGGGCAAGAGTCTGAGTCTCCTGAGGGCTCAATAAACATGTTAACTGGCCAGCGCCCTTGAAGACCTCCCTGTACCCAGGAGTTGTTTTGAGTACAGAGAGTGAATCCACAGATGCTGAGTAGAACATTCTTAGAACCCAGTTTCTGGGCTTGCCACTTTTGTGTGAGTATGGGGAGGGTGGTACTGGGGATGTACCACTGAGCTGCATCCCCAGCCCATTTTAATTTTTTGAGACAGGGTCTTGGTAAGTTGGCAAGGCTGGCCAGGAACTTGCAATCCTCCTGCCTCAGCCTCTGGAGTCACTGGGATTATAAGCATGGCCACTTTCTTACCCCACCTTCTGTCCAGTAACTCCCTAGGGCCAGAGACCTGTTGCCCTGCTAGAGGTCCCAGCTAAGCAGATGGGGTGAGGAGAGAGAGCAGGCCTCTGATCAGGCTGACCTGCTCCCGAAGGGTCCCATCAGTGAAGAACGGCTTTTGTGGCAGGAACAGCACCCCATGGGGCCCAAAGTCGGTCAGCATCTGCACGGAGCCTGAAGAGCCCACAGAAGCCTCCATTTTGAAATCTCACAGGGAAGGTAACTGCCTCTCCTGTCTGACTCTCCCCCTCTTTCCCCAGCGAAGAAGGCTGGAGCCCACCACACTGCCCCCTCCCCCAGGGCCAAGGAGGGCGTCAGAGGCAGGGAGGGCTGGGCTCTCACCCCGTGTGCTTGCCCAGAGGCCGCCCAGAACCCGCAGCAAGGAGGTCTTGCCCGTGCCCGTATTGCCCGTGATGAGCAGGCTCTGCCCCTCGCAGATCTTCAGGTTCAGGTCCTTGACCAGGGGTATGTCAGAGGAGGGGGCAGAGATGGAGACCCGCTCAAGCAGAAAAGCTGTGTCTGTTGACTCCGTGGCTGGCCGTCCCGAGGCTCTGGGTACAGAAGAGAGGGGTAGGAGGGTAGGCAGCGTGAGTACTGCGTGGGAGGCGCTGCTTCTCCAGAGACAGCCTTCTGCATTTGGAGTTTTATGTTAACATCTCAACTCCCTGGAACTCAGAACATAACCTCTTATGGAGTCAGGCTATTCACAGAGGTGATGGTGGAAGGCTGTTGGGGTGGACTCTAGGGGCAGGACAAGAGAAAAGGCCACATGAGGACAAGCAAGAAGGTGACTGTCTGCAAGCCAAGAGCAGCCAAAAGAGAAACCATCCCTGCTAACACCTTGATCTTGTACTTCCTGGAACTGTGAGAAAATTAATTTCTGATGTTGAAGTCAGTTTCAGTTTGTGGTATCGTATCCTGAGTCCATTAATACAGGAGTGGATGCTGGGGGTACCTACTCAGAGACCCACTGGGCAAAGCCCCAGATGTGACTGATGTTAATCAGTCTCAATGCCCATGAATCATAGATATTCTTCTCAAATGGAAGGCAAAGAAACCAGGTCAGGTGGCTGAGAAGCTTGTTCAGAGTTGCAGAACTGACTTTGGCTAATTCTAATGTTGGTGGGTCATGGTGTGATCAGAAAACTGATAGTAACATGGGAGTAGTTAATACACAGGAATAGAACTCTGGTTAAGCTCTGGAATTCCTAGCTCTTCGTGGATGCTTGTCTTCCCCACAGAACAACAACCCAATTCCTACAGTTCCTGTGTCATCCTCCCAGCCTCCAGGCCCACAGTGACATGAAACTGTGTGTGTGTGTGTGTGTGTGTGTGTGTGTGTGTGTGTGTGTGTGTGTGTGTATGCCCCAGGGATTGAACTTGAGGGCACCTGACCACTGTACTACACCCCCTGATCTTTTTATTTTCTTATTTTGAGACACTAAGTTGTCCTGGCTTCAAATCTGCAATCTTCCTGCCTCAGCCTCCTGAGCTGGGATTAAAGGCATGAGCTACCATGCACCCAGCCTAAATAGGTCAACTATTAAGACATTCATTCTTAAGAAGTGAGAGCTGAACACAGGACCTGTAATTCAGATTGTTCCATTTTTGAAAGCTCACCATGTGGCCAGAGTCCAAGCACTTTCTAAGTACTATAAACTCTAATCCTCACAACCAGGCAGGAGGAAGGTTTCATAACTTCGCTATTTAGAGATGAAGAAACTGAGGCCCAGGGGCTGGAGGTGTGGCTCAAGTGGTAATGCGCTCGCCTGGCATGCGCGGGCGCTGGGTTCGATCCTTAGTACCACATACAAATAAAATAAAGATGTTGTGTCCACCGAAAACTGAAAAATAAATATTAAAAAAAATTCTCTCTCTCTCTTTAAAAAAAAAAAAGAAAAGAAAAGAAACTGAGGCCCAGAACAGTTAAGTAATCTCCCAAGAAAGTAGAAATGAAGCAGATCCTGAAGACAGGGCAAGGTAAGAAACATTCCTGATTTCTAAAGATAGGAGAAGGAAGACATCTCTGGATCTGCAGGAAGCACAGAGAACAAAGAAGACACACCCTGCAGAAAAGGGCAGGCTAGAGCTCAGCAGGAAGAAGAGGAGGGGGTGATAACATTCAGGTTTTTGTTTTTTTGTTAAGGGGCCCAGGCAGGTGTGAGCACTTTGCTTCCATCAGCTGGGGGATGATGTAAACCCAAACACTGGGTGCCAAACCGTGTGACAGCAATCACAATGTGCTTGGCACCAGATGGAGGTTGCTTCCACTCACCTTACGACTCTGTTGCTACTCAGCTGGGAGGGGTAGGGCACCAGGGTGAACCCAAGCTGGGGATTCACGAGTACTCACTTGTCCAAGTCCCACTCAGTCTCATCCAGGACCTCACAGTCCTGCAACTTCAGGGCCATCTCCATCAAAGCCTCCTGAAGCTCCCCAATCCTGAGCAAGAAGCGAGAACCTGAGGCAGGGTCTGGGGTGCCAGGTGAAGTGACACTGACTCACACCCTCTAGTATATGGGGAGATTTTCTGTTCCCTTTCCCACTTAGCTGCTTCTTTCAACAGCACATACTCAGTTCAGGGTCCAGTGGGGTGGGACGAAGCCTCACCTGTGTGTGTAACCAGCCACGTCTGACAGCGTAGTGGAAAGGTCGATGAGTCGGGTGAAGCAGTTGATGAGGTACATGCACACAAAGGCATTCTGGACAGGATGGAGAGTGGTCAGTACCAGCCTCAACTCCCAGACCCTGGGTGCAGACCAGAGGATGGGGTGTGCAGCATGAGGGGTCACCAGGAGGGATTCTTACCTTGCTGACCAGAGTGCTCAGCTCTGTAGGGGTCAGGTCTCCATAGACCCCACTGAAAATGGGGATTGCGATGACAACATAACTCAGGATGCTGCCCAGATAGTCAAAGGTGTTGACACCAACTACAGGAGACAGAAAGTGGGAGATCTATGAGCTACTCAAGTGCTTTGAAGGGGACACAATCCTTGAGATGGGGAGCAGGAAGTCAAGCAGGACCACAATTCCCCTGGATCCTCATTCTCCTGAGGACACCCACGGCAGAGGCAGTGGCTCCCCTGAGTTAATTCCTTCATTAGAACACATTTCTCAGGACAGGTAAACAAGCACAGAGGTACGGGAAGGGAAGTGGACCATTCCCATTGTATGGTTCCCACCTCCAGGGAACCCTCTGCTTACTGTACAGCCAGAGCTCTTTGGACATCAGCTCCCTCTGGGTCTGAAGGAGTCTCTGCAGCCTGCGGTCTGTCCTCATGTGCTCCACATGCCCAGCTCTGATGAGAAAGGCTGGGATGTCCACAGGGCCTGCAGGGGCACCCCACCCCTCATCACGGCCTCCTTTAGGGACCAAGCCCATCCAAACAATCTTAGCTTCAGACCCTTTCTGTCACTAACAACCACTCATTGCTTGTTCTGCCTCATGATATTGTTTGTGGAAAGAACTCACACTCTAGACTTGGCCAGACCTGATTCAAATCCTGGCTCTAGCCAGTTTTTAGGCAGGTGACAGTAGCAGGTTACGTAAGCCTCTAGGACCTTATTTTTTCTCATCTGTCAAATGGAGCTAATAATACTTACATAATAGGTTAGGCTGAGAATTACGTTTCTGGATATAAAGTAGCAGACATGAGGGGCCCTCAACAAAAGCCGCTGTTATTAACCAAATAAATAAATTGCAGCAGACACTACTCGCCAGGCTCTACGCTAGTCAGCCAGTGCAATGAAGAAGTGGACAAACAGTTCTTGACTTCCAGAGGTCCCAGTTCAGAGGTCATGTGGACACACTGCATTGTTTCTGGAGTATAAAGTGTGAGCATGTCTGTCCTCAGGGCTATGGCAATAAACAGACCTGCCCACTAAGGAAGCCTGGGAAAGTACCTTGGAGCTTACTTGGGGCTTCAAGGATAAGTAGAAATTCTCCAGGCAGAAAAGATGGAGAAAAGGGGGGCACTTCAGATTTTGCACAGAGAGGCCACAGAGGAACAATACCTCCAAGAACTGTTTTCCCCAAAGCTGAGCAGAAGCTGCAGAATCTGAAAGCAAACTCGCCACCCATCCAACTCTCCCCACCCCACTACTCAATCTGGCTCAGATTCCTAATACTCTGGGTGTTCCCAAGTAGTGGTAGATGCAAAATACAGCAGAATCTGACAGAAGAACAAAGGACACAGGCCATTAGATCCACCCCAAGTACAGCTAATCCAAAAATTAGCAACTTCTTAACATAAACCTCTGGGCCCTGGACTATCAGTCCAAACACTGATAGTGGCCTTACACAAGGTAGATCTCAGGGATTGCCCTGGTCCTGGAGGGAAGGGACATTTCACAACACTGCCATCAGGAGACCACATATTATGGCGGTGTTTGTGGGGAGTAGGTCTCCTGAGAAGTCCCATGCTACAGAGAAAAAGAAACAGTCTTGGATGTCAGGTGCTAGGGAAAAAAGCTAATTCACAACAAGAAAACAGAGGTAGAGGTGATGCATCAGACATCAGCAAGATGGCGACACATCCCCTCATTTTATTCTGTGGCCATTTCAGGTCCCATGTTAGGCACTAAGACTAAAACTAGCTACTATAAGGAGACTCCAGCTAGGAGTCTCCTAGGACCTAAGGGCAAGGCAGAGAAGGGCAGTGAGAGGGTCTCAGGCAAATGTGACAGTGTTCAGTATGAGCTCTGGGGGTGGGAGAGTTATCAATTTCAACTTTCCTTCTTGGGTACTACCTCTGCAAGGTGGAAGGGGAACTCTCTCTACCGGACTCACCTGTAGAAAGCAGCAGGCTCAGCGTTCACCCGAATCTGCATGTGCTTGAACCTAGGCAGACCAAAGGGAGATGTGTACTAACAATGGAGAGCTCTGGATAGAGAGGAAACCCCTCCCTAAGAGCTCTGGCTGCCTCAACCAACCCTTCCCTGGTCTGTCTTAGGGATGGGAAGTCCCAAGGCCTGTTGGGGTAGCAAAAGCCATGCAAAGACAGGGCCACCCTCAGCTTTCTAATGAGAGGACAGGACAGGTGCATTCCTGTTCACAATCTCTCCTCTCCATAGGCCCAGCCAGGAGGCCAAGAAAATCATAGAGTAAGGGCTGGATCAATTAACAGACCTGAGTGGCCTAATCAACAGACCTGAGTCGTGTTGGTTAGACCAGAAGCACATGAGAAGACCCAGGGAGAATAAGGACTTTGGCGAGCTGGGGATATAGCTCAGTTGGTAGAGTGCTTGCCTCACATGCACAAGGCCCTGGGTTCAATCCCCAGTACCACAAAAAAAAAAAAAAAAAGGAGGCAAGCAAGGAATTTGGCAATGGACAACCAGACACTGTTCTCAATGCTTCTCATGTATAATCTCCTTATTCCTTAGTAGGCAAACATACATCCCATTCTAATGTGTAGAGATAAGAAAACCAAACATTTGAGATGTTGAAAGCCTTCACCTGAGATCACGCGGCTAGTAACTAGCACAGCTGGGATCTGAACTTCAGTAGTCTTACCCCAGACCCTATCCCTTAACCACCATGCCCAGCCCAGAAACCTCAAGCAAAAGACACACCTAAAATCCCCTTCTAGTTTCTCCTGCTGCACCAGCTTGGCCACAATGGGCCCCATCAAAGTTTTGTTCACCATGGTTCCCAGGATGAAATATCCGAAGATGCTCACAGGCCCAAGCCATCCTGTGCTGAAAGTAGAGTGAGAGGGTGAGGGAGGGTGTGGGGCACCTCACGGCCCCACAGGCCTCAGCCTTGCTCCCTGCCCCTTCCTGGATAGTCCCTGTCCAGTCTCAACAGCTCTGTGGACCCTCTCCTCTTATGAGGGGACATCTGATACCTGGTGTGAGCTGTCAGAGTTTTAGGATCACTGTGACACTGAAATATCACATGGGGTCAAGGAGAATAGAGGCCAGGGCACAACCGCTAGGAAGACTTCTTTGGGTCAGGTGGGGGCAGGGAAGGCAAGACATCTTGGACTCTGACCTGACCTCTGAGAGACAGACTCTGGGGAAACTCTGGGGGAGAAGGGCCTGTACCTCTGGAAGCACTGGTAAGTATAGTAGATGAGCGTGAACGGGGAGATGATCAGCTTGCTGACCATGCTGCTGAGCTGCCGGCAGAATCGCTCCACATCCTGGCTGATGCGCTGGTCCCTGCAGCCAATCACATCAGCTGGGTTCAAGGGCCAAGAAAGCAGGGCACTCTCATTTCTCCTGACTTTGCCTTTCAGTGCCCTCAGCAACGACCCCAGGGAAACATCCAGACAAGGCTGGTTTCCTAGAGGGAACTAAACCCTTAGAACCTCTATACACGGTTCTAGGCAGCTGCTTCTTATGGTGCCTCAGTTTACTCCCCAGAGAAGTAGAAATGAAAGGCCCAGCATGCAGGAGCCTCAGCCAGCTCTGTGCACAGCCAAAGGAAAACTTGAGAGTAGAAGAGCTACCTTTCTAGACAATTAGGAAGGTCCCCTTATCTCATCCTCCCCAGCCTCTCTGCAGTTCTGAGCCTGCCCCAGTACAGCGGTCTGCCTAGGACAGCCTCTCCAGGGTGGAGTCATCAGGAAGGGGCTAAGTAAGCAGCAAAGGAAGCACCTTCACTGTGAAGCACAGCTTGAGCTGAGGAAGGGCCTCCCAGGTAGCCAAGTGCTTGCGGGGGTGGGGGGTGGGGGGGGGTGGTGGTGGTGGTGTAGTGTGAGAGGGGAGTGATAAGGAGAAACACCATAGATCTCTCTGCACTACCAAGGCTACCCTGACTTCTATTCCCAGTGAGAGATGTGACCCTGGGGAAGTCACTTGCAATTCTTGGGACTCAGTTTCCTCACCTATAAAAAAAAGAATAGAAGCTGGGAGGTGACAGAATGAGAAACTAAATACTACATCAGACCCAGACAGCAGTAACTTTTGGGGTTTTTTTTGTTATTTTGCTGCTAAAAATTCAAAACCTGTTTTTTGTTTGTTTTTTTTAAGTGAGGATGTTTTCTTCACTTGCCTTATTTAGAAGCCCAGGATATGAAATGAACAAAAGGGAGCTGCTCATGCCTCTTTTTGGCTCCCTATTCTCAGCCCTGCAGCCTCCCAGGGGTTCTCTGCAGAGCATCCTTCCCTACAGCTCTGGGAAGCAACATTGCCTGCTATAGATGACCTCCATGAGGTCTGCAGCCAGATGAACGGGCATGCAAAGGGAACAAGGACCGAGGGGGAAGCCTACGGGTTATCGATGTCATCCCGCAACACATTGAGGGTGTAGTACACGCGGGCCCGGAAGTAGAGGCAGTGTAGGTGCTCAGTGAGGTCCTTCCTCCAGCTCACATACAGCAGGTTGCAGGTGAACTGGTCAAAGCTCTTCAGCTGTGCAGTGGGGGAGACAGGAAGAAGGAACGCAAGACTCAGTTCAAAGCTCAGGGCTCGCAGGAGCCTTTGCTAACTAGGCCCAGCCCATTCTGATCACTCAGCACTTTCCTCGTGTAAAGCTTCAAATCATGGGACTCACCCTTCCCATTCACTCACGTGTTTATTTCTTCACCAAATCTTGAAGGACTTACCAAAAGCAAGACCCTCAATCCCCTTTCTACAACTTACTATCTTACACTGAAAGCATAACAGTTTCTGGAGCTTGGGAACCATATTATCATTTATGCTTTTACTCCTCTGTCCCCAAAGTGTGGAAGAGGATTCTGGGTGGCCAGTGCTTTTCTAAATGAAGATCCATCAAACATGGCCAAAGCATGATGGGGGCGGGGTTCCCTATAAAACAACTGGTGCAGCTTGAGAGAACATTAGGTTGAGTCCTGGCAGATACCTGACTCATCATCTGCCACGTGCAAAGCACTTCTGCTGTGCTAAGCACTAGGGAAAGAGGAATGAGCTCACAGCCATCCAGGGAGCAGACAATGATAAGGATGTGACAGCAGAGGTCAACTCAAGGAATTAGTTAAGTACAGGAAAAGGGCTGCATTTGATGGAGGAAACATGAAGGAGAAACTTGAGGAGGTTTCAAAAGAGGGGACAATGGAGGTAACTTGAAAAAAATGAGCAGGCCATAGTCAAGTGAACGAGAGAGATGGGGAAAGAAGGCCATTCTGTAAGAAAGCAGCAGGTGCTAAAACTGGAGCTGTGACATATGCCAGGATGAATCACAACCTCAGCAGCCAGAGGAGGAGCAGCAGCTCTAGCTATTGATCCTGGTTTTAAAGTGCTCTGCCTCCCTGAAGCAAGAGTTCTGAGAACTTCAGGGACAATGACTATTTCCACTAAATGGTGAATTCATCCAAACCTTTCAGCCTAGCCTTAGGAGTTTGAAACACCTGAGACATTAGTTCCAAAGGAAGCAACAGTAAGATCAATGCCCTGCAAAGAGTTCTTACTTTCAGGGAAACTTTCAGGGAAACCTTCAGTTCTAACCTCCAGTTCCCAGAAAAAGGAGGAAACACATTGCACACTGATTCCTGTTTCCTGGAGTTGAAGTCCCACTGGGCAATCCACTCACACTAGCCTGGGTGAAAGGAAAACCCTTACTGTGGAGTTGAGAACGATGAGCACGAGAGCCAGAAATGTCAGCGCCTTAAACCCATCCAAGTCTTTGTTTCCCAGGACCCCAAAGTACTGACTGGGGATCAAGCCGACCTGGTAGATTACCAATTGTTCTGCAAGGAGGAAGAGGAGTCAGAAATTAGTGATGAGGGAAAAGGAGGGAGGTTTGCTGAATCCTTGCTTCATAAACACCCCAGAGAGAAGGAAAGGGACCCAAAACCAGGGCTCTACCCACCTCTTCAAAGTCCAAGTTACTCACTCACCCATTAGGGCCACACACAAAAGAGTCAGGAACATCAAGACATTCTGTGACGACCAAGAAGGAAACAAAACCTTCTGTATCTTTAGGAACCGATGGAGAAAGTGCAGATCTAACTTGGGCCTAAAGAAAAGTCAGGAAGCAGAGAGAAGACCAGAAATTTGTAAGCCTTAGAAAGCAGTTATGAAAGCCAGGCCCACACACCTGTATCCCTGTGGCTTAGGAGGCTGAGGCAGTAGGATCAGAAGTTCCAGGTCAGCCTCAGCAACTTAGAGACCCTCAGTAACTTAGCAAAGTTGTGTCTCAAAAAATAAAAAGGGCTTGGGATGTGCTCAATCCTCAGAATCAACACAAACAAACAAAGGAGAGGAATAAAGCAGTTGTGGAGATAATTACACACTGTTCTGTAGAAAATCCAGGCTATAAAGAAAAAAGTGATGGAATTAACTTTATTAGGACGAATATTTTTGTTCAGTGGAGTACCAGAGATCTTAGTTAAAAGAATTAGATTAGAAATTTGCAGATGGATTAAAGAGAAATTAAAATTTAAAGCGGTGCCAAGAACTGAGAAAGATCATCCACTCAAATCTGTGCACTTGTGGCTCCCACGCATGCAGTCAGTTACGAAGGACAGGATACCACAACCAGGGTGCAGCAGGCGGCAAAATGACCCCTGAGGACCGCAGCAAAGGGCAGCAGCCGATGCAAAGCAGCCTAGGATCCGCGCGGAAGGTGGGCGTCCTTTCAAGAGTTGCTCTTTATGCTCAGACGTCACTGGAGCCGGCTGGGGGCTCCAGGAGGACACGGCACGGAGGCAGGAGCGCTTCTCCAGTCATGGGAAGAGGCCCCGCGCTCACCGAGCCCTCCTCGCCAGCACTCTGCTCACCTGGCACCAGCTCCGGGCGCTGGCCCCCGGACCGCCATGGCCCGGGATCCGACAGACAGGGAACCCGGCCACCCCAAGTTGAGCCCTGGGCAGAGTCCGCGGAGCTCGCGGCCAGTCCCGGGGAGGGGCGGGGCCCCAGCGACCACAGAGAGGGTGGTGGATAGAGAGGAAGGCGCCGTGCAACTCGGTCGCTCCCGGAAGTGGCCGACTTCTCTGAAAATACCAACGAGTGCCCTGCATCGATTTGGCTGGCCCAATTAGCTAGAGCGTCCCCTTCTGGATCTGGGAGATTTCCCCTTTGACAGGAGGTTGCAGGGGATGTAATTATTTTATGACAACTATTTGGATTCTGACTAGATTTTTTTTTAGTTGTAGTTGTACACAATGCCTTTATTTTATTTATTTTTATGTGGTGCTGAGGATTGAACCTAGCACCTCGCATGTTCTAGGCGAGCGCTCTACCACTAAGCCACAACCCCAGACCCCCATAGTAGATGTTTCATACATTCTCCCAGGGAAGCCGGCGAGATCATTAAAAAAAACAAACAAACATGAATCAGAGCCGGGCGCACGCCTGTAATCCCAGCGACTCGGGAGGCTGAGGCAGGAGGATCTTAAGTTCCAGGCCAGCCTGGGCAATTTAGGGAGACCCTAAGCAACTTAGCAAGGCCCAGTATCAAAATACAAAATAAAGGGGCTGGGGATGTAGCTCAGTTGGTAGAGTGCTTGCCTTGCATGCACAAGGCCCTGTGTTCCATCCCCAGCATCCCCCCCACCCCCCAAAAAATTAAAAGGGCGAGGCCTGTAGCTTAGTGGTAAAGCATGCCCGGGGTTCAATCCTCAATGACAATACATAATTAATTAATAGAATAAAAACAGGAATCAGGGGACTGGGGATATAACTCAATGGTGAAGCACTTGCCTAAATGCATAAAGCTCTGGATTTTACCCCTAGCACCAAAGAGGAAAAAAAAAGTTCTGATTTGGTGTTTAGTGGCTTTACTGTCCCAGGCCCCCTTGACACTGTGTATTTAAACTTAGGAAGTGTTGGGGCCCACACATGACACTGTGCTTTGACATGCTGAGTAGTTGGAACTAAAGGAGATTGAAAGGCTTCAGAAGCAGACTCAGAAGCAAGTTCTGACTTCTTGTCCTCTAGCCTCTCTTTCTTCCTTGAAGCAAATCACAGAAACCAGAATTCTTCTTTACCAAGACAGGTTATAGAAACTGGAACCTCTCTCCCTCAAAGCTAGGCATTAAACCTATAAATATTAATTGAAACTTCCTCCACCTTTCTCTGTAGGAGCCAGTCATGAAGAAATTCTCTGATCAAAGACCTTAGTTCCAGGTGGGTCCTGCCCTGTAAACTGGAGAAGGAATGCTGGGCCTAGAGGCCAGGAAGAAAATGAACAAGACATCTCAAACTGAAAAACACACAGGCATGGTTTCTGCTTATGCTTTTCTTGTACTAGGATGATACTTCCTTTTCCAGCTGATAGACTCTTAGACTACTTCCTCATTCTCATACATAAAGAGAGGATAAAAAAGGGGGAAGAAAGAAAGTGATTTTGTAATTACCATCAAGTTTTAGATGATGCAGTAGTTTCATCTCCAGGACTTGTAGCTGTGTCTGCCTGAGAGCGCAGGTTAATCATAAGGAAGTTTCTGCAGCATAACAGATCATAGCAAAATACCAGATGCTACCAGATTGCAGTGGTTAAAATATGACACACTCACTTTATAGAATACATTTCTTAGCCATTAACAAGAATGAAGGCTGGGTGTGGTGGCACTCGCTTGTAAGCCCAGCAGCTCCGGAGTCTGAGCAGGAGGATCATGAGTTTAAAGCCAGCCTCAGCAAGGCCTTAAGCAATTTAACAAGATCCTCTCTCTAAATAAAATATTTTGAAAAAGAAAAATACTCAAGAATAGTTGCTTAATTCAAAATGTATCCCCGTGGGCTGACCAAGTGAAAACACCTGTATTGTAGCTGGTGTGGCAGCTTCTCCATGTGAGACCAGGCTTTGTCTCCAGATAGGGATAGAACAGGAGGGATAAAGTTGTCAGCTGAACAGAGACATGCGAGGCAAACATTTGAGGAACTTTTGGGTTCAGTCCCAGTACTACCAAATAATAGAATAGTAATAATAATAATAATCATCATCATCATCCATAACCAAAAAAAAAAAAACCCTAACCAAAACAAAAACAGTTCAGTGATGCTAAGGAAACTATAAGTAGGGTATCACAGGTTGAGTCCACTGGGACCATACTATGGAACTTTTCTTGACATTTACAAATACTCTTGGGATCACACCTGTGGAAGAAAGAGGAATTTGGCAGAGGGAGAAATCCAGCTGAGAGGTAAGTCCTATGACATCCTTGGTCAACCTCATGAGGAGTATCTGAGCTAAAAGGGCCTAAGTTGTCCCCTGTTGGACCCAAATAGCCACCCTTTTCTACCCACCCCACCAGTCTTTAGACATGGGTTACCTATTAAAAAAAAAAATCATGGCCTTGGGCAAGTCTATGCTGTAGGGAAACAATCCTTGAAGGGGCTGACAGCACTCTCAGCAGCTAAGGCAACAAGGCTTCTTGAAAGGGCCTAAAGGCAGCATCTCCATGTTCCTCCCAAGGAGTATGAGGAGGACGAGGGCTGGGGTAGGATTGTTCCTTCGGATAGGGTGGTTAGGGAAGGAAGGTTTTTGATGGCAACCTGAATGAAGTAAGGAAGGAGCCAGGCACATGCTGAGGAAAGCTTTCTCCATAAAGGGAACAGCAAATACAACTGCCTGGGAGGGAAATTTCTTGAGACGTTCAAAATGGCATGGCTGGCCAGGCTCATTCTTGTAATCCCAGTGGCTCTGGAGGCTGAGGCAGGAGGATCGCAAGTACAAAGCCAGCCTCAGCAACTTAGCAAGACCCTGTCTTAAAATAAAAAATAAAAAGGGCTGAGATAGTGGCTCAGTGGTAAAACATCCCTGAGTTCAATCTCCTTAACAAAAACTGGTAGAGCCTTTTGCCTAGTATGCATCAGGCCCTGGGTTCCATTACTCGAATAGCCAGGGGAGGGGGCAGGGAGAGCAAGGCAGGATCATTTGTGTCAAGTTCTGCTGAAAAGTGTGGATGAGGACTGAGAATTACCCCCTGGAATTGCATCCTGAATCTTATCAGTGACTTTGATAAGACCAAGTTCCTTGGAGGAAATTGGGGGTGGGGATGGTGTTAAATGGTGATTATAGCTAATTCTTTCAGAGTCATGTCTTTTAAAAAGGAACAGATAATGTGTCAGTTTACAGGCCCCCCCCCCCCCCCCCCCCCCCCCCCCGTGTTGTGGCTCAGTGGTAGAGCACTTGCCTATCAAGTGTGAGGCCCTGGGTTTGATCCTCAGCACCACATAAAAATAAATAAATAAAATAAAGGTTAAAAAAAAAAAGACATTTGTAGGCTAAGGGAAGACCTAGCAGAGAGGAAAATTATTGATGTCTCCCTCTATCCAATACTTCATAAATCTTAGGAACTGCATTAGGCATTTCATGTGGATTACTTAAGCTACACACCCAACCAATAGTGTTATCCAATAATAGAGTTATCCCCATTTAACAGAAGACAAAACTGAGGCACAGAAGGGATCAGCTACATATGATAAGTGAGGAAACTTGGATATAACCAGGATGTCTGATTTCACTGCCCATATTCTCACTTTCTTTTTTTGCCTAAATTTACCTTTTTATTCTAAATTTTAACTGCTGGCTAAAATTTATATGCATTATCATGTGTTTCCCCTTTGGGGAACTATTGGACTTTCAAGACTCAGTTATAGGTAATTAGGTAATTCCCAGGAATTTGTACCTGACTGCTCCTACCCCTACCTCCTCTGCATCCAGAGCAAACCTCTACCAGAGTCCCTGTCATCACCATATTGCGTCTGTTCATTTTTCAGTTTCCTACAGTGGAGCATGTACTCCTCAAAGGCCGGGATTGCATCTAATTCACCCATCCATCCCTGGACAGACAGTTTTCATACAGTAAATTTTTGTCAAGTAGTTGAATACATGGATGATTGAATGAATGTAAAATGTCATCCGTCCGTATCTGCTGATTTTGTATCCAAGGATCCAATCAAGCCTGGATCACAAATATTTAGAGAAAAAAATTATCACTGTACTGAACATGTACAGACTTATTCCCTTACATACAATACGGTATGATAACTAATGCATTTACATTGTCTTAGATGTTATAAGTAATCTAAAGAGGATTTAAAGTGTATGAGAGAATGTGTGCCGGTTATATGCAAATACTACACTATTTTGTAGAAAGGACTTGAGTATCCACAGCTTTTGGTGTCCTGAAGAGGGAAGATACCAAGAGACAACTGCACTTAGGAATATTGGAAGCCACAAGATAGCTGATTATGTGCAGCTATATTTATAAACTGGTTATAAATAATGTAAACAAAATGCTCTGAAAATTCAGAGTACATAAGAATTCTTGGGAAGTGTGATTCCTTTGAGAATCACAGTGTTTGTTAAGCAGTACAAGTTCCTGGGAGCTGGAGTATAGCTCAGTGGTAGAACATGTGCTTAGCATGCATGAGGCCCTGGGTTCCATCCCTAGTAGCAGGAACATACTTGCACATGTGTGTACATGGTATAGATTCCTGGGCATTTCTGGAGTATGAAGTGAAGTCAAAATTAGTATAAGAAATATCTTGCTTTGCCAAAAATTCCATGCAACTACCCCATAGTCCTACCCCTGGGAGGCAGGAGAATCAGGAGACTTGGATGTCTCTCACAAGAAATTCAAATTGAATGGATGTCCTGCATGTTTATTTGCCCCACCTGGCAACCTTTCAACTGGGAGACCTTGGCCAGACTGCATAGTTTCTTTGAACTTATTCTCCTTATCTATAAAATGGAGAAATTGGAGCTTTTCCTGTGATGATGGTTAAGTAAGATCGTCATAAAAAAGTGCTTAGCATGGCAAATGGCATATGGTAAGAGCCTAATAAATGAGCCACAAGGATTCATAACATTTATTTTAATATCAGTATCTCCTAGAGCATTAAAACATAAGCCATCAATTATATTGATGTAAGTTTCGCAGAAATGATCACTGTCAGTTTACATGAATCTGGAGACTGCCTGGCAGCTGGCTGAGATGGTGCTTAAGTCAGTCCTGGACCCCAAAGAAAGAGCTAGTGGCACTAATTAGTAATTTCTCCATCAGACCTTGGAGTGTCCTCAAACGGAAAGTTTAAAAGTGTGATTCTTCCAGATACCAGTAGGGGGAGTAGGTGCATTTTGGGACAGGGCTGGAATAATAACAGGATCCAGGGAAACAGTACTAGCTGTAGGTTTCCTGTTTTGAGAACAAAAGAGGGTGTAAGAAAGTCCTGGGAGTGCACTGGTCCTGAATTAGTGTGGACCCCCAAAATGCCCAGAAAATCATCCTATACAGGACCAACCCCTATGTACCATCAATGCGAGGATAGTGAAGAAAATAGGAAGTCAGTATAAATTCGAGCATACATCATGTAGAAGGAAAGAGATTTGGTATGTTGAAAGTCACCAAAAAACCAAAAGCAAGTGACAGAGCAAGAGAAAAAAATTTGCATTGCATTACAAAGACTTCCAAAAATGCAGGAAGACAATCCATCCATCATAAAACCAAAGACTAAGTAAATAAATACAAAGAATTTTAATAAAAGATAGATTGCTGGGGTTGCAACCTAATGGTGGAGCATTTGCCTAGCATGAATGAGGCCCTGGGTTGGATACCCACCATGGCAAAAAATAAAACTTAAAAAGACAGGTATGAACAGACAATCCGCTTAAGAAAATGCAAATGGCAAACATATCCTCTAGCAACAAGGAAATACAAATTAAAACAACACTACAGGGGATTTCTTGTTTTCTATGATTATTAGAGGGGAAAAATAATATTAATTGAGCATGTTATTATTCTATGCCAGGCTTTGTGCTAAGAGCTTTCTAAACATTAACTCAGCATTGAATCGTTTTAAACAAAACCCTGAGAAGTAGGAACAAACATTATCCACATTTTACCTGCGGAAAACTGTGGCTTGGAAAGGTTATTGACTTGCTGGGGATTTACCCAGTTGGCAAGGACAGGGGATTTGGACCCAGGTTTGTATGGTTCCAAGTCCTTCCTCCCCCTGCACTGGCTTATTGAGGACCTCAAATATATTTTTATATGTCCAAGCAACATCTAGTGTTTGAATAAAGTGACTTGGAGAAGGCCCTGAAGCTGTGAATCCCACGTAGCTGAAGAGGCACAGAAAAGCCAAAGCAAACAAACCTCCCAAATCCCAGAAAATCCAAAATTCTTAAGAGTGGGCCAGGGAATCCACCCATTTTGGCAGAACTAGAAAATGGGAACTGGAGAGATGGGGGCTCGAGATGACAATCCAGGGGTGGAGGAGCCACTTTGTGGCAGCATCCTAAGCAGGATGGAGTCTGGCTGGCCAGAAGTTTGACAGCCTTGCAGGCTGCAAGCAGAGGAATCTGTTTGTCTGGTCCACTGCATGCTGAGTTGCCATTCTCATTTCTAAATCTTCCAGGCCCCAGTCCACAATGCCCTCCCCCATTGTCGCACCTGCTGGCAGCGGGGGCTCCGCTGAATGGACAAGTTCCAAGAATCCGAGAATTCTTGCCCCTTCCCCCTCCTTTTACATAGCCAAGCCCTGGGACAAAAGGCGCCCGGGGTCTGGAGCTTCTTCCTCCGGCTCCTGCCAGCTCAGAGGAGTGCCAGACAGCTGGAGCCAGGCTCCACACCACACCATTTACATTTTTTACAGCTTCCCCACTCTGCCATGGCCACATCCCTGTTAGACCCTGGGATCCTTCTCATGGTCCCTGGGAGGTTGAAGGGGCTTGCCAGTGAAGAAGGTAGGCACAGGGCAGGGATACCAGTGTGCTGGGCATGGTGGGGGTCACCTTCTGGATTCCAGAGCTGGACATATGGGGGGCCTTTGTTCAGAACAACACATCCCACCCACCATGCAGCAGCAGCAACTGGAAGCTGCTTGCCTATCACTTGGTTGTGAATCTGAGCCACACATGGTGTTTGCCCTGTAGGATACTGGCCCCCGTCTTTCTTAGATGGCTCTCTTATTCACTGATAAATAGAGCCTATTTATTGAGCACCTACTGTGTGTCAGGGATGGTGATAAGTGCTCTGTCTCTGTTCCCTTATTTACTTCTCACAGCTGTCCAGCTGAATTAAACATGGACCCAGCTTTCAGAGGAGAATAGTGGCTTACTTTAAGTCTCCTCAAGGACAGCTGGACTACTACTGCTACTTCTTCTTCTTCTTTGTTTGGTATCAGGACACTTAATCACTGAGCCATGTCCCTAGCCCTTTTTTATATTTTATTTAGAGACAGGGTCTTGCTGAGCTGCTTAGGGCTTCCGTAAGTTGCTGAGGCTGGCTTTGAACTCACAATCCTTCTGCCTCACCTTCCAGAGCTGCTGGGATTTCCAACATGTTCCACTGTGCCCAGATGCCTCTCACTTCTTGAAGCCCCTTCAGAATCCAGACTTGCCTTGGATATGCTACTCCCTGATTTTGCCTCCTTCTCTTGTAGGCCCTACCCTGGTGGACTGAGCCTACTTTCAGATAAAATGAGGGCTGGTTGATTCTGTGTGTGTGTGTGTGGGGGTGCTGGGGACAGAGCCCAGGGGTGCTCAAACACTGAATTACATCCCCACCAGTCCTTTTTATTTTTTCATTTTGAGACAGAATATATGTTAAGTTGCCCAGGCTGGCTGATCATTAGGGATCCTTTCACCTCAGGCTTCTGAGTCCTTGGAATTACAGATGTGCACTGCCATGCCCAACTAGAACTGGCTGATTCTAACTGGAATGTTCTACCACTCCTAATAGCCCATTGAAACTTTTCCAACTTCTGAGGTTATGAGCCAACACATCAAAGCGCACCCTGCAGGGACAGGAAGGGACACCCTGTATCCAACCCACTTTAGAAAAGTCAAAATGGACCTGGCAGAGGTGTTTATGTGTTCAGCCTGCCCACTCAGCCCTCTGGCTCAAGGGCCAATGGATCCCTGCAACCCCTTGAAGAAACAATAATTTCACCTCTAAACCACCAAATGATTAAAATAAATAAATAAATAAATAAACAAATAATAAAAATGCTTTCTTTATTTACCACTACCAAAAAAATTATTTATACTTTTTTTTTTTTTAAGTACTGGGGATTGAACCCAGGGTGCTTTATCACTGAGCTATACTCCCAGCCCTTTGATTTTTTAAGACAGAGTCTTGCTAAATTGTTGAGGTTGGCCTGGAACATGAGTTCCTCCTGCCACAGAAATTCCACTTCCCAGATGTATCAAATAGTCACAGAGCAGAAACATTTGCATATTTGCAAATATGTTAATTGCAACATTGTAATCAAGAAAAACTGAAAACGAACTAAATATTCAATTGGAAGGGATTGCTTAAATAAATTATACACCCATACGATAAATATTCTGCAGCTACCCAAAGGTATGAAGTAACTTCATGTGTACTGACAAGAAAAGACATCTGTAAAGTATTAGAAGTATTATAGGGGGCTGGGGTGTGGCTCAAGAGGTAACACGCTAGCTGGGTTCCATCCTCAGCACCACATTAAAAAGAAAAAAAAGATGTTGTGTCCACCAAAAACTGAAAAATAAATATTAAAAAAATTTCTCTCTCTCTCTTAAAAAAATAAATAAAAGAAGAAGTATTATAGGGTTAAAAAAAGCAAGTTAGGGGTGGGGATGCAGCTCAGTGGGGAGCATGTGCCTGTTGCTTGCACTTGGTTCAATCTGGGCTCTGGGTTCAATCTCCAGCATCAAAAAATAAAAAATAAAAAGCAAGTTGTAGGGCTGGGAATATAGCTTAGTTGGTAGAGTGCTTGCCTCACATGCACAAGGCCCAGGGTTCAATCTCCAGCACCACAAAACAAACAAACAAATCAAAGTCAGCTTCAACAACTTAGTGAGCCCTAAACAACTCAGCAAGACCCTGTCTATAAATAAATATAAAAAAGGGTTGGGGATGTGGCTCAGTGGTAAACCACTCCTGGGTTCAATCTCTGGTACCAGAAAAAGATAAATAAATAAAAATTTCAAAAAGGACTGCAGATATAGTGTTAGAGTTCCCCTGGGTTCAACTCCCAATGTGGTAAAAATAATAAATAAATGAATAAAACAAAACCAAAAGGTAATCCCAGCTACTTGGGAAACTGAGGCAGGAGGGTCACAAATTTGAGGCCAGCAAATTTGAGATCACAATTTGAGGTCACAAATTTGAGATCCTGTCTCAAAATGAAATAAAAAGGACTGGGCAGATAGTTCAGTGGTAGAGCGCTTGCCTCACATACACAAGGTCCTAGTTTTAATACCCTTCACTGAAAAATTAAGAGATAGAAGGAAGGGCTGATTCAAAAAGTAATAAGAGGTGTTAATTCTAGTTGAATTTTTTTTTTTCTTTCTGTGCTGGGAATGGAACTCTGTACTTTTGTGCATGTTAGAAAAGCCCCTGTACCACTGAACTATGCCCCAGCCCTATATGAAATCTCAACACATATTCCCTGCCCTGCTCTTTCTGAAAATACAAAGGGCCAGGGGTAGCTTTGAATGGTGATGACACATAGTTAAGTGTGGAGTTAGTTAAACTGTGGCCCTCGAGATATTGAACTCTCAACTGAGGCATTCTGGAAGCTTCCCACTTGGCTTCAGGAGATCAAATCTTCAAGAGCAGAGACAAGGGAAAGAGCCCACGTTGCTACCACGTGAAGGACAGAATCTCCAGTTAAGTACCTTGCACTGGGCGTGACTCAGTGGTGCTCAGTAAACCTGGCATTTTCCATTTTCTGGATGGAGGGAGCTCAGAGGTGATCTGAGTCCATGCAGGCTCAGGCTCTACACATTATATTGTGTGCTCCTAAAAACAAGTGTTTGCAGCAGGTATGCTGATGTCCCCATTTTACTGATGAGGAATCTGGGCCTATTCAAATTAAAAGACAGTACTGTCACCTCCAAATTCTATACTTTGCTCCCCATACTGTTACTTTTTAGGGATGTTTGGGTTGGGGGGCTAATTGTGTCTAATCTTTTTTTCTTCATGTTCCTCCTCCTCCTCCTCCTTCTTTTTTTTTTTTTTTTAATTGAATCCAGGGGCGCTTTACCACTGAGCCACATCCCCCTTTATATTTTATTTTGAAACAGGGGGGGCTGGGGATGTGGCTCAAGCAGTAGCACGCTCGCCTGGCATGCGTGCGGCCCGGGTTCGATCCTCAGCACCACATACAAACAAAGATGTTGTGTCCACTGAAAACTAAAAAATAAATATTAAAAAAAAAAATTCTCTCTCTCTCTCTCTCTCTTAAAAAAAAAAAAAAGATTGAAACAGGGTCTCACTAGTTTGCTGCCTTGCTAAATTGCAGAGGCTGGCTTTGAACTTGCAATCCTCCTGCCTCCACCTCCTAAATTGCTGGGATTGAGGTATGTGCCACCATGCCCATCTTCATGTGCATTTTATATGCCTCCAAAGGAAGGAAGTGTGTGGCTGGAGTTATATGGGATCACTGCTTAGAGATGATAGGACTTTAAAAAGACTGTGCCCAGGGCTGGGGTTGTGACTCAGTGGTAGAGAGCTTGCCTAGCATGTGTGAGGACTGGGTTCAATTCTCAGCACTGCATATAAATAAAGGTCCATCAACATCTTAAAAAAAAAAGACTATGCCTAGCGGTGGTGCCCACCTATATTCTCAGTGACTCAGGAGGTGGAAGCAGGAGGACCACAAGTTCAAGACCAGCCTCAGCAATTTAGCAAGCCAATGTCTCAAAATAAGAAATAAAAAGTGCTGGTGGGGATGTGCCCAGAGGGTTTAGCTCAGTGGTACAGTATATGCCTAGCAAGCACCAGGCACTGGGTTACATCCCCAGCCCATGCACAGAAAAATGATTGTGCCCAAATGTGTTTCTGGAAGGCAAAGTGATGCCATGAAAGAAAAGGAAGGCTCTGTCTCTGGGCCCCAAGAGAACGGAGAGGTCTTTGGGCCTTTGTTCTGCACTGAAGATAGAGCCTCCTCCACCCCCATTCTCACCCCTACCCCAAGCCTTCCACTGCCTCTTCCCTCAAAGCAACTCCCCCTCACCCAGTTTTCACACCTGTGTTTCCTGGCCTGGCAGGGCACTTTATCTTCCCACCTCAGAGAATTTGGTTCTCTTCCTGTTCAGTCCTTTTTTTTTTTTTTTTTTTTTTACTTACTGTGACAACCTTGACAGTGCCCTTTGATATTGACTTATTGTCTCTTTCTAATGCTTTTCTTAGTGCTTGACTCATACCCATGGAAAACCAGGGTTTTGAGCTGGGAGTGGTGTGGCACTGTATTCCCAGGAATCCTGGAGACTAAGGCAGGAAGATTGCAAGTTTGAGGCCCTGGCCATCTAGTGAGATCCCATCTGAAAATCAAAAAGGCTGCGGGGCCCGATGGTGCACTCCTGTAATCCCAGTGACTCTGGAGGCTGAGGCAAGAGAATTGCAAGTTTGAGGCCATCCTCAGCAATTTAGCAAGAAGCAGGGGTGCTGGGGATGTAGCTCAGTGATAAAGCACTCCCAGGCTCCATCCCTAGTACCACACACACACCCACACACACAAAAAAAAAAACCAAAAACAAAAACAAAAAAAAACAGAACAGGAATTTCTTGGGCTAGTTCAGTATGCTCTGGGTTTGATCCCCAGCACCCCAACAGGGATGCCTTGAGCACCCACTAACAGCCAGCAGTGTAGGTGGGAGAGTCCATCTGCAACTTCCATTGCTGCCTGTACCTGGACTCCCTGCCCCATCATCTTTGTCTCCTGGCCTTGTGGCTCCTGTGCCTCTTTCTCCAGGAAAGCTTCATGGATCATAGCTGTTCCATGTCCTAATGGCAATGTGGACACCTCTACCCTATAGCTTCCTATATTCTATATTAAGGTTATAGTGATTTGTATACATATCTCCTCCATGGATAGAGCCTTTCCTGGGAGGCAGAAGCAATATTCTCTCTCTCTCCTTTTTGATACTAGAGATTGAACTCAGAGGCGCTTAACCACCAAGCCACATCCCCAGCCCTGTTTATTTATTTATTTTTATTTAGAGATAGGGTCTCACTAAGTTGCTTAGGGCCTCACTAAATTACTGAGACTAGCTTTGCATTTTTTTTTTTTTTAAAGAGAGAGTGAGAGAGGAGGGAGGGAGAGAGAGAGAGAGAGAGAGAGAGAGAGAGAGAGAGAGAGAGAGAGAGAGAATTTTTTTTTAATATTTATTTTTTAGTTCTCGGCGGACACAACATCTTTGTTGGTATGTGGTGCTGAGGATCGAACCCGGGCCGCACGCATGCCAGGCGAGCGTGCTACCGCTTGAGCCACATCCCCAGCCCTAGCTTTGCATTTGTGATCCTCCTGCCTCAGCCTCCAGAGCTTACATATATGCACCACCGTGTCTGACTTCATTTAATCTTTACAATGATTCTATGAGATAATTGCAGTTACAATTGTCATTTAACAAATGAAGAAACTGAGGCAGTTTATTTTGAAACAGGGTCTGAAAAAAGAAGTTATGTTCACACAGGTAGCAAGTGGGATCTGAATGCAAGCAGTGTGGTTCCAGAAACTGTGCTTATAGTCACAGCCCTCAGAATGCCAGTCAGAGGCACTCTATGCATAGGGCTGGGTTGTGAACTTGCCTAGTAGCAGCTAAGGTCAAGAAAGAAAGGCACCCAGAAAAGTTCATGAAGAACAAAAAACTACCCAAAGTCTGCACAAAGTCCTGGGTTGTCTCCAGTACCATGTACACACACACACACACACACATACACACACAACCAAATACAACGTCCCCCCACCAAAGCCATTTGGTTTGTACAAATATACAGCTTTTTGTGATCTTGAGTTTGAAAGAACTCACAAAGGCACTGTTTCCAAATAGATCAGCACACTCCAGGTGTTGTGGTGCACACCTGTAATCTCAGCAGCTCCAGAGGCTGAGACAGGAGGATCAATGTCAGGAAATTCAATGTCAGCCTCAGCAACCTAGTGAGTGTCTAAGCAATTTATTTAGTCATTTATTTTTTGCTGATAAACAGGTGTTTAATGATACAATGCTCTTCACAGGGATGACTACAGAGACTTTTTAAAACTAATTTTGTGTGTGTGTGTGTCTAAGCAATATACATGAAAATTCTGACAAGAACCATTTAGCAATTTAGCAAGACCCTGACTCAAAAAACAAACAAACAAACAAACAAAAAACCCAAAACTCCAAAACCAAAACCAAAAAAAAAAATAAAAATAAAAATAAAAAGGGCTGGGATTACAGCTCAGTGGTTAAGCACCTCTGGGTTTACTCTTGGGCACCAAAAACAAAACAAAACAAAACAAAAACACAAAAACCCACCAGTCTGGGCAACATAGTGAGACTATGTCATAGGGGGAAAAAAATGGAGATGACACTGTTTCCCATTTTCTCTCTCCTTTTTTTTTTTTGGTACCAGGGGTTGAACCCAGGTGGGGTCTAACCATTTGGCTATATTGCTCAAGCAGGCTTTGAATTTATGATGATCCTGTTGCCCAGCTGCTGAGCACCACTGCAGCCAGCTTTTTTTTTTTTTTTTTTTTTTGGTGCTAGGAATTGAACTCTGGCCTCACATATGCTAGGCAAGCGCTCTCCTACAGAGCCACATTCCATCCCTGTTTTCCAATTTTACAGGCTCATATTCCATAGGCCAAATGAATAAGTGTTGCCAGGAGCATGCTTGTAATCCCAGCGGGTCAGGAAGCTGAGGCAGGAGGGTCATGTGTTCAAAGCCAGCCTCAGCAACATCAAGCCACTCAGCAACTCAGTGAGACCCTGTCTCTAAATAAAATTCAAAATAGGGCTAGGGATGTGGCTCAGCGATCTGAGTGCCCCTGAGTTCAATCCCAGGTAACCCACCCCCCAAAATACTAAATGTCCCATTACAGGTCTATTTATTCATTAACAATGTATACACTGTTTGCTATGTGTACTGTAAAGCTCAAAATTAGAAACTGAAGACAATGATGCAATGGGAATGTAGTTCAGTGACAGAACGTGCACGAGGCCTAGCACGGGCGAGGCTCTGGGTTCAATCCCCAGCACCACAAAAAAAGAAAAAAAAGACAAGAAAAAGGACAAAGAAATTGAAATGAACTAGGGATCAGAGAGATATACATGAAAATTCTGACAAGAACCATCTTCCACATTACACAGCCACCCATGAGCACCTCGGTACAGGACGTGGTTCTATACACTTGACTGTAGCAACAGATAACAATTTCTTAGAATCACTTCCAGTGGAGGTCCAAAGTGTGACACAGAAAAATCGATTCAGTGACATGAGTTCTAATGTGGTATAAGTGTGACATCTCTGTCTGGTTTGATTTTTTTTAAGCATCTCTCTCTCTCTCTCTCTCTCTCTCTCTCTCTCTCTCTCTCTTTTTTAAAGAATTTAAACTTTGGGCTGTGGTTGTGGCTCAGAGGTAGAGCACTCACCTAGTATGCGTGAGGCACTGGGTTCGATCCTCAGCACCATATAAAAATAAAATGAAGATATTGTGTTCACCTAAAAGTAAATGAATAAATATTTAAAAAAAAGAATTTAAACTTTATTTTATTTATTTTTTGTGTGGTGCTGGGGATTGAACCCAGGGCCTTGTGTATTCAAGGCAGGCACTCTACCAACTGAGATATATCCCCAGCCTTTAAAAGTTGATTTTTTAAAATTTGTAGTAGCAGGGATTAAATCCAGGGGTGCTCTGCCACTGAGCTATATTCACAGAGTCATAGATCCTAAGTTTTTTTCATTTTGAGACGGGGTCTACACTAAGTTGCTCAGGCTGGCCTTGGACTTGAAATCCTCCTACCCCAGCTTCTAGAGTAGCTGGGATTATAGGTGTGCGCCACCTTTCCCAGTGGAAACCAGAGCTCTTAATCACTATTCTATGTAGGTTCATAAATTTTGAAGATAAATGGCCTTAAATACTAGTTTCTCCCATTTTTATTTATTTACAAAAAGAGGTAATGCAGGTTTACACACTCTTAATCTCAGCTATTTAGGAGGCTGAGATGGGAAGATCTCAAGTTCAAGGTCAGCCTGGGTAATTCAGCAAGACTTTGTCTCAGAATCAAAAATGAGAAGGACTGGGGAAGTAGCTCACTGGTAGGCAGCCCCTGAGTTCAATCCTCAGTAGCAAACAAACAAAAAGAATGTGTTCTTGTGGTAAAAAATGCAAATTACCACAAAGAATAAAAAAAAATTAAAATTAAAAATTAGAAGAATAAGAACTGGGTTTGTAGCTCAGTGATAGAGTTCTTTTCGAGCATGTGTAAGGCCCTGGGTTAGATCCCCCAGCACAGCAAAAACAAAAACAACACAAACAACTAAAGTAAAAAAACAAAACCAAACCAATAGAACCTGAAGTGGGCAAATAAAAAAAAGACACTTCTTCCCACAAACCTTACCAGGATTTCCCCTTTTGCTTCATTTAACCTCCCATATTTACTCACTGAATATATGGGTACAGTTACTTATATTAGATGGGTTTTTGCAAAACTGGAATTGTTAGATGTAGGTTTTTGCTTGAACTTGATTGTTTTTGCAGGTTGGTTTATACAGATCTACTCACACACAGCAGCAGCAGGTGACACAATTAGCCAATTAGCCACTTCCTTCTTAAAATATTCTCTCTAGATCTTTCTTTCTGCTTGTTTGCTTTTTTTTCCTTCAGCTGTCTCTAAAAGGTGTTTTTTGTTTGTTTTTTCTTTCCCCCCTCTTTCTCTCTCTTCTTTGAGGATTTTTTCTACCCTCTTGATTTGAGATCTTAATGCTAACAACTTCCAGAGGGACTTCAGTGTTTATTTATCTGGAATGTTTTGTGGTTTTCTCCATTTGAATTTACTTAGGCTTTAGTTTTAGGCGCATTCAAAACACAAATGAATAGTTTACCTTTGCTTGTACTTAGGAACAGGAACTCTGGTCTGGGTGTGGTGGAGCAAGGCAGTTGAGGTTGGATGTGGGCCTATCTGCAATCCCAGTTGATTTGGGGGGATCAGCCTGGGCATCTGGGCAAGTTGGAAGACAGCCTGGGCAATTTGAGATCCTGGCTCAAAATAAAAAAAAAATAAAAAAGACTGGGAATATAGCTCAGTGGTAGAGCACCCCTGGGTTCAATTTCCAGTACAACAACAAGTACCAACCAATCAACCAACCAAATAAACAAACAAAAACTGAGGTACTAATTTTTTACCTATTAGATTGGCAAGGATTAAAAAAAAAATTTTTTTTTTTTTTAAAGAGTGAGAGAGAGGGAGAGAGTGGGAGAGAGAGAGAGAGAGAATTTTAATATTTATTTTTTAGTATTTGGCTAACACAACATCTTAGTTTGTATGTGGTGCTGAGGATTGAACCCGGGTCGCACACATGCTAGGCGAGCGCGCTGCCGCTTGAGCCACATCCCCAGCCCCCCCAATTTTTTTTTTTTTTGATGACATAGTATACTGACTATGGTAGGGAAGCTGTACTTCAATACTTTATTTTTAGAAAAATAAACTGATAAAACTTCTAAAGACAAAATTTGAAAAATCTAAACTGTACAAATCACTACCACATATACAATTTGGAAGTACTGCTATACCTATAGTTGTGGAAGATCTAAGTAGTTACACGGTTGTTACCCAATGTAGCATAGATTAATTAGCAAAGGATGGAAAGGACTTAAATGTTCATTGGCAGAGGGATTGGACCAATGAATTATGTCCATGCATAAAGCAGAATTCATGTTATGTGAAGGTCTATGCTAGTATAGAAGCCACCAGGAATGTGTAGCTGAGGAGCCTTTGAAATGTGTTAGCCCTAATTGAGATTTCCTTCCTCCCTCCCTCCTTCCTTTTTGTCCTGCTGAGGATCAAACCCAGGCCAGGGCCTAGCACATTGAGATGTGCTTTAAGTGTAAAATGCACACCAGAGTTTGAAGACTTAGCATACAAAAAAGGAATGTAGATCCAAATGTTTATGTCAAATAAACAGGGAAAAATGCAAAATATCTCAATAATTGTTTATATTGGAATTTTACAGGAATTCCACTTCCTGTAAAAATGATCATATTTTGGCTTTATTATTTTAAATAAATATATGGTAAAAATTAATTCCTCTTTTTTTAAGTTGAGGTATACTGGGGGTTAAACCCAGGGGCATTTTATCAGTGAGCTACCTCCCCAGTCCTTTTTATTTATTTATTTGGAAACAGAGTCTTGCTAAGTTGCTTAAAGCCTTGCTAAATTGTTGAGGCTGGCCTGGAACTTTCTGCCTCAGCCTATCTAGTCACTGGAATTACAGGAGTTGGCCACCATACCCAGCCTACCTGTTTCTCTTACTTGTATTCTTTTTGTGCTGGGGATTGAACCTAGGACCTTGGATATGCTATACAAAAATTCTATCACAGAGCTATACCCCCATCCCAACCCCTCTTTTAGCTTTCTTTTTGGTACTGGGGATTTAACCCAGGGATGCTTAACTATTAAGCCCTTTTTTATATTTTATTTAGAGACAGGGTCTTGCTAAGTTGTTTAGGGCCTCACTAAATTGCTGAGGCTGGTCTTGAACTCATGATCTTCCTGCCTCAGTGTAAAAGTACATGTGGGATTATCATGAAATTTCACTGGACAGTGGTAACTCTGGATAAAAAAAATAAAGTAAAAAATGCAAGGCACATAAAAATGTTTAGTATACTGCCATTGTGCTTTTAAGTACAGAAAAAAATAAAATCATTCTCTTTTTCTCCCTTTCTCTGACTTGCTTATTTAATCTATTTTTGGGATGCTACACTAGTATAACATGGGAGAGAGAAACTGTAGCCAGGTAACAGAGCTGACCTTTGAATTCTAAGTCCTTTTATAAATTTTGATCCAGACTTTTTACAAGCATTTTATTTTGAATATCATTTATGTTTTATTTATACATTATAGATATGATATACTATGCACATATTATACATTTTAATCCAAAAGTAGTTTTTAAAATGTTTAACATAGAATGAAAATATACAGAGAAACTAAAGAAGTATACATGTATATGTCACTCCAAAAAGATGAAGAGGCACAGAAAAAGAACTGGCAGATTGGAATAAAGAGGGGAACTTGTTGGGAACAGAAAAGGGTGAACTGGCTCCATTCTCTATTTTTTACTCTGTACCATATGAATCTTTTGTAAGGAGAATGCTTAGCTCATGTAATTCTAAATATATAAAAAAAGCTAGATTAGAACAAAACATACCAAGATGTTCATAATAGCTCTTCAGATAATGAGATTACAGGTAATTTTTTTCTTCTACTCCTTTCAAAATTTTCCCAATTATTCTATAAATAACACTCTTACTTTTGTAATGAAAGAGCAAAAAACCTTTTTTTCACTATAAGTTTTTTTTTTTACAAAAAACACTTTTAAAGATTCCATTATAGTCCTTTATAGAATTTTCAATCATCTTCATTGCTTTTTTAAATGATAGCAGGCAATGCAGGAGCATTGTCAAACAATAGAAAGTGGCAAGAAAAAGTCTTGTATTCCATCTCCTTCTAGGAGAAAACCCACTCATCTCTGAAACTTTTAAAATGCTGCGTACTTATATTAAACTTGAAAATAACTTCACACGGACCAGAGAGGCTGAGGACTAGGATATATGCCCTTTGGGTCATCAGAGTCCAAAATACATTACATTTATCATTTCATTGAATGTACCCAATGACTGGAATACCATTATGTCCCATTAACCGTGGGTTCCAAGGGCTAACAATTTGCTTAAGGCCTAGTAATGGGAAGGGTTAGCATTCAAATCGAAGTCCTTGAAACCAGCTAAACCATCGCCTCAGGCCACTGTCATGGTAGGTGGGACTGGTGAGTTGGTGAAGCCGACCCTGCACTTGAGCTCCTATAGGGCCGCCCCTCATCCAACGCTCCTAGGAACTGGGGTGTTTGAGAAAGGATTTTGAATTTGGTGATTAGGTAGCTTTCAAGATTGGAAGAGTAGAGAATGATAACAATGCAGTCAGACATAATGGATCCTGGGGCGGTGTTTTACAGTGATCAAGGCACTACAGGGGGGAGGTGGGTGGAGCTGGAAGCCCAGGAAAGAATCCAGTAGCTCCAGCACTACAAAGGGTTAAAGGCAGGCCGGAGAGCTGGAGGGGAGCTACCACTCCAGGCTGAGCACAGCCCTTAACCACCCCCAGCCAACCGAGGTGTAGACCTGCAGATGCAATTAGTTCCCCCCCCCCCCCCCCCCGGGGGGATTTTTGAAGCCCCTGGGTCCCAGGTAGGCTGCAGGGAGGGACTGAAGTCCCAGGTGCCACACAGTCTCTCCTTTCTGTGGGACTCAGAGTTAGGTGGTCTGGGACAGGCTCCCAGACCCCTGAATGATGCTGCTTTCACCCAGGCATGCTTTGGGAACAAGGGATGTTGAGCCCGAAACCTTGGGGATACTCTGAGAATGGTGGAAACCTGGAAGGGAATGTGCCTGCACCAATTCAGGGGGCAGTGAGTTGTTCCCCAGCCTGTCTGCTTCTTCCTGTTTTGTAGGGCCAGGGTTAGGGGAGCTGACTTAGGCAGAGATGCATTTTAGGGGTTCCGAGAGCTCCAAAGACCTTCTTTAACCAATCCTCCACCACTGGTTTCCTGGATCCAACCAAGCTCTCACCCCCGCCTCTCCCCTAAGCCTGGCCACAAACTTTTCTCTTAGGTCTTTCTATCAAAAACTTTCTCCTCCCCTCCCCTCCCCCCAAACTCTTTGGAAATCTTTCAACTTTCTTTCAAGTTTTCCCTGGGTAGCTTGGGATCTGTTTCAGAGCTGGGTTAGAGCACTTTAACACCCCCAGCTGGGGAGAGTGGATAAGACAATAGCTGCTATCACTTTACCATTGGAAGTGACCCCCGAATTTGCACTTCTTTCATCTTGGGACCAGAGCCCTGGAGGGTGGGCGATTTCCTGGGGGGGAGTGGCCTAAACTGCTTCCCCACTGGCCAGTTGGTTGTAGACGTCCATGCTCAATTGTCCACTACAGATATGAGACTGGTTCTGGAGTGGGAGTGAAGCTCGCTCGCCTGGGGACGCTGCCCAGGAAGGCCTTTCTCTGCAGGGTGATGTAAATGTTCCAGGCTGGAAGGTGGAGAGAGAAGTGGACGCCCCCTAGGGCTCTGGGCCACCCTTGAGGTCAGTAAACCAGGACTTTTTCTAAAAACTAGGCAGGCTGGGTGCCTCCTACAGCCTGGAGGCCCCATGAGTGTGGGAAATGGCCTCGGAACACCAAAGGGTCCAAGTCAAGAGGTGGCCCCATGAAGATGCTGCGTGTGTGTGTGTGTGTGGGGGGGGGGGGCGGGGGCGAGGAGGCAAGGTATTGTTTCAAGTTCTCCTTCTCCCCACCCCCACATCCATCCCCATCCCCATCCCCACCCCCACTGGCCTGCCTATCTCCCCTCCCCACCCAAGGCTGGGGTCTTGCCTGGGCCCCTCCCCACACTGCCTGAGTTTCCCAGGGTGGGTGCCTGTCTCAGCTGCCCCAGGTCGGTCAGCTCTCTCCCCTGCCACTCTCTGCCTCCTGGCACTCCCAGGCAATTTGTGCCTGTGCTGCTTCCCCGAATAGGCTGCGCTTCCCCTACTCCCTCCCTTCCAGACGAGTGGTCAACTGAACTTGGGAACTCCTGAGGTCTGGTTGACTTGGTGGCCCCAGGCCTATTCCGGTGACTCTAGGTGCACAGCTACCCTTAGTGGTAGGAAAGTAACATCTAACGGACCCAGTGTTCGCTTATGCCCAGCCGGGTCTCCAGAACACAGTGGCGTGAACCAAGATGGCTGGCAGTCCCTCGGCCCCTGGTGGTGTGCAGTCAGTCGCCCAGGCACAGAGCCAGGCAGGGTGAGAAGGCAGCTGTCCAGGGGAGAATCTCACCTCATGGCCTTACTGAGGCCTGAGACCTGCGTGGCACGCATGCTTGTTGGGTTTGGTTGACTGCAGAGCCTGCTTTGGGAGGGACAGGGAGAAAAGGGAGGATCCTAGGTGGTGAGCTACACAGAGTCCAGGCTGTGGCCGGTGGTGAAGGGGTTTATTCTAGAGCCCAGAGGAGAGCCCCTCCTTCTAACATCCTACCCAGAGCCCTGGCTCAGCCTTTTAAAACTCAGGAGCTAAACACCTGAACTGGGCTCCCAGACCCCCAACTGCTTGCAACAAGGAGGAGGAAGTCAGCCTTGGTGAAGATGAGGCTTTGGGAGTCTGTGTTCATTCCATCCTTATCCCCAGAGTCCATCTGAGGTGCTAAGATGCTGGCTGGACACTTTGGATACCCAATCTTTACATCTTCCCTGCTAATTTCAGGCCAGGGAAGCAGAGAAGCCTGTGTAATTGGAGGGTGTTTGCCTCCTTGTTTGAAGCCTTTTAAGATCCCTTTCAAGAGGGGCCAGCAGAGGCCAGCTGGGCCAAGTCCTTAGATTAGTTCCCACTTTCTGTATCTCCTTCCCTGAACGCACCTGGCAGCGGTCCGAGGGCTTTGTATTGCACTTCCAGAAAGAGGTCTTGCACCTGAACCCCATCCCCAATCATCTACTTAAGGATGAAGGGCTTCCCCGTGCAGCCCTTGCCCGCCCTTCCCACTTAGCCCGCATTGCTGGCAGGCCGGCCCATTTTGCATGGCTGAGGGGTGAGGTTGGTGTACAATCTCCAGGGGGCTGCTTTTTCTTAGCAGGCTTTTAAGGAAGCCAGAAAGAAGTAGGGTCTTACCTAAACTTTTCACTTCTTTGGGGAATTGGAAGGAATGAGATAGGGTGGAGGGTTGAACTGGGTGGGACTGGGAAGAGGAGGTAGGGTGGGACGAGGTAGGGTGGGAAAGGGTGGGATTTGTCCAAGAGGAAGTGTGGCATATCTGGACACTGTTGGAAGAATCTGGACAGTGCTGCATCAATTCAGGCAAGTCAATTTTATCTTTCAGGACCTCATTTTTAAAAAAATCTATACAATGACTAGGTTGGTCTCAAAGCAAGGTCCTTCAGAACCTGAGAATTGGGGGGATGTGTTGGAACTATAGTGGTTAGGACGGGAGTTCTGGAATCAGACTGCTTACGTTTTGTAGCTTTTGATAGTGGATGGTCTTGGAAAAATTACTTAATTTAACTCCCTGAGACTCCTTTTTTTCCCTTCTCCCTCTGAGTTCTGCCTTCTAGGGAAAGTGATGTGCGAATGGGGCAGGGTTGATAGTTATGATGGAGGGAAGGTGAGACCCCCACATCAACAAAAGTACCTCCCCAAACCCAGAAATTCAAATGTTCACCCCCACAAAAGTCCACAGAAATTTGTAATCACCGATGGAATATCATTCTCTGCTCAGGAAGCAGGCTATCCTTGATTGGAAGAGCAGGAAAAATCACCTACACAATTTATTTATTTATTTTTTAAGAGAGTGAGTTTGAGAGAGAGAATTTTTTAATATTTATTTTTTAGTTTTCGGCGGACACAACATCTTTGTATGTGGTGCTGAGGATCGAACCCGGGCCGCACACATGCTAGTCGAGCGCGCTACCGCTTGAGCCACATCCTCAGCCCGACAATTTAAATTAATTGCTCCCTCCTCTTTTTTTTTTATTAAATTTAGTTGAATTACCTAAATTAAATGCATATAGTGAGCAGACAGTAAATGGTGGCTATTTTCCTAATTTTATTTGCACAGTGTCTGGCAGAGCAGTCATTCATATGTAGTGGTATAATGGTGTTCATCAAGTGACATCATGCAGAAAAACAGAAAAACCACAAACTTGTTTGTTGGGATGATTGTCTGCCAGAGTGATAAAGTTCTTCTATGTGCAGTTTATTCTCAGAGTTCAATTTTTTTTAATTGCATATGTATTCTTTTTACTAAGGACTGAAGTTCATCTCTTAATTCCAAACAAAAATAATAGATTTTTTAAAAGTAACTATAAAGTGCATAGAAGATGGATAGATGAAAAACCCAAATACAGATTAAATAATATCTGATGAGCCCTATACCAATTGATATTTGGCGAGAGGTTATAAGACTTGTTATTAAACAGTTTTTTAAAACAGCATTAGAGATCAAACCCAGGGCCTTGTGTATGCTACCACTGAGTTATACACATTTAAAACATCTCTGTAGCCTAGAAATTTTTCCAAAGGTGATTCTGATTACCAAAGTTTAAAAGGTTTTCCTTCTCTATGATTATCAAGTAAAATTCTGGTAGATGTTTCTTTGGTGCTTTAAGATTATTTTTTACTGAATCATAATTTACATTCAAACACATCACACACCCCTCCTTTTTTGGGGGGTGGTATTGGGGAATGAAGCCAGAGATGCTCTACCGTTGAGCTACATCCCAGCCCTTTTTAATTTTGAGACAGGTCTCACTAAATTGACTTGCCATCTTCCTGCCTCAGACTCCTGGCTACCTGGGATTACAGGCATGTGCCACCTCTCTTGACCCTCAAATAACATCCCTTTTATGTGAACAGTTTGAGCCAAAAAATGTGTATACCTAAACAGTATATAAATTTAAGACTAATTAGAGCATTGAACTCTGAGAAAAAAGATCTGAGAAATCAGAAAGGATAATGGTTCCCCCCCACACCCCTTTTTCCCCCCTTTTTTGATACTGGGAATTGAAACCAGGGCCTTATATATGCTACACCAGCAGCTCTAGCACAAAGCTGCATCCCCAATCCTTTATTTCTTTTTGTTGTTGCACTTGTACAAGGCCCTAAGTAATTTAGGGAGACCCTGTCTCAAAAAATAAAAAGGGCCAGGTGTGGTGGCACATGCCTGTAATCCCAGCAGTTTGGGAGGCTGAGACAGGAGGATCTAGAGTTCAAAGCCAACCACAGCAAAGGTGAGGTGCTAAGCAACTCTGTGAGACCCTGTCTCCCTTTACCAAAAAAAAAAAAAAAAACCCAGAAAAAAAAAAACAACAGAAAAAAACAAAACAAGGTTACCACTATGCTTCATCTGCATTTGAACACTGAAATTAGGATTAGTTTGCATTGAAAAGGGGGTTGGTGGTTTAAATAGAAGATGAATCCCAGGTCCTAAGGAGCATCTAATTTCAGCTACTGGCCACCTCACTAACTTGTGGGTTCACAACAAATTAGACGGTCTTCAAGTGCCTCAGTTTGTCTACCTGTGAATTGGGGATAATTGTACTATCTGCTTTAAAGTCCTGCTGTCAAGGTTAGAACATTGCATGGCAAATAATGCATATTTAATAAATCCTAGTTATGAGATTATGATCTGCACTATGGGTAGACTTGCAGCCCTTTTGAAAAGACTGCCTTTGTTCTAGGGCAGCAATTCTCAAAACTTGATCTCCTGATTTTAAGCACACACCACCATGTGTGCTTAAAATCTGAGGACTCCCCAGGCACCATGGCACACACCTGTAGCTTAGCTGCTCAGGAAGCTGAGGCAGAAGGATCACAAGATCAAAGTCAGCCTTAGCAACTTAGCAAAATTGTATCTGAGGCTGGGGATGTGGATGTGGCTCAGTGGTTAAGTGCCCCTGGGTTCAATCCCTGGTATCCCCCTTCCCTCCTAGAAAAACAACAACTTTTCCAGGCTGGAAAACTAAAGTAGTAGAATTCATTATTTTACATTTTTTTCAAGTATCTGTAATATCTGGTTTAATAGAACATAAGTAGATTCTTGTATATGTCTCTATAATTGGTTTATTTATTTATTTTTTTACTTTATTTTGTTTATTTATATGTGGTGCTGAGGATGGAACCCAGGGCCTCGCATGTGCTAGGCGAGCGCTGTACCGCTGAGCCACAACCCCAGCCCTTAATTGGTTTATTTTGATACCTTGTTTTGGTAGAAGTAAATGAAGAAAACACAACTTTACTCAGATTTGTAGATGGAAAAAGGAAGCATATTTTTTTTCTTTTTTCTTTGATTGTCTGAAGTTCCTATAACCTTGCTCTGGATAGGGGTAGGGCAAGGCCTCAATCCATTTCAAAACTGTACAGGCAAGCACTGTAGGAATGCGACAGGGTCACTGCAGACCTAAGCATGCCGGAGGCTTGCTAAGGAAGCATACTTTGATAGCTTTTTCAGTGGATTTTTAAAAACACACCAAAACTCAAAGTGCATGACTTTTTGTTTTGAACTATGGATTTAACCTAGGGGCACTTCACCACTGAATGACATCCTAGTCATTTTTATTGTTGTTGCTATTATTTTTGGTGGGGGGATACCAAGGATTGAACTCAGGGGCACTCTACCACTGAACCATATCCCCTAGCCCTCTTTTGTATTTTATTTAGAGACAGGATCTCACTGAGTTGTCTAGTGCCTCGAAGTTCCTGAGGCTGGCTTTGAACTCTTGATCCTCCTGCCTCAGCCTCCTGAGTCACTGGGATTACAGGTGTGTGCCACTGTGCCCAGCTCAATTTTATTATTTTGAGACAGGGTCTCATTAAGTTGTTGATGCTGGCCTCAAACTTGTAGTCCTCCTGCCTCAACTTCCAGAGTTGCTGGGAATATAGGCGTGTGCCACTATGCCTAGCTAAAACCAATAATCTTCACTGCTTCATTAAGGATGTTCCTAAGTGAAACTAGTCTTTACATTTTTTTCTTTTTTAAGTGAGTGCATGATGAAGAACAATGACAGGCATTACTTTGATTCATGATAACACAATTTTATACAAATGATAGTATAGCAAAAAGGCAAATAATACCTTAGTGTTAAATTTATAGCTTAGTAACGTTATGAAGATAGTTTAATTTGCAGACCCTCTGAAATAGTCTCAGAATGCTGAGGCGTCATGAGAGCCTACTTTGAGAATCACTGTTCTAGGAAAAGGCAGACCTATTTTGATATGTGATTGTAAGTCTTTACCAAGTATAGCAGTACCACTTTTATTTCTGTATTGTAGCCATAGCCCTGTATAATACATATTATACTATATAACAATATATTATAACTACTTTTCTCTGTGCCATGCACTGTTCTTAAGATGACTGTATATATAAATCTGTATTTCCATTCATTACTTTCATTATTTCAATTATGCATATAACAATTTTATAAGATAGGGCTGGGGTTGTGGCTTAGTGGTAGAGTGCTCGCCTAGGATGTGTAAGGCCCTGGGTTCGATCCCCAACACCACATAAAAATAAGTAAATAAAATCAAGGTATTGCGTCCAGCTACAAATAAAAAATAAAATAAAAACCCAATTTTATCAGATAAATTATGTATTATCCCCATTTTGCAGAAAAGGAAGCAGAAGCATAGGATGTTATGTGGCTTACCTAAGGTGGCCAAGCTCAGATCAGAGCCAAGATTCAAAGCCAAGTTCCAGGGACCATGCTCTTCCTCAGTACCAGTGAGTGACTAAACAAACCCAAGGAGGCAGGTAGCTGTTACCTGCTGTGGGGAAATGAGAACAGATGGACACCAGCTGCAGGGGAAAAGTACAGGAGTGGATGAGGTACCATTGCTAGGTGTCATGTGGGTACTTCTTCCTAACCTCTGCCCTCTGTCCTCTGCCCTGTCAGGATGACTTCTCGGGACCAGCTGGTGCAGCAGGTACTGAGGGAGCTGCAGGAGGCAGTGGAGTCCGAGGGCCTGGAGGGTCTGGTTAGTGCCGCCCTGGAGGCCAAGCAGGTGCTGTCATCCTTCACTCTCCCCACCTGCCGGAAGGAGGGCACTGGTCTCCAGGTGTTGGAGGTGGACTCGGTGGCCCTGAGCCTGTACCCAGAGGATGCTCCACAGAATATGCTGCCACTGGTGTGCAAGGGCGAGGGCAGCCTGCTGTTCGAGGCGGCCAGCATGCTGCTGTGGGGCGACGCTGGCCTCAGCTTGGAGCTGCGGGCTCGCACGGTGGTGGAGATGCTGCTGCACCGACACTATTACCTCCAGGGCATGATCGACTCCAAGGTGATGCTGCAGGCCGTGCGCTACTCCCTGTGCTCCGAGGAGTCCCCCGAGATGACCAGCCTGCCATCTGCCACGCTGGAAGCCATCTTTGATGCGGACGTCAAGGCCACCTGCTTCCCGAATAGCTTTTGCAATGTGTGGCACCTGTACGCCCTCGCCTCCGTCCTTCAGCGCAACATATACTCCATCTACCCCATGCGCAACCTCAAGATCCGGCCCTACTTTAACCGCGTCATCCGACCCCGTCGCTGCGACAACATGCCCTCCACACTGCACATCATGTGGGCTGGCCAGCCCCTCACCAGGCACCTCTTCCGCCACCAGTACTTTGCCCCTGTGGTAGGACTGGAGGAGGTGGAGGCTGATGGTTCTTCGGGGCTAGCCTCCACTCCTCCAGCCCAGGCCACACTGCCACCACCCGCCACACCCGCCAAGACCCTTGAGTTGCTTAACCGGGACCCCGGCCTCAGTTACTCCCACCTGGGCGATCGCTTTAGCATTACTAAGAGCACCTTCTACCGCTGGCGGCGGCAGTCCCAGGAGCATCGGCGGAAGGTGGCCACCCGCTTCTCCGCCAAGCACTTCCTGCAGGACAGCTTCCACCGTGGGGGCCTCGTGCCACTGCAGCAGTTCCTCCAGCGGTTCCCTGAGATCTCCCGCTCCACCTATTATGCCTGGAAGCATGAGCTGCTGGGCTCTGCCTCTTGTTCAACCCTAGCCCCAGCCCCAAAGGAGGTGCTGGCCGTGGAGAAGCTGCCAGGGCAGAGGGCTGCCGAGGGCCCGGGGCACTCCCCACTGATGGTGGCAAGCCCTGGAATGGTCTTAATGCAGCGGGCCAAGTTGTACCTGGAGCAATGCATCTCCCTGAACACCCTGGTACCCTATCGCTGCTTCAAACGCAGGTTCCCTGGCATCTCAAGGTCCACTTACTACAACTGGCGGCGAAAGGCCCTCCGGAGGAACCCCAGCTTCAAGCCAGCCCCGTCCCTCCCAGCTGCAGGAACTCCCCAACTAGTATCTGGTGGGGAAGGGGCCCTGCTCCCTTGGAAGGATGAGGTGGGGGAGGGGACAGGGAAAGCAACAGGCGAGAAGCTCCTCCGACCCCGGGAGCTCGTACCCCAGAGAATGCACCTGTCCCGCTGGCAGAGAGACCTGCGCAGGGCCGCCTGCAAGCAGGTGCTGAGTGGGCATCTGCCCTTCTGTCGCTTTCGCCTGCGCTACCCTAGCCTGTCACCTTCCTTCTTTTGGGTCTGGAAGAGTCTTGCCAGGGACCGGGGTCGGCCTGGAGGCCTGTCCAAATATCGGAGGCAAGCCTCTTCCTTGGGCAGAGAGGGGCAGGAAGGGGAGGAGAAACAGAAAGAAGCTGGCAGGAATGTGACAACTGTAGTGACCCCACCTGTGGGCACCCTGCCATTGGGGGCTTCTTCAGGAAAGGATCCAGAGGGGGTCCAGGGAGGGCCTTCCAAAGAGGAGGCCCCTAGAGAGGGAGCCACAGCTCAGAGTGAGCCCCATGGTGGGTCCCTCTCAAGCCAATCTGTGGTGTCAGTGGCAGGTGGCAAGGATGGCCAGGTGCTGGTGATGGACATGCTCACTACCACAAAGTTCAAGGCCCAGGCCAAGTTATTCTTGCAGAAGCGATTCCAGTCCAAGAGCTTCCCCTCTTACAAGGAGTTCAGTGCCCTTTTCCCCCTCACTGCCCGCTCCACCTACTACATGTGGAAGCGGGCACTCTACGAGGGCCTCACCCTGATTGATGGCTGATGGGAGTGCAGAGGGGCTGGGGAGGAAGAGGGACCAGTTTGGAGAGGGTCAAGGACCTGAGATGACCCCTGGCTTGGCCAGGATGCCTTTGCTCCGGCTCCCACAGTGTCTATCCTAACTCTAAAAGAGCATATTTGCGTTATTTTCTGGCTTAAGGGCAGAGAACCAGAAATCAGCCATCTGGTCCCTTGTAGAAAGCTGTAGGAGCACAGATGTTCTTTTTTGCTTGTTTGCTGGTCATATTTGTATTGTTGTGTTTTTGTTTGATTTAAGTGGGTTGGCCAGGCCCCCTTGCCAGCATTGGAAGCTTTAAAGCTATATTTTTGGGGTGTATAGAGAGGTAGCTAAAGCTGTTTTCAGCTTTTCCTGGGGGCAAGAGGAGTATGATAGCATGGCCATCTGTCCCCAGTGGGCAGAATATATGCCTTCAGTTTCTTTGGGGGGTGGGACCTTCTTTACTCAAAGATGTTTTCTAAAATAATATTAGAATTGAATCTGGGACAAGCTTCTGCCTCATATCCCCAGTGGAGAAGGTGCCAGGCTCAACATGAGCAGCAGCGGGAACGCACAGGAGGAGTCATGGATGACCTCTAAGCCAAGGCCCTGAGGCACTAAGGCCACTGAGGTGCAGCCTGTCCCAAGCAGAGTGTGGAAAGGGGTGGGAGGAAGGTCTGATTCTTCTGCTGGGGATTCCCAGCCTCTGTCAGCCTGGCTGCTGTTGGGGACCCTGCCTTTCTGCTGAGCCTCCTCTCGGAGCCAACTTCAATGAGGGTCAGCAAGGGGGCCAGGCAGGTGGAAGACTGAATTTTTATTATTAAATAGTGAAGTTGGAAAACCAAAGAAATAAAATGATGTGGTACCCACAGCCCTTGGTCAGTCTTATTTGTTCTGCTAGGATGTGACTGCCTATTCCCATTTTCCTCTTTGGTTTATGGGGATGGAAAGTGACCATTTTTCTCTTGATGAGACATGTTCAGGACCAGGACTTGGGGGATGAAGGGGCTTGCTTTGGAGACACTGCCTTGAATTGGATTTAGAAGTGACATTTGGTAAGCTGAGCTCTGGGATGGCACATGCCTGTAATCCCAGCTACCCAGAAAGCTGAAGCCGGAGGATTACTAGTTTGAGGCTGGCCTCAACAATTTAGTGAGACCCTGTCACAAACTAAAAATTTAAAAGGGCATATAGCTCAGTAGCAGAGTGCTTGCCTATTATGCAGGAGGCCCTGGGTTCAATCCCCGCCTTAGGTGTGTGTGTAGCGGGGAGCTTGTGCCCTTCACAGTGGTGGGTGGTGGTTGGGTTGGTGGTGGCAGCAGTGGAGGAGATGATTCTGGCACCTGGAAAGCCTCCTCCCCTCAATGGGAAAATCTGGCATATAGGTGTGCTCAAGGCCAGACCTGCACTGACGGTCTACCTGCTGTGCTTTCTGTTTAGTTCATCAGTGTTATGCCCAGGCCTGCCAGGTCCAGTTTGTAGACAGGGAAACTGAACCTCTGGAGTGCTTAATTTGCATGCTCCCTCTGTCCACAGGAACTGGCTATAAGCCCAGACCTTTCCTGTTGGGGTGAAGTATCACCAAGGAAGTTCCCTCCTGCACTCCCTCCTCTTTAGATTTCCTGCAGTGGCTGTCCTTGTGGTCTTGGGAGTCATTCTTGGTTCTGTTCTTTGTTCACCCCTCATTCATTCCATCAGCTTGTGCAATGGACCCTGACTCCAAGTTATACCCAGCATCCTCTCTTACTGGCCCCTACCCCATTTCCTCTCTTGCCCTCACAGTTCATTTCCATAGAGCAGCCACGGAGACCTTTATGAAGTCCAATTCATTCCTAACATTCCTTGCAGTCACCTTAGGAACATTTTTATAATCTGATCTCAGACTCTCTCCCACCTCTGTTCCTCTCTTGCCCACTTGCACCAGCTACACTGGATGCATTTGACCTTGAACATGCTACACTTCTGCCCTATGGGCCTTTGCATTTGTTCTTTTGGTCTAGGAATGCAAGCTTATATCTGAGAGCCACTATTATACCAACCTTTTAAATTCTGTAGAATCCCCGATGCTGGGGCATGCTACCACTGAGCTATATCCCCAGCCCTTTTTACTTTTTTTTTTTTTTTTTTGGCATTGGGGATTGAATCCAGGGTGTTTTGCCACTGAGCCACACTTCCAGCCCTTTATTTAAAAAATTTTTATTTTACTTAGTTGAAAAATTATTTTTTATATTTTATTTTATTTATATTTATGTGGTACTGAGGAATGAACTCATTGCTTCACACATGTTAGACAAATGCTGAACTACAGCCCCTTTATATTTTAAGATAGGATCTAGCCAAGTTACCTAGACTGGCCTCAAACTTGTGATCCTCCTGCTTCAAACTCCCGAGATGTTGGGATTATAGACATGCACCATCATGCCTGACTCTAGGTGGTTTTCATTCCCCTCTGATTTTTTTGTTTATTTGTTTAGTTATTGTGTACCTCCCTACTTCTTCCCACCACCCTGCCATTATGCCCATTAGAACATAGGCTCCCTGAAAAGCATTTTTTTCCCCTGACTTGCTTATATCACTATATTTTCAGTAGTAGATTAGTTGCTGGTACACAGTAGGTGCATGAATTTGCTAAAGGAGAAATGAATGAGATGGGTGGGGCCTCTATTACCTTTCCTGCTGTTACCCTTTGGGATTTGGTTTTATCAAACCTAATTGATTACTCTTCCTAAGTATTTCTAAAAAGAGCGTTTGTTTTTTTTTTCTATATTGTCACAGCCACTCCAAATTCTATGCCAGCAGTTATTCTCATCATTGTTACTGGAATGCTTTTCAAATTGACTCCGCCTCCACTTAAACTACCTGTTCTAGCCCTGGGCACTGACAAGGGCCAGAATGATCTTACTAACGCCTGAATCTGATTCATTGCTAGATTTCCCATTGCCCTTAGTACAAAATTCAAACTGAATCCAGTCCCTTACCACCTCTCCAGCTTATTTTTCTCAATTATGTTGTGCCCATCCAAATGTCCTTTTCACCTATCTGCTTTCTCCCTCCCACAGCGCTAAACCTGGGGCATTATTGATGCTTGTTGGTCTCACACTCTGGGCTAAACCTTGGGGTCTCCATGGAAACACCACCACTGATGGAATCTCTCAAGATTCCATGAAGGGATTGGGACCCAGGCATGTTGCTCTCTAGCCTATGATAGCCGGTCTGCAGCCAGCAGATGGCAATCTGGTGCAGCAAGAGAGAAAGTCTCGGGTTCTCATTGTGCACAGTCCAACTGGTTTGGCCATCAGAGGTTGGCCCCAACCTCTGGTGCTCTGCATTCTTGTGTGTGCTTTCCTCCTGTCACTCAGCACCAGAGCAGGCCCTCAATGCCTAGAACAGTGGGTCTAAAAACCATAATGGCGCTGGGGATGTAGCTCAGTGGTAGAGCACTTGCCTGGCATTTGCAAGGCTCTGGGTTCAGATCTTGGCACTGCAAACAATGACAACCACCAACACACTGGATTTCGCCCTATGAGGGGTGTGGATTCCAGGGTTCCACCCAGATGGGCTGATTCCTGCATTAGACATGGCAGGGCAACATGTGTGCATGAGAGGAATTATCTGGCCTTGTGCCTCACTTTTTCCATCTGAAGATGGGATTTCTGGTCATGCCTGAAGCATGATACCCTGCACATGGTAAGAGTAACTGGGGTGACCAGTGGAGAACTCCTGGAGTCCAATTCATACTTTCTAGGGAGAGAAGCTAAGGCCCAAGGTTGTCCTCCAGGTTAAAGATACTCATATATAAATGTCTATAAAATTTTTTTTAGATGTCAATGGAGATTGATTTATTTATATGTGGTACTGAGAATCAAACCCAGTGTCTCACACATGCTAGGCAAGTGCTCTACCACTGAGCCGCAACCCCAGCCCCTAAAGATACTCTTGCCTTAAGGCAGAAAGTTCCTTTTGTCAGAGGTCAGCACTGAGTCCTCAACCTATGGCAGAAATTTTAGCTTCTGTTGGGAAAACAATTAAAAATGGTATTCAATATTTATTGATTTGGGAAAGGTTTTTTGAGTAGGGTTAAATTATTCTTGTGTGGAAAAGCCGTTTTCTTTATAATCTACTTAGAAAGGCACAGATACCTAAGCCGTGACCATATTTGCTAAGAATGTTTCATGCTGATTTTGAAGTTGGCATTTGTTGAAATTATTTGCATCTTTTTCTTGCACCACTTTCTTAGATACACACATGGGGAAAGATTCCAGTAAAATACACAAAGTGTGAATAAAGGAGGAAAACAGAATATGTGAAGTTAGCTTTATATCCATTTCCAACAGACTGCAACAACTGGTTCCAAAAATTTTGTTTATTTTTTTAGTGGTACAGGGGATTGAACCTAGAGACACTCTACCACTGTGCTTCATCCTCAGCCCTTTTAATTTTACTTTTTTATTCTGAGATGGTGTCAATAAATTGATGAAGCTGACCTTGAACTTCCTGCTTCAGCTTCCCAAGTTGCTGGAATTACAGATGTGCACCACTGTGCCTGGCCTCCAAAGATTTTAAATATGAAGGTTTCATTGTGAAAACCTAGTTGGAGGAACATGAATAATTACTTTTCCCTCTATTATCTCTACACTTACCTCTGGGAGAAGGGGTCCTATATTTTGGTGGTGATGATTCTATGTACATGACACATGAGGTGGCTCATCAGAAATGTCTCTGGAGTTCAGCACTCAGGTCCTGGGGTATTGCTAGTGACTTTGGGGTCCTGAGTGCCCACCTTAAATCCTAACTTCCCCTCCTGGATGTCTGACAGTGCCTCAATATTACCAACTGCCACTCTGGGCTAATTTCCCCATTCTCCACTAACCCATTCTTATCTGGGCATTTTTTTTTTTTTTACCCTGGTTGCTATAGCATCCAATTATCAGTTGAATTAGCCAGAAAGCCAAGTTGGCCTAGAATGTTCTGTCCCCCAGATCCCCTTCCCAGCAGGACCCTAGGAGCATTGCAGGCTTCACAAGACCGCACACTGTTGGCTGATCACAGGTCATACTCTTGGCCACTGGCCAGGCCAAGTCTGGTTCAATCATCCATGGCTGAGGTACTTGGCTAGTCTAGGGATCGGGCAGATACCACAGGCTCCCATCCTATACTCTCTGATGAGCTGTGGAGCATGCTGTAAACTAAGGAGACAGTCATTGGCCTCAAGCCTTGTGTTTTCCAAGGCTTTGGTTTCCAGGCAGCTGAAGTGTGACATGACATGACAGAGGCTTCCACAGGAAGAGTGCAGTGGGATCACAAGGGAGCACGTGCTGGTGTGCCTTGGAATCTCATAGCTCATCCTGGCTCCTTCCAACATGTAGCTACTTAGGTCTCACTCTCCTCTGAGAAACATATGCTGCCTGGGGTCTATGGGAAAAAACCTCTATTGCCCCTCAAGTGATTCTGGTTGCCCTCCCGCATGGCGGTGCATGGAGGCTGAGGAGGAGGATCACAAGTTCAAAGCCAACCTCACTATCTTAATGAGGCCCTAAATAACTCATTGAGACCCTGTCTCTAAATAAAATACAAAAAGGGGCTAGGGGATATGGTTCAGTGGTTAAGTACCCGGGGTCAATCCCCGGCACCAAAATAAATAAATAATAAGATTCATCCCAGGGCCTGGGGGTGAGGCTCAGTGATAGAGCCCTATCTAGCATATGCAAAGCCCTGGGTTCAATCCCTGGCACTGGAGAAAAAACAAACTCATCCCACTTTGGTGTCTGTCATAAGTTTCTGAATTATTAGGAAGGAGCAGGAAGGCGGAGAAGCAAAGCTTAGAAAGTGCTTGCAGGGGAAATTGTTCCAGCCCTGGGTGCTGTTGTCCTACTTCTTACAGGAAACTTCCAGAGTGATTTCTTCTCCACATCCCTGGCTAGTGCCACCCAGGTTACCTGTGGGATGTCACTGGTGCGTCCCTAAGTGTCCCCATTGCTCGTTTATCTCATGGGAGAGGAGGGAAGCTTTTAGGGAGATGAGAAGCAGCAGAAAATAGGTTTAATGGTATAAATTTTCTTTACCCCATGGAAAATGACTTTGAAAATAGCATGAAATCCGCTTAACTCTCGAAGGTCCTCTGTGTGAGGCAGAGAGGGAGTGGGGGACAGGGTAGCCAGTCAGGCAGCTGCTAGTGATTTGCTTTCTGCACATGGCTATAGCAGAGGGCAGAGAGACTACAGGGCCTCCCTCTGTTCCAGACAGTAGCCCTCTGTCCAGGAAGAGGAAAAGCAGGGGCGTCGGGAGTCAGGGAGGCCTGAGGGAGCACTAAGTGCTCTGGGCTCCCTCCTCCCCCCCCCTCCCAACAAGCCCAGCCTGGCTCAGAGGGAAGCCTCTGCCATTCTGTGTCTTGTGGGTGTTGACAATTTCTAAGTTCCCTGCCTTCGGGCCGAGTTATCTGTTGTCACTGGCAGAATTAGGGCACAGCTAGGCTGCATGACAGTATCCAGGACAGCTGCTGATGGCTGTGGGGTCCACTGATCCTCAGAGCTTGCCTTTGTGTGGACAGGATAGAGGCTAGTCAATACTTTATTTATTCCATTCACATCTGTGGGGTCCTGGGGGTGATGGGGAGAAAGGTTACAAAGTATAATAAGACCTGACCCCCTGGAATCATTTGTAAATTATGAATCCTAGGTGGAAGGATTCTCAGGGATTGGATCACTATGATTTTACGTCTTCATTCAGAATCTTAGAAAGTAATAAATCATATTTTAAAAAATTTTTAGTTATGATGATAGTAGAGTATATTTTGACATACATACATGGAGCCTAACTTTCCATTCTTGTGGTTGTACATGATGTGGAGTTACACTGGTCACGTATTCATAAATGAACATAGGAAAGTTATGTCCAATTCATTCTACTATCTTTCCTATTTCCATCCCCCCATCCTTCCCCCATTCCCCTGTTCAATCCAATGAATTTTCACTCCCCCTACCTCTCCCTACCCACCACCAATTGTGAGTCAGCATCTGCATATCAGAGAAAACATTCAGCCTTTGGTTTTATGGGACTGGCTTATTTCACTTAGCATGCTAGTCTTCAGTTTACCACCAATTTACCAAATGCCATACTTTCATTCTTCTTTATGGCTGGGTAATATTCCATTGTGTGTATGTACCACCATGACTCATCTTTTTTTTTTTTTTTAAGAGAACTAGAGATTGAACTCAGGGGCACTTGACCACTGAGCCACATCCCTGGCCTTTTTTTGGTATTTTATTTAAAGACAGGGTCTCACTGAGTTGCCTAGCACCTCACTTTTGTTAAGGCTGGCTTTGAACTTGCGATCCTCCTGCTGCAGTCTCCCAAGCCACTGGGATTACAGGCATGTGCCACTGTGCCCAGCTTTATAATTCATTTTATTAGATTAAGTCGGAACCCTTGCGGTGATACTTTGCCACTGGCAGACACTTCTGTGCAGTTAAACTTTGTTTTCTAAAGTCAGTTTTTCCCCAAACCAGGTCCTTGTAATATGAACTACAACAGAGGATTGACTTGAAGGACTGACAAAACCAGCCACATAGAGATGGAAGAGAGGGTCTTCCTGGGTCAAACTCCAGCACACCTCACTGGTGTGCTGAGGGTTGGGAGGGATTCCTGAAAGAGCCTCTTTTTTTTTTTTTTTTTTTAAAGAGAGAGTGAGAGAGGAGAGAGAGATTTTTTAGTTCTCGGTGGACACAACATCTTTGTTGGCATGTAGTGCTGAGGGTCAAACCCGGGTCGCACGCATACCAGGGGAGCGCGCTACCGCCTAAGCCACATCCCCAGCCCCTGAAAGAGCCTCTTAAAACTCAGTGCAGTGCGTGGAGAAGTCAGGCAGGAAGGAATTGAGGGTGCTAGGCCTAGAGCTGGGAGAAACCCCGAGGATAGGCTTTCAATTCAAGTCATTTGCTCCAGCACTTTGAGACCCCAAACTATTCAAAATGTCAGCTTCCTAAAACTCACCATACCACGTTGGAAGTGTGGAATTGGCCATGATGAAGTATTTTTACCACAGAAATTGGCATATCCTACAAACCAGGCCAGAGGTGCTAGAGCTCCACCAGATGAAAGAAATCTACACAGCTGGCTTTGGTCAGGCTTCCCAGTCAACATCATGTCACCTACTTAGAAGGGCCTGACCCCAAGTCAAGTCACCTCATTGCTGTTACCATATCCTTTATCCGTTCATCCCCATCAGAAGTAGTCACTGTCTGGGCTACGTCTGTCTGTCTGTCTCTTCCCACTGGAATGCAAGTCCCCAGAGAGCAGAAACACATTTTACCCCTCTGCCCAGACATTGCCTGGCACATAGTAGGTGCTCAAAAATATATATCAATCTGGGCACTGTGATGCATACCTGTAATCCCAGCAGCTCCGGACACTGAGGCAGGAGGATTCCAAGTTTAAGGCCAGCCTCAGCAATTTAGTGAGACCCTGTCTCAAAGAATAAAAAGGGCTGGGGATGTAGCTCACTGGGAGAGCGCCCCTCAGTTCAATCCTCAGTACCGCAATAAACAAATAAAAATTAAGCAATGAGAAGGTTTGGAGCTGGAGATGGACGGTTTTCTCCAGAGACCCTGTGTAGGCTGCGGTGGAGAGGTGGTCAGTGGGCAAGAGGGAGCCCAATGCTGGGTACCGGTTGGCTCTCGGCCAGACCACATGAGGATGAGACAGAAGATGATTACCAGGAGAGGCAAGCCCCTGTTAGTCTGGGACCTGCTGAACCGGATGGGAATGGGCCAAACCTAACAGGTCCTTGTCTTGGGAATAGAGTCGCTGGGTTTAGCAAATAAGGACTAACCAATTACATTTGAATTTCAGATGAACAATATTTTTTTTTAGTATAAGTATGTTACACACAATATTAAAGACATATTAAATAATCACTCATTGTTTACCTGAAATTCAGATGTAATATGATTGTGTTTCCTCTCTGGGGAGTCAGTGGTGTATGTGGGAGTGCTCCCTGAGTCTTCTGCTCATTAACTTCCTCCCAGCCAAATGCGTTGTCTGCTCTCTCTGAGCTGTGATGCCAGGGAATACCCTCTCCAGCCAACTCCATCTTCTGAGAGGCACTGGGCATCTTGAACTTGATCACTCTGAGCAGCTTTCATTTGAGGCCTGAGTAGAGCAAGCCCTGGGCTGGCCCTACACTTCACCTGTAGAGGAACATTACAATCACCTGGATGGCCAGGTCAACTGCAGCCCAATTAAAATCAGAAGCTCCGCATAGTTTCATTAACCCACACTATGATTTTTTTTCTTCTAAATATAGCATCTGTCCCCTTTAATTCCATCATCACATATTAGGTTGTGACATGCTCCCAACTCATCTCCCATTCTAGCCCTTTCTTTGTTTCTTTTACCAGGGGGAGGGGGATTCAAATCCAGAATCATGTGCCTTCTAGGTAACTGCTCTTCCACTGAGCTACATCCCTAGTTCTCTATCTCCTTTAATCTATCCTTTCCTCCTCTCTCTTGACACTGGGAATTGAACCCAGGGCCTTATATGCCAGGTAAGTGCTCTACCACTGAATTATACCCCTAACCCTTTTAGATTTTTTTGTTGTCGTTGAGACAGAGTCTGGCCAAGTTGTTCAGGTTGGCCTCAAACTTGCTGGCCTCCTGCCTCCGCCTTCTGAATAGCTGAGATTACAGGTGTGTGTCACCACACTTGGTCAACTCTATTCTTTATGCCACAACCAGGAAGGGAAATTTTGAGATGCAAAGCTAAACAAGAAATTTATCCTGTCATTCTTATTTTCTCAGGAAAAAGATAAAAATAATCACTTTAGAGTGGAGAGACCTGGAAGACACTAAATGAAGCCAAGCAATGAAGGTTAACCAAACCAGTGATAAGACATATGACTGGTGTGGAATTCTTGCCAGAAATTTATAGCCTTGATCGGATCCTGAGAAAATGTCAGACGAACTAAAATTGAGAGACATTCTGCATCGTGACTAGGCAAAACTCTTCAGAAGTGTCCATCTTGGGGTTGGGGGTGTGGCTCAATTGTAGAGCACTTGCCTAGCATGCACAGGCCCTGGCTGTATTGATGCTGTGTGATGGTTCATCCTAGAACCATCACCAAAAAAAAAAAAAAAAAGAAAAGAAAAAGAAAAAAAAGTGTCCAGGTGATGTAAGACAAAATGAAAAGCTGTCACAGATTGGAGGAGACTAAGGGGATCAGATAATTCAATGCAATGTGGACTCTCGATTAGATCCACGTGGCAAAAAAGGAGTTAGAAAAAAAAAACAAACAACTGGTGAAACATAAATAAGCACTGTAGTTTAATAGCATCATACCATTTTCCTGGTTATTATCATTTTATTATACTTATGTGAGGTGTTAATATTAGGGAAATTAAGTAAAGGGTATTTTGGAATTCCTTGGGCTATTTTTATAGCTTTTTTTATAGGATTAAAATTATTTGAAAATAAAAAGAAAATCCTTAACATAGCCTTGGAGGTCCAGTATGGTCTAGCCTCTTCCTAGATCTCAGCCACTCTTTCAGTTTTACAGCCATACAAACCTTTTTTTTTGCCCCCCTCTATCTCTCTCTTTGCTTTTTGCAGTACTGAGGTTTGAGGTTTTAATCCAGGGCCTCAAGAAGGGTAGGCAAGTGTTCCACCACTGAGCTACATCCCCAGCTCTTCTCATTTTTTTTTCTTTGAGACAGGATCTCACTGAATTCCCCAAGGCTGACTTTGAATTTACTATCCTCCTGTCTGAGCCACCCGAGTAGCTGGGTACAGGTGTGCACTGTGACATCAGACCTTACAGTCTTAATGTGCGCTCAAGGTTGAGAATGAGTACGCAAAAGTCAATGTTCTGGATGAGCTTCAAGGCCTAATATAGTCCCTGGCACATAGTAGGTACTCAAGAAATACAACAAATAAGCTGGGCATGTTAGCACATGCCTGTAATCCCAGCGATTTGGGAGGAAGAGGCATGAGGATCACAAGTTCAGGCAACCTCAGCAATTTGGTGAGGTCCTATCTCAAAATTAAAAAAATAAAAAAATAAATGAAAAGATCTGGGAATGCAGTTCAGTGGTAGAATGCCCCTGGGCTCAACCCCCAGTATCAAAAACCAACCAAACAAAAACAACAACAAAAAACAATAAAAGAAAATACAACAAATATTTGTTGAAGGAATAGTAAAAAAAAAAAAAATCTAATGACAGGATGAATATAAATGTGCCATAAGCAGTGTATAGATCTTGGTCATTAATGATAACAACAATAATGATGTAAAAAATAAAATGAAAATGAACCTTGAACTCCCCCCCCCACAAAAAAAGAACATTGAAGACATTAAAATAAATTTTATTTAACTTAGCTAGACACAGGAGGACAGTGTGATTTGACTTATCTGAGGACCTAGTGTCGGCAAATTCATAGAGACAGAAAGCAGATGGAGGTCACAAGGGGTTTGGGAAAGGGGAGTTAAATCATCTACTGGTTACAGAGTTTCTGTATGAGGTGATGAAACACTTTTAGAAATAGATAGTAATGATAGCTGTGTAACATTGTACATATAATTATTGGCAGTGAACTGTAAACTTAAAAAATGGTTAAAAAAGCAAATTTTATCATATATATGTGACTGTTCCCCCAAACAAAATAATAAGAAGGAAGTGGGGCAAGGGGTAGAGACTATGCTTAGTATGCATGAGGTCCAGGATTCAATCCCCAGACCAGGGGGAAAAAAATGAAGTACTGATACCTGCTACAGCATGGATAAATCTCAGGAACATGCTAAGTGACAGAAGCCAGACACAGAAAGTCACCTATTGCAACACACACACACACACACACACACACACACACACACACCCCAAATATATATATATTTGGTACCAGGAATTGAACCCAGGGGCACTTAACCACTGAGCCACATCCCCACCCATATTTGGTATATTATTTAGAGACAAGGTCTCACTGAGTTGCTTAGGGTCTTGCTAAGTTGCTGGGGCTGGATTTGAACTCATGATCCTTCTGACTCAGCCTCCCCAGCGGCTGGGATTACTGGCATGCGGCATCATGACCTGCAGCATGACATCTTTTATCTTAAGTAGCTAGAACAGGAAAGTACATAGATGGTTGGCGGGGAGAAAAGGAGGGGGAAATGGGGAGTAATTTGTTCACAGGCGTGGGTGTCCCTCTGGGGTGATGAAAAGTTTTCAAACTGAAGAGAGGCAGTAGCTGCACAACATTGTGAACACACTAAATGCCACTAAATTGTACACTTTAAAATAGTCAATTGCAGCTGTTTGCGGTGGTGCACTTCTGTAATCTCAGCTATGCAGGAGACAGAGGCAAGAGGATTGAAAATTCAAGGCCAGCCTTGGCAGCTTAGTGAGAACCCGTCTCAAAAAAAGAAATTAAAAGGGCAGGGGACATGGTTCAGAGATACAGCATCCCTGGGTTCAATCCCCAGTGCTGGGGAAAAAAAAAAAAGAAAAAAATCAGTTGTATACTATGTGAATTTTATCTCAATTAAAAACAAAAACTAGGGGCTGGGGATGTGGCTCAAGTGGTAATGCGCTCGCCTGGCATGTGCGGGGCACTGGGTTCAATCCTCAGCACCACATAAAATAAAATAAAGATGTTGTGTCCACAGAAAACTGAAAAATAAATATTAAAAAATTCTCTCAGGCTGGGAGCGGTAGTGTGCTCACCTGGCATGAGCGCAGCGCTGGGTTCCATCCTCAGCACCACATACAAACAAAGACGTTGTGTCTGCCGAGAACTAAAAGATAAATATTAAAAAAAAAATTCTAAAAGCAAAAACTAGGGGCTGGGGTTGTGGCTCAGTGGTAGAAGACTTGCCTAGCATATGTGAGTCTCTGGGTTCCATCCTCAATGCCACATAAAAAGAAATAAAGTTATTGTGTCCATCTACAACTAAAAAATATATATTAAAAACAAAACCAAAACAAAACCATAAACTGGGTGTGGTGGTGTACTCCTGTAATCCTAGTGACTTGGTTGGCAGAAGAAGGAGGATTGCAAGTTCAAGTCTTGCCTGGGCCATCTAACTTAGTGAGATCCTGTCTCAAAAATAAAATTTGAGGGCTGAGGATATAGCTAGTTGTAGAGTGCTTGCCCCACATGCACAAGGCCCTGGGTTCAATCCCCAGCACCACCAACAAAATGATAATAATAATAATAATAATATAAAATTTGAACGGGGTATGGCGGCACATGCCTGTAATCCCAGTGGCTTGGGAGGCTGAAGCAAGAGGATCCGCGTTTAAAGCCAGCCTCATCAAAGGCGAGGTGCTAAGCAACTCCAGGAGACCTTGTCTTTAAATAAAACACAAAATAGGGGAGGAGATGTGGCTCAGTGGTTAAGCACCCCTGGTTTCAATCCCAAGTACCAAAAAAAAAAAAAAAAAAAAAAATCTGGGTAGGAAGGAAATGGAAACAGCTCAGATACACAGACTATGATTTGCAACGTTTACCTTGAAGTCTGTACCAAGAGGAAGACTTAATTAAATTAAACTAAGTTTAATCTAATTTAATAGAATTAAATGTGCCTCGGGGAGGGAGTTGGCTTCTGAAGGGAGGAATAATTTCTAAGCCGGAGAATTTCTAACCTGTTACAAAGTGGAGGCGATAATTGGCCCTTGGGAAACACTGGTAAGGAGGGCAGAGAATGAGGCCAGGCCAGGGCAAGAATCTTGCCCACATCCCTTAGGTCACAGTGGACTGTTAGCACAGGTTTGTAATCAGAGGTGGTCCTCAGGGACTATGGGCCTGGCCACATAGTGGCCATTAAATTCTCAAGAGGGTCTGAGTCCCCAAAGAAGTCCACTGTAAGAAGAGCTGGGCTGACGCTCTCTCCCAGCTGCCTGCGTTTGGCCAGGCCAGGCTCTTCCCCAGTCCCAGCAGCTGCTGGTTCCAGGTCCTGTTGGCGTCCTGAGCAGCTGGTTCTCCCTGGGTCTCTGTCGAATTCTCCCCACCCGGGCACCCTGGAGCTGTCCCCAGCAGCTCTTCCACTTGGACCAGCTCTGAGGTCTTTATCAGGGGCTTGGCTCCCAGGTGGGAGTCTGTGTGTCTTCTTGCCAGGATGTCACCCACTGCCTCCCCCTCCTAACCGGCAACATTCTTGTTCCACCCTTTCCCTTTCTGAAGCAGCTCTCATGTCATTCCTGAGTGATGAGCAATGTCCCAGTTGCCAAATCTGAAGTCACCTCAGGGCACCTCCTCCTCCTTCTCCTCCTCCCCCTCATCTTCTGAAAAGCTCCCCTCTCTTGACCTCCTCGACATTGTCCCTCCTTGTCCCTGCCTATCTGGAATGCCTGACTTTGAACACCATAGCTTTTCTGTATCCCTCTCTGTATTTTCGGTGCAAGTTTCCTTTTTTAAAATAGTGAATATTTCTTTCTTACCTTTCTTTTCTTCTTTGGTACTGCATTGAACCCAGGGGTGCTTAACCACTGTGTCACATCTCCACCCCACCCTTTGTTTTTTTTGTTTTTTTTTTTTGTACTGGGGATGGAACCACTGAGCCACACCCCCAACTCTATTTTGTATTTTATTTAGAGACAGGGTCTCACTAAGTTGTTAAGCTCCTCACGGTTGCTGAGGTTGGCTTTGAACCCCCAATCCTACTGTCTCAGCCTCCCCAGCCACCCACCCTTTTTTTATTTTAAGATATGGGTAATATACACACATGGGAACAGAAGTCAAACAGAGCAAAAGAGCACACAAAGTTATTTCTTCCCTCCCTGATTATCTATTCCCCCCATATGTCTCCCCAGGAGCACCTGTGCTTACCATCCTTTGTTATTCTTCTAGAACTGTCCTGTACAGTAGAATGTGACTATGGAGCACTTGAAATGTATCCAGTTTGAGTTGAGATGTGTTGCAGTGTAAAGTACACGCTAGAGTTCAGCGACTTAGTGTGTGTGTGTGTGTATATATATATAAATATTTCATTAATAATTTTAGAATACTGAGCTGGGCACAATAGCACATGCCTGTAATCCTACCAACGTGGGAGGCTGAGACAGGAGGATCATAAGTTTGAGACTGGCCTTGGCAACTAAGTGAGACCCTGTCTCAAAATATAAATGAAGAAAGAAATGGACTAGGAATGTAGCTCAGTGTTATATAGTACCACTAGGTTCAATCCCCAGTACCAGTCTTCCATAAAAAAGAATTGATTAAATAGTAAAACAATTATATATGTTTATATGTATATATATGTTTTTTTCCTGATACATATATATGTATGAGATATATATATGAATTGCTTAGCAACCCCTGCCCCCACTTTTGGTACTGGGGATTGAACTCAGGGGCACTTAACCACTGAGCTAAATCCCAGCCCTTTTTTTGTATTTTCTTTAGAGACAGGGTCTCACTGAGTTGCTTAGGGCCTCACTAAGTTGCTGAGGCTGGCTTATAAACTTGCAATCCTCTTGCTTCAGCCTCCTGAGCTGCTGGGATTGAAATGATAATATTTTTGTCATATTGGGATAAATAAAATATACTAACATGAATTGTTTCTGTCACTGGTATTTTGCATTGAATCTAAATTACTTTGGGTAGTATGGAAACTTTAATATTGATTTTTTTCAATCCATGAACATAGGATACTTTTTCACTTTTGTGTTCTCTTCAATTTCTTTAATATTTTAAATTTTAATTGTAGAGTTCTTTTACCTGCTTTGTTAAATTTGCTCCTAGGAATTTAATTAATTAATTTATTGTAGCTATTGTAAATGGAATTGCTGTCTTGATTTCTTTTTCAGTCAGTTCATCACTGGTGTACTGATTTTTTTATATGAACATTATAATTTTACAAAAACACAACATAGGCAGTTTAGATTCCAATATATCCTTTGCATAAATGCACTAACAAGGAAATACATGGAAACACATGTCATTGGGGCTTAGAAAACTTCCCTGGAAGCACCTAAATTTGCCTAACAGGAGAGAGAGCACCTTGCACTTCAGTCCTAAATGGGACATGATGGAATCTGCACCTACAGAAAGAATCTTTCTTTGGCCATTCTGGTTCCTAAAGCCCCATCTAATCCAAGGTAATTAATAGTATCTTCTGGAGACTCCCAGGGCAAAGCAAGACACTATATTAACACTATACTGACTGGTTTGAAAAATTAAGTCAAACTGGCTACTTTAAAAACTGAAAGGTTTTTTTTTTTTTTTTTAATATTATCAAGTAATATATTCTACAGACATTCCTCATCTTTACCCCACTGCTAGGATCCATGAATAAGAATAAGTTTTAGGAATGAGACATCTCATATGAAACTGGAGTTCAAGATGACACCAGACTTTCTGCTTCTCTCAGTGGGTAGGCCTGTGTAAGTTGCAGGCCTCTGCAGCTGAGAAAGCCATTTTAATATTAGCAGCTGATCCCAGCAGGGGTTGCCTATCCATTTTAGCTAGGAGGGTCACAGCTGGCAGAGCCAGATTTTTCACTCTCCAGCAATACTACAGATTTTTATTTATTTGTATGTGGTGCTGAGGATCAAACCCCGGCCGCACGCATGCCAGGAGAGCGCGCTACTGCTTGAGCCACATCCCCAGCCCACTACAGATTTTTAAATATTATTATTATTGTTGATTTTTGAAGTACTGGAAATTGAACCTGGGAGTGCTCTATCAGTCCTTTTTAAAAATTTTTATTTTGAGTGTCATTAGGCCAAGGCTGACCTTGAACTTTCAATCCTTCTGCCTTAGCTTCCTGAGTTGCTGAAATTACAGGTGTGCATGGTGTGCACACCGCCACCCCCCAACACAGCTGGATGTTGACCTTGTGTGGTGCAACTTTGCTGAATTCATTTTATCAATTCTAACAGTTTGGGGTGGAGTCTTTAGTTTTTGTACATATAATATCACTTCATCTTCAAACAGGGAGAGTTTGACTTCCTTCTTTCCAATTTGGATGCCTTTTAGTTTTTTCTCTTGCCTAATTGCTCTGGCTAGGATTTGTATCTAGGAGAAATGAGTATCCTTTCAAAATTTTATTTGGGGAAGGTCAACTCTATCAGACTTGCCTTAAGGAAAGTTTACTTTAGCTAAATGGAGGCCAGGGAGGAAGTAGGGAGACCATTTCAGAGATTCCCTTTCTTTTTCTTTCTTTCATTCTTTTTTTGGATACACTTTAAAAAAATTTTATTTATGTATTTTCTTATGCGATGCTGAGGATTAAACCCGGTGCCTCACATGTGCTGGGCAAGAGCTCTACCACTGAGTCACAACTCTGCTCATCCTTTAATTTTCTTTTTTTTTCTTTTAAATAATCTTTAAAGAATTATTGGACAGATTTAACATAGTATTAGACTTTTGTTCTTATCATTTTTCTCCAGTCTTTTTTTTTTTAATTTTGGTATAGAATTTATCATTCTGGTTTTTTCTTTTGTTTCTTTTTTTTTTTTTTGTATGTGTACTGGATATTGAACCTGAGTGCTGTATTACTAACCATATCCCCAGCAGTTTTTATTTTGATTATTATTATTATTTTTTAATGTGATGGGTCTTGAACCCAGTGCCTCATGTGCACTAGGCAAGTGCTCTACCACTGAGCCACAACCCCAGCTCTTATTTTATACTGAGACAGGGTCTTATTAAGTTTCTTAGGGCTTGCTTAATTGCTGAGGTTGGCCTCAAACTTGAGATCCTCCAGCCTCAGCTTCCTGAGTCACTGGAATTATAGGCATGTGATAGTGCATTGGGTAATCTTGCTCATTCTCTCTCTCTCTCTCTCTCTCTCTCTCTCTCTCTCTCTCTCTCTCTTTCTTTTGTACTGAGTATTGAACCCAGGAGTGATCAAACACTGAGCCACATCCTCAGCCCTATTTTGTATTTTTATTTAGAGAAAGGGTCTCACTGAATTGCTAAGTGCTTCACTAAATTGCTGAGAGTGGTTTTGAACTTGCAATCCTCCTGTCTCAGCCTCTCGAGCTGCTGGGATTACAGGCGTGCACCATGGTGCCCGGCTCCCTGCTGGCTCTGGCAATCTTGCTCATTCTTTTTTTTTTTTTTTTTTGGCACTGGGGATTGAACTCAGGCCCACTTGACCACTGAGCCACATCCTTAGCTGTATTTTGTATTTTATTTAGAGATGGGGTCTCAATGAGTTGCTTAATGCTTCGATTTTGCTGAGGCTGGATTTGAACTCATAATCCTCCTGCCTCAGCCTCCCAGACCATTGAGATTATAGTCAAGCGGCACGGCGTCCAGCTAATCTTGCTCATTCTTTTTTTTTTTAAAGAGAGAGAGAGAGAGTTTTTTTTTTTAATATTTATTTTTTAGTTTTCGGCAGACACACATCTTTGTTTGTATGTGGTGCTGAGGATCGAACCTGGGCCGCACGCATGCCAGGCGAGCATGCTACTTCTTGAGCCACATCCCTAGCCCCTAATCTTGCTCATTCTTGAGTGCACAGTTTAATGGTGTGAAATACTCGTGTTGTGCAACTGATCTCCAGAACTTTCTCACTTTGTAAAACTGAAACTGTTTATTTATTAAGAAACAACTTCCCACTTCTCCCCACAGTCCCTGGCAACCACCATTCTACATTCTGTTTCTATGAAGTCGATTACTGTACATACCTCCTGTAAGTAGAGTCATCCAGTGTGTGTCCTTTTGTGACAAAAGGACACAATGTCCTCGAGGTTCATCCTTGTTGTAGCATGTGACAGGTCATTTAGGAGGCTTTTGCAGGAGTCTGAGCAAGAACTGATTTGGGACTTGGAGTTAGCAGCAGAGAGAGCAAGAGGTAGAATTAACTGGGAGTGCACCTGTAATTCTGTGACTCAAGAGGCAGAGGCAGGAAGAGCATGAGTTCCAGGCCAGCCTCAGCAACTAAGTGAGACCCTGTCTCAAGATAAGAAATAAAAAGTATTGGGGATGTAATTCAGTGGTAGAGTGCTTCTGGGTTCAAATCACAGTACAAAATAAATGAAGAAAAGATAAATTGTTTATAATCTTCAGCTCAATGAACTTGTTGTTCATTCTCAGGGTGTCACAGGCAAATCTTCATATTTTTGACATCACAATTACAAAAAAAATGGTGTTTAGTATGTATAAAAAAAGAACAGTCATTGCAAACATATAGTTAAAAGATTAATGGCTTCAGAAAGGGATGTGGACAAGGCAGTGGCACCTATAATTGTGGGCTCCTTTGGAGGATGTGACTCAAGAGTGACCCAGGGCCTGTGACTGAGTTGAGAGCAGAGAAAAGTGTGAAAGAACCTCTTTTCTGACTTCTGCCCAGAGCCTCAGGGAACCAGAGAAGAAGGGCAAGCAATCACTCTGGCTCTTTGTCCTGCTGTCTTCAGACCTCACAGCAGCAGAGGGTGGTCTTTATGACAGCCCAGATGAAAGGAGGAGGTGGGTAAGGCTTGGTGTTCTGCCCTGGGTATGTGGATGCTCCGAGGCTGGCCGCACCCTAGGGTCCCCACTGTTCTCTGGTCTCCTCCTTCTTTGAACTGTAAAGCCTCTCCCGCCTTGAGGTCCCCCTCCCTGCTCCATCTCCCCCAAGAAGTGACCATCCTCCCTCTGAGAGAGAAGTCTATGTAGAGAGAATCCCCACTGGGGCAGTCTGCAGAGTGTGCCAAGTGGCTTCTGCCCAGTGATGTTCACAGAGAGCGCGAGTCCACTGAAGCCAGGTGTGGGCACAAACCCACTCTGAGAAGAGCACATGTGTTATAGATGTGGCCTCGCATGTCAGCAGGTGTGGTGGCAGCTCAGGAAAGGGGTGGTTAGTTCCATGTGGTGTGGGGTGGAAGTGAGTCGACAGAGGGCTGCACCACAGATATATATATATGTATTTTTTTTTTTTTGGAGGGGGAGTGTTACTGAGGATTAAATCCAGCGGTGCTTTACCACTGAGCCACACCCCCAGCCCTTTTTATTTCTTATTTTGAGACAGGGTTTGGCTAAGTTGCTTAGGGCTTTGCTAAGTTGCTGAGGCTGGCTTTGAACTTTCAATCCTCCTGCCTCAGCCTCTGGGGCTGCTAGGATCACAGGTGTGTACCACCAAGGCCGGCAGAAGATAATTTCTTGAAACTTCTCTGGGAAGATTTTTTTAAAATATCAGTTTGGAAGATAAAAAAGTTTGGGGAATAGAGAAAAATAAGGGAATTCCAGGAGGGGGACAAGCCTGTGCAAAGGTGGGGGCTTGGGAAAAGATCCATGTCTTTATTTGCTGTCAGTGGGGTCCACCCTGGATCAGTGGGGTCCGGATAAGCCAGGATTTTGGCTTTAGTCTCTGGTGGGGTGGGGAAGGTGGTAAGGAACTCTGACAGGGAAGGCATTGAGGGTCAGAGTCTGCTGGAGATAACTTTTTTCTTTCTTCTTCTTTTTCTCCTCCTCCTCCTCCTCCTCCTCCTCTTCTTCTTGTTAATGGATGCAATACATTTATTTAATTTATTTATTTTTATATGGTGCTGAGAATGGAACCCAGTGCCTCTCCTGTGCTAGGCAAGCGTTCTACCACTGAGCTAGAACCCCAGACCCGGAGATCACTTTAAGAAATTCCATATAATGGCTACTACACATCCAATGCTATTATGGGGAGCCACATAAGTATTTATTTCTGCGATGTTTGCAGTCACCCTGGCGGTAGCCATACACAGGAATCTCATTTTCCAGATGGGGGGACATCAAGGAGCCGGATTGCACAGTAGATTGTGCAGCTGAGGATGGAGCTTGAATTAGGCATCTGGCTGCAAGGAGGTGGTGCTTTTAGCCTCTGAGTCACACTGTATCCCTGGCCAGCTCTGAGCAGAAGCACAGGGAAGGGCTGGAGGGTGACCAGAGGGGAAATGACCAGAAGTTGGCTTCAGGTGGAATGAAGGCAGTGGGTGAGGCTGGAACCTCACCTGGCTTCCACAAGCCATGCTGCCATTCATGGAGCTGTGGACCTTTGCCCCAGCCTCAGTCTCCTGTGTGTAAAACAGGGCCAGGAGTCTCTGCCTCTGTGGTAGAGAGCCCAAAGGGTCCTTTGTGCACTTAAGATGCTCTGTTAACATAGCCTTCTCTTGCATCACCCTGGCTGCACCTATTGGTACAAACATGTCTGCCCACTGTTTCCTCTGTGCCCTTCCTGGCCACCTCTGGGGGGACCCTTCCCTATACGAGTTTCTGTCATTTCCTCTTGGAGTTGGAACCGGCTTTGAAGCCTGCCTGGCACTTCAGAGGGAGAGAGGTAAAGGCAGTTCAAGGGATGTGGGTTGGGAGTGTTTGGAAATGCAGACGGGCTGCACGGGAGAGCACTTTTATTTTTGCTCTGAACATCTGAGTCTCCCCATGGGGGTTCTCCTGTCCAGAGTAGCAGCTCCCCTGTCATGGAGAGGATGTGAGAACCCCTGGGGGGGGCTTGTGGCAAGTTAAAGCAAGGTTGTCACCCTCCAGCCCCACTCAGGCCATGCCACCAAAAATAGAAGGGCCACCATGTCAGCCTTGGGGAGGGGCTGGCTGGGGACTCCTCTGAAGCAGGACCTGGCCCAGGAAGCGAGCCTATTGATATGCACAGGGTGCAGCAACAGATGTCCCTGGGTTTTCTGTGTCTCTGTGGCAGGAGGCATCACCAGCTTAGTCAGCCACTTCAGGGCCTGGGAAGCAAGACCTGGCCTTGGCTCATAGCCTTCTGTGTGACACTGGGCATCTTATCACCTTCTCTGGGCCTCAATTGTCTCTTCCATAGTATGAAGGACTGGCTTGCTCACCTCCGAGATTTCTTGTGCTGCAATTTTCCAGGATTCATGTGCTCTAGGTCTTGACCCTGCCCTCTGCCCCAGCACCATCCACTCACAATCACCCTCTGAGCGGGCCTTGGCCTGGCTGAGCCAGGACATGTGCTGACACCATCTCTGGAAAGCAGCAGCGATACAGGGTACACAAGAGAGGGCTCTTTGCCCAGAGCCCCTGCTTGGGGAGCTTCTCCAGGAAGGGGAGAGGCTGTGAGCGCAGGACAGCGGACGGCTTCGGGGGGCCAGCAGGCAGGGTGACATTGGGGATATTTAAATAATAGTTCAGTTCTAGTAGGAACCAATGTATTTGGGGAGGGGCTGCTGTGGCAGCAGCTGACCCTTCATTCTGGGGTGGGGGAAGGCTGGGGGTCCTAGAGAGGAGCCAGGGAAGCAGAAAGGGAACTATTTGGAGGGTTTGATGCAGGAGGGGGTCTATTTATTAACTGCATTGAAGTATGTCACTGACTTGACAGCCAGTGTGACTGTACCGTGACCTGCTGTCCATCAGCTGGTTTGTGGGGAGGGAGGGTCAGAGAAGGCTGCCCAGGCCTCGTGAGTTGGTTTCTAGTCATTTCCGCCATCAGAAAAATTCCTTTTATTCAAAGTGGGGACAGGTCAGCGTCCTTGCTTTGTCTAGCCCCCTCCTGCAGGCCCTGGCCTGCCACCCTAGGACACCCCTTCTTCCCCGAGGGTTGGGATTCAGTGAAGGGGACTTCGTCTCCTCATTCCTTCCCACATGGCACCCTTGGCCCTGTGGCCTACCCAGGACAAGAACTGGCCCTGCAGCTGGCCACCACAGACTAGGTGGCCTCAGCTCCTTGTTCTCTGTGTCCATCTTGCTCAGTCCCCGGCCTCCCAGTCCAGCATACTGCTCGGCACCCCTCCCTAAGTCCCCCATCATCCAGGTGAGGATCTTGCCCATCTTATTCCTGCCTGGCTGTGGAGGAGAGCATGGTGGTGGGGTTGGGAGGTGGGGGGCAGTGGGAACAGGTACCATTTGAGGGCAGCTGGAGGGGGGAGACTCTGGATTCTTGGTGCAGGGCCCCTGCTCTGCCGGCTGCCCCGACTTCCCTGTGCGGCAATTTCGGTTTCTATTTTAAACAGTTTGGGTTGGTTGCTTCCCTGCCTTCCTGCTGGGTGTTTATAGTGAGCAAAATAATTGGTAATATTTGCACAGATGTGCTGGCACTGCAGCTCATCATGGGCACCTATACCCAGGGGACCCTCCCTGCCCCCCAGCCTCTCTCTGCCAGCCGGAGGAGCCAGCCTGAAGGGGAGGGACTGGAGCCCCCCAGCTTCCCAGGAGCCTCAGGCAGGAGGCACAGGCAGAGCTGGGAAGCAGCAGGCCTCAAGCGCCCCAGGCAAGCCAGAGGCAGGCCTCAGCCAGGCGCCCAGAGTGTCACTGAGCCTGTGCTCCAAGAACTGAAGGACAAGCCCAGGCTCCACAGGACGGGTCCTTCCTAGGGTGTAGAGGTGGGCAGGGGAAGCCTCCAGGGCCCCGTTTCTGATCCCTTTTTCTCCTGTAGTACCTGATTTGCGGTTGAGAGTGGGGAGGGAGGTGAAAGGAGTGGAAATAGTAAATCAAGCCAGGCGACGCGGCACTCTGGAGGCTGAGCAGTGGGAAGGTTTGAACTGCGAAGTCAGGAGTGGGAGACCAGCCTGGGCCACATGGCAAGACCCCACCTCAAAAGTAAATAAATACAAATCAAATCAAATACAAAATCACTTGGCTTTCGTCTTCGCAAGGCCTGGCATAACATACTGGGGCTGGGAAGGAGGTGGGAATTTGCTGGGCTGTGAGGAGTCCGCTTAGCCCAAGCAGAGCCTGGACTGGGCAGTGCCTGGTGATGGGGTGAGGCCTCAGAGCAGGGGACCAGGTGAGACTGCTCAACCGCCACACCCCCTTCTTACCCCTGCACAATGGGTGCTCTGGTGCCGGGGCTCCTGCAGTTTTTGTGCACGTGTGGGCGGCGTCTGTGAATGAAGGCATACATAGCTGAGTGGCTGTGCATGCAGATACAGGTCTGTCTGTGTAGGTGCATATGTGTGCAAGAAGATGCACATAGGTGAGTGTGAACATACTTGTGTGCCTGGGTTTGGGCTCCCCACAAAGCCAACCGTGAGAAAAGGGTTTACTGGCAGGTAGTTTACCAGGAGGTGACACCAGCAAGCAGAAGTGGGGAGGAAGACAGAAGCAGCAGCAGGGAGGGGCAGGTTGCTGATCAGACTGTTGCTGTGGACCTCTGGGAACCGGTGTGGAATCGGACTGGTCTTCTCCCACCCAAGGGGCAAGACATCAAGGCTATTTACCCACCTCCCCGTATTGGTCATTGGCTGAAGCCTGGGTTATTTCTCCTGCATTTTCAATGTTTTCTACCTGTTGGCCACGTGTCACAGAGTCTCCTGGAAGTGGCTTTCAGTGTGCAGAGGGAAGGGAAGAGGAGATCTGGGTTGACACTGGCACATCTGCTCAGTATGAGATGAGGTGGACACAGTGATGTGGCACCCAGGGCCCTTCAGGAAGGATGGACAGCTCCCCAGCTGCTGTAGGTGCTGGCAGTGAACAGCTGCAGGACAAGTTCCCTTGGTGGGGTGGGAGTGGGGGGTTGTCACTGCAGCTGAATAAAGGTGCCTTGCTCAAGGTCACACCCCTTACGGGTGGCCCACATCCAGTGACTGATGGATAAAAAGGTAGAAAGACTCGGCCCTTTGCTCTGCCTTGTATCAACTCTGAAGGGCATCCTGGCTCTTCTGAGGGTTGGCCCAGGCTGTAAGTTGAGACTATGTCACAGGTGACCTCATCCTCTGCCCAGACTACCCTTCCATAAGTGCATACTGCTTACTAATCTCTTCCAGGGACACCCAACCCAGATGGTGTGCATGCACGTGTGCACATGCATATGTGTGTGAGTGTGAAGAAGTGCAGAGCTGTGCAAGTAGGTGCACACAGAGTGCCTGGTGTGCATAATCTACCTGCCCAGGTCTCCCATACTCAGTGGTCTAAAGGCCAGGCCAGCTCCTCTGCTGACCCAGGCAGGAGCAAGGTGGTCCAGGTCTAAGAAGATGTTGGGGTTTTGCTGCTGAGGCTAGAGCCTGAGGCAGGTAGAGATAGCTTCCTAACCACCTGCAGCAGGAACAGCTCCTGGGATGGAAGATATGGGGAGCACAAGAATAGACAGCAGGGGAAAGGGGCCGTTGGCTCCCTACACCCTATGTCCACCCTTGGCAGCTCCAGGCAATTCTGTGGACCTTTACAGCTCACATTCCTTCAAGTGATCTCTGAGGCTCTTGAGTCTATGAGGGATTTTTCTCCAGGCATAGATCCTGCCTTGTCTTACCTATCCAGACCATTTGCCTACATCCAGAGGAGTACATCCTGGGCTGGCAGGGCCTCTGGTCACCCCTCCCCCGGGAGCCCAAATTGGGCTTGTCCTCTCCAGAGGCTGCTGGAGGTCAGAAGCAGCAGAGATGATGATGGAGGTCAATACTGGAGGAACATGGGATTCGGGCATGGTGGCCACAGGCGAGGACAGTAAGAGGCCCAGAGGGCACCAGATGTTACAGAAAAGTTTATTTCAGGATAAATAAATACAATAAGGGGGATTAAAACTGCCAGTGTTGCAGGGATTAGAGGGCTGGGTGATGCATAATGTAAGGGAAGATGTGGGACAAGGATTGGTGGGGGGTAGAGCCATGGCCCCATCTGAGCTCTGGACGGGGCACAGGAATAACCACATTCCCCAAATCTTGCAGCAATCATCTTGTAACTGGAGACCCCAGGGGCCTGCCTTCCCGAGGTGCTGCCTGCCTGTCTACCTGATGGGTGGGGGTGGGAGGCAGGTGTCAAGAGCAACCCTGACATATCAGTGACAATGCCCCTAGCCTGGCCAGGGGCCCAACCACTAAACCCCCAGCATTCAGAGATGAGAAAACATGACTGGTCTTTGAGAGAGCAGCTCAACCTTGCTCCTCATGTTGGCAGAGTACTCAGAAATGGCTGCCATTTGGCTCCAGCCTGAATGTTTCAGGCAGCATCTAAATAGCTTGGAAACCCCAGGGGGGCCCTTGCCACAGCCCTGCCCACCAAGACAAGGAGTTATATGGAAACAATTCCCTTAGGAGGACTCTACTCATCTTTCTGGACCTTGATCAGAGGACCCTTCCTCTGGAAAGATCCTCCTGAGTTCGGCTGGCTCCTCAGCACTCCCCTCTCCTGGGACCCTCCTCTCCTCTAGACTCATCCCCCCTTTCCTTGCCATCTTTCCTGCAGGCTGGACCTAGGGCTCTGTGCCCTGTGGCTGGGCTCAGGGCATGTTCTCTTAGTCTCCCTGGGAGGACAGCAGCTTCGGACCCCCCCAGGCAAAGCCCAGAAAGGATAGTGGGAGTGGGGAACTGGGGCACGGGGGGAGGCCCGTGAGGTCCAGCAGTGTTTCAGGGCCCTAGGTCTTTCTGCCTTTGCATTCGCCTTTTGTTCTTGCAGCTCCAGGGTCCTGCCCTTGGTTCAGAGTTTACATGCTGAGACTCCCTTCTCTATCCAGGGTCTAGTGTCTTACTTGCTCACAGGGGAGACAAACAGTTCCCAGACAAACAGTGCACCTCGTCTCCATGTTTTTCCTTCCTGACTGACTGGGTTGGGGCATCGTGGGGCCAGAGAGTAGACTTGGGAGAAGCTGCTCAAGCTGTCTCCAGGTGAAGATCCCAATGGGCTAAAAGGACTAGGTCAGGACTCCTGTCCCCTGGCAACCCCTTTCCTTCCCTGGAACCTCCTGCTCTTTCTCTGTGGGGAAGCTGGTGAGTAGCTAGTGGGCTGCCTGCAGGGTGGGAGACCCTATGGAGAATGAGCAGAATGGGCTGGGCTGGGCCTCTGTAGGCAGGGTGGACAGCCCTGATTCTGCTTCCTGTCAGTAGTCCTGGCCTGCTCCAAGGCTGGGAGCAATGGGTGAGAAGAAGTGAAGGTTGAGCTCTGCACGCCACGTTCATGGTTCTGGGGGCCAGGACTCTCCGTGGTCTGCAGCCCCAAGCCCCATGGCTTCCTCAGGTAGACCAGGGGAACCAGGATGCAGGTTCTACTGGCCACTAGCCATGGCCATTCTGGGACATGTAAGCTGCCAGAGCTACCACCACAGCCACATAGAGGCCAGCCCCCACTGCGATGGAGAGTGTGGCCAGGAAAAGGGCCCGGCGGGAGGTGGTGCTGGCCAGGCGGAAGTCCCCTTTGGAGATGGCCTTGGTGGTCTAGGGAGAGAGACGTGCTGATGTAAGGGAGAAGCCTCACACCCACAAAACAGTCCAGCCCACCAGGACCCCATTCTGCAGATGAAGATGTCAAGCCCTCCAGTGGGGAAAGGTGGCCAGAGAAGCAGCCCTGGGCCCCAGGTGTACTTACCCCCTGGGAGAAATAGAAGGCAGCGATGCCCAGTGGCCAAAAGCAGCAGAGCATGGAGAAGAGAGTAAGACCCAGGTGGTCCCTGGGAGGCAGCGTGAGGAAGTTGTCTTCACTTTCACTCTCTGTGGAGGTTGCCTCACTCTGTGGAACAGTGGGGTCACCCCAGCCCTGTCAGACTGGCAAGGGTTCGAAAGAAATAAAAAAAATACTATCCAGGGCAATGATGTGGAGCGACAGGGAGTGTAGGTTGGTCTTGCAGCTCTACCAAAAGCCTTGACAGACCTGAATCTACTCTTGGGAATTTATCTCCAGGAAAATGCAAGTCTCTATATCCAGGGATGTTCATCATAGCATAGCAATTGTGTGAAAGATGAGAAACACTCTCAATGCCCAGTGACCAGGAGATTGAGTTAATAAATGATAGAAGAAGTCATAAGGAAGACCACACAACTTTAAAAAACACCTTGTGGAAAATATTAAATTATATGGAGCAATATTGAAAAACCAGGCTATGAAACTATGTATAGAAAGATCTCTTTGGGGGAAAGGTGAAGAGGGAAAAAACCCATGTGAATAAAAAGAGATTTAGACAATCATCCACCAAAATAATAATGTTGTTTTTGAGTGATAAGTAGTTGTCATTTATCACTTGTCTTAATAAATATTCAACACAAGCTAATGTTTCTCTCTCTCTCTCTCTCTCTCTCTCAGTATTGGGGATGAAATCCAGGGTTACCTTTGCACTGCACTACATTCCCAACTCTTTTTACTTTTTATTTGACACATGGTCTTGATAAGTTGCTGAGGCTGGCCTTAAACTTACCATCCTCCTGCCTCAGCCTCCTGAGTCACTGGGATTACAGGTGTGTGCCACGGTGCCCAGCTAAGCTAGTGTTTTTCAAAGTGTGGGCTGCACCTGGGTCAGAAGAACCTTTCCTTTGGTGGCAAACAGATTCCTGGGCCATCGTCCAAGCCTGTTCAATCTGCCTCTGCTCCTGGGAGTCTGCATCTTAAACACATCTGCTCACCTCCTCCTCCTCCTGGCTGTCCTCCTGGCCCTGCAGCTCCTCTTGAACCCCGTAGGACACAGTATGGATAGTGACATCCTCTTCAGCTTGGCCAGGTTCCGTGCACTGCTCTGTGGGCCCTGCCTGGGGCTCCTTGGCCTCTGTGAAGCTCGTCTCACAGCTGCCTGCCCAGGGCTCCTTGACCTTGTCCCTTCCCAAGAGGCAGCTGGGCCGATACCAGGCCTCCACAGCCAGCTGCAGGGACCCTGGGTCCAGGAGTTGGTGGGTGTGAGCAGGGCCAGCACCACCCAGGAGATAGGAGTAGAGCTTCTCCTGGTAGGACCAGCTGGGCGGGGCCTCTGCGTAGGGATAAGGGCTGCGGAGGTGGGCGGGGCTGCGGAGGCGGGCGGGGCTCCCAGGCAGCAGCGGGTTCTGTAGTTCACTCAGGCTCTCCATAGTTCTGCGGGCAATTGCCAGGCAGGGGACACCGGGCCAGCCTCACAGCCCTCGCAGAGCCTGTTGGGAGAGCAAGATAGACAGACACTGAGGCCGAGGCACCTCATGCAGGACTTGAAGTGGCTCCGAATGCGCGCTGTGCCTTCTGACTTGCCTCTCCCCTATCTTGCCACTTGTCAGTTATGGAACCTTGAGCTGGCTACTCCCAGAGCCTCAGTTTCTGTGTCTGTGAAGTGGGGATAACAGCATACTCACCTCAGAGAGTTGATTCACTCATTTATCCTCTAAACACATATTTATTGAGCACCAACCAGATGTTGTATCAGCTGCTGGGGATACAGTGGTGAGAAAGGAGAGGAGCAGGGGAAAGGAAGGATGCCCACTTTGTCTCCATGGAGCTTAGCGGCAGGTGCAGAAGACAGCTGTAAAATATCATCTCTATTCTAAATGAGAAGACCGGCAGGTGGGTGTTCAAACTGGACAGAACCAACAGAGATGCAGGAAAGGCTTGGAGCTGGGTTCTGGAGGAGTGCAGGCTAACAGGGTGAATGGGACGGTGCTAGAATTTGGATCTGAAATGTCTCCCAAAGGCCCGTGTGTTAAGGCTTAGTCCTCAGCTCTGCTTTTTTGGAAAGTGGTAGAAACCTTTAAGAGGTGGGGCTTAGTGGGACACTTTAGGTCATTGGGGGCATGCCCTTGAGGAGACTGTGGGATGCCAGTCTCTCCCTCTCTCTCCTTTCTGCTTCCTGGACACCATAAGATGAGCAGCTTGCTCTACCATGTGCTCCCCACCATGATGTGCTGCCTCGCCACAGGCTCAAAGCAAAGGGGCCAATAGATCATGGATGGAAGCCTCTGAAACCATGAGCGAAATGATTCTTTCCTCTTTTTACATTGATTATCTTAGACATTGTGTTGGAACATATTCCATGCGGAGGGAAGAACATAGGCAGAGACTCTTTGACTGGACAAAGGATGATTGGGATGAGAACCCGGGAGAAGGCTAGTGTGGCTCAGGGTACAGGGGGAGGCAGGATATGGGGCTTGGGGCTCAGGCTATGCAGCTCTGCTGAGGTCTAAGGGTGCTGCTGGGTTCTCAGCAGGGATGACATTTATTTCCTGAAGGCTTCCCCATGGCTCTCTATGTAGAGTGGGTTGGAGATGGCTGACCTGACAGTATTAGGAGGCTTTCCTTAAGGCTTCAGATAAGCCATAAGGGATTCAGTGGTGGTGGAGATGGAGAAAAGGCGATTTTGATGGCCTTGGGAGATATTGGAAGGACTTGGTGGCAGGGAGGAGTTGGGGTTGAGGAAGGATTTGTTCTGGGGTCAGAGGCATCACACTTAGTTTGGCACATGATCCATGCTCAGAGCTGTTAGGTCTTCCTAGAGGAGGATGCTTCCCCCAGAGTATAGTCCCAAGGGGGTTGCAGCTGAAGTTAATCTCCCCTCTAAGGCAAATTTTAGCTTTGGGAAGTGCCTGCAGGATTAAAGGTAGGGCCTCCTGATTGCGGAGCTCTGGACCTATACATCCAGCAGGAAGTGTAGATTACTCCAGGCTGCCTGCCCTCCTTACCCTTACCTGGGCTCATGGTAGGTGCTAGGCTGGCTTAAAGAGGGAAAGCAGCCCTCAAGTGTGTCTACCACAGACCCAGGCATTCTGGGGTGGGGCAGGTGGACGTGAGGGCTGGAGAGAGGGGAGGAGCAGGCCAGGTGGCCTCAGGGACCTCTTGCTCTTCTCTGGGTCCCTCACGATGCTGGAGGGTGATTGGACAGTGGCCTGCCCTGGACTTCTATCTGAAGATAGGAATTTAGTCCTGGCCCTGATGGCTTGGGTGAATTTGCCAGTCCCCTCTGAGATTCTTCATCTGTAAAGTTTGCATGATAATCCCTGTCCACCCCACCAGGTTGTCTTTGTGTACGAGTGTGTGTGTGTGTGTGTGTGTGTGTGTGTGTGTGTGTGTGTGTGTGTATGTATGTATATATGTATGTATATTCTTAGCCCTTTTAAATTTTTTTTAAATTTTGAGACAGGGTCTCACAAAATTGCCTAGGCTGGCCTTGAACTTGCCTTAACTTCCTGAGTACTCTCCTGAGTAACTGGGATTACAGGCAAGAAATGGCTGAGGTGACAGTGTGATGTAGGTTAGTGACAGAGGCTGTTGTGCTTGTGCCGGGGCTTCACCCACCAGGGCCTTTTCTGGTCTCCTGGCAGCCACTTCACTAATGCTAAAAGGAAAGAAGGGAGTTCTGCTCCAGAGATAATTTTATCTGGCCCCCCTCCCAAATCCCAGCCCCTATCAAGAATGCACTGACAAGCAGGTCTCCTGCAATCCCAGGAATTTGGGAGGCTGAGGTAGGAGGATCACAAGTAAAAAAAAAAAAAAAAAAAAGGTGGGGTGAGGATATGACTCAGTAGTTAAGTGCCCCTGGGTTCAATCTCTGGCACCAATAAATACACAAACAAACAAATTAAAAAGTACCAGTAAACTCTAGCAAATGGTTTGCCCAGAGAAGTGGCTGGATTCTATAAAACTGGTTCATAAGGAATCTGAAGACTGAGAGCTGCTCCAGAAATAATGCCTAGATAGTGGGGACAAAGAGGGGAGTGAAGGGAGGAGAGGGGGCCAGAAGACTAGGGCATGTCCATGGGGTGCCGGGCTCCCCTGGCTGACCTGTCACAAAGGAGGGGTGAAGCAAGAAGAGGCTGCCCATGGCCCTGAGCTCTGAATCTCCATGAGGAATTCTAAGAACGTTTGAGGAAGAATCACAGAGGAGCGCAGAGAAGGAGATGTGGCCCAAGGACCTGAATCCTCATGTTGAGGGCGCAGATGGTGCTGGAGAAGCTGGGCTGCCGCATGCCTGGGGGCCCTGCTGACGTGTTAACCGCCTGTGAGTTTCACGTGACTGTTACCCAGCTGTGGCAAAAGCCTCCCCATCTGCAGGGATGGGGTGTGCAGGCTCAGGGCGCTGTTTACTTCTTCTTCTTCTTGGGTCCTTTTATGGTGCTAGGGATTGAACCCAGATCCTCAAGCGTCCTAGGTAAGTGCTCTACGATTGTACTACACCCCTAGACCCTTGGGTCACTGCTGATAGGGTTCACAGATACAAGGCCTCTCCTTTCCCCTTTAGGGGTCCAAAATGCAAGGATCCCCTTGGACTCCAGCAGAGAGAGCCTCTTTCTGCAGGCCTGGACCAGAGGTGTTCCTGGCCAAGGCTCATGACTTAGGCTTATGCCAGGTTCCTCTGGGCAGATTCCCAGTAGGTCAAAGTCATCTTCTGAGCACTGCAGTGCGCTTCCTCCTCCAAGCATATGTGACCCACAGGGGTAGAATTGAAGAGCATGTGACCTTAGGGCTCATGGTTAGGTGCCAGGTACACAGGGGTTCCATTCCTGGTCTGCCTGCAATTGGCTGTTTTTTTTTTTTTTAGTACCAGGAATTGAACTCAAGGGCACTTAACCACTGAGCCACATCCCCAGCTCTTTTTTATTTTAATTTTTTAGTTTGCTAAGTGGCTGAGGGCCTTGCTAAGTTGCTGAGGCTGGCTTTGAACTTGTGACTCTCCTGCCTCAGTTTCCTGAGCCACTGGGATGACTGGTCCCTCAATCTTGTTTTTTTTTTTAGTTGTAGATGGACACAATGCCTTTATTTTCTTTCTTTATTTTTATGCAGTGTTGAGGATTGAACCCAGTGCCTCACATGTGCTAGGCAAGTTTTCCACCAGTGAGCCACAACCTCAGCCCTGGTCCCTCAAACCTTTGAGTCTCTTCCATAAGGGATTGGAGGAAGTGGTCACTGAGGTCAACTGTGGCAGTAACATTCCAAGGTCCCATGACCTCAGAGCCCCACAGAAGTGAATCCCCACCTGTGGCTTCCACTTAAGAGTCAGGAATGGATGAGCACATTCAGAACCCAGAGAGATTCAGGGTCGTCATGGCTCCCACTGTCGCCCTTGGGCGGGTTGGGGGAGGCAAGGGAAAAAGCGAGACCTCTACTCTCAGATGGGTGCAGAGCCCTGCCACACCTCCAGGCTTTCAGTCCCCCTGTGCTGCTTGAGTCCCAGTCCTTCCCTCTCCTGCCCATCTCCTTACACTCTGGGAGTCTAAGATCTGGCTCCCAGAGGCCTCTAAACTTCTCCTCCAACTGGTCTTAATGTATGCCACCTGGGCCTAGAGCCCCCAGGGTCCCCCAGCCTGGCACTCTGATGGGGCCCGGAGGCACTTTGTGCATGAAGATGCATGATCCTGCTGAGCATGCACACCTGTAATCCCAGTGACTCGGAGGCTGAGGCAGGAGGATCATGAATTCAAGGTCAGCCTTAGCAACTTAGTGAGGCCCTGACCAATTCAGCAAGACTCTATCTCTAAATAAAATATAAAAAGTGTGCCAGGCATGGTGACACACACCTGTAATCCTAGTGGCTCAGGAGACCAAGGCAGGAGGATTGCAAGTTTGAAGCCAGCCTCAGGAAAAAGTGAGGCACTAAGCAACTCAGTGAGACCCTGTCTCTAAATAAGATACAAAATAGGGCTGGGGACATGGTTCAGTGGCCAAGTGCCCCCTGAGTTCAATCCCTACGGAAAAAACAGAAAGATGCCCCATCCTTCCTTCTTCCTTTCTTGAGAACTTTTATGTTATTTTGTGGCAGGGTCTCCCTAAATTGCTGAGACTGGCCTTGAACTTGCAATCTTCCTGCCTCAGTGTCTGCAGGCCTGAGACTACAGGCATGTACCACTGTTCCCAGCGTGTATCCTGCTTTTGCATATGAAAAAAAGGGAAGCAGCTTGAATGTCTAACAACTGGAAACAAGTTAAATAAATTATGCTACACAATATTGTGGAACAAGGCCTCTGAACAGGTTTACAAGGAGTAATGACATGAGAAAATGCTCCTTGCACATTCAGTGAGAAGGAAGAAAAGAAAATGGTATGTGCATGTAATCCTTCTGTGTTTGGTGGCTAAGCACAGTATTAAAGCCTGCTCCATGTCCCACATGCTCATCTACACCCATACTCTTACAAAGTGACACAAGTTAGTGGCTGCAGCACCTCTCACAGCACAGCCACAGATCAGCTCATGTGCCTCCAGTAAACTACAAGGGTCATGTTAGAGTTACTGTCAGATTCAGGGACCCAGCTCTGAGACCTGCCCAGAAGGAAATTGCAATAGGTCTCTAGAGCATCCTTCTCTGCTCTTGGCCTGGCTAGGGTTGAACCCAGTCCTATCCCTGGGGTCTGCCTCTTCCTGTCCCCTGGAGCGAAGTACCAGCATTCAAGGCAGAGCAATTATCACCACCTCTGCTGCCTGTTCTCAGGTGGGCTGTGTGTGCTTCCCAGATATTGTTGTGGTTGCTTATAGACCTCCAGGTAGATGTGCCTCCAGGTGTGTATATTCTGTTCCAGAAGAAAGGCATTAGAGGTCTGGGTTCTGAAGCTAAGAATATTTCTCCAAATTCTACAGTTGGGGCTGTAGATCTGGGTCCCTCCAGATGTTGAAGAGAGAGAAGATTGCTCTGTGAATCCACAGCCTCTGGGCTGTCTTCCCCCTCATGGTACCCTGCTGTGGTAGTAGAGATTGAAGCTAGGGGTGCTATACACTGAGCTGTATCCCCAGCCCCTTTATTTTTATTTTTATTTTGAGATAGAGTCTTGCTAAGCTGCTGAGGCTGGACTTGAAATTTCCATCCTCCTGCCTCAGCTTTCTGAGTCGCTGGGATTACAGGAATGGGCTGAGAATTTAGCTGGGCTCTCAGATCTAAGGTTTTTCACTTCCTGATTTGGGGTTGGAGGGCACAATTCCATCTGCCAGACCAGGGCTAGGAAACTGTCCAGGGATCTCCTGGAGTGTGTCTGCACTGGAGTCCAGCCATGCAGTGTAACCTTGGTTTGCACATCCAGAAAATGTAGATATGAAAGTTAGGAGGGCTGATGATTGACAACTCAGCTCAATAGTGCCCTGGGATTCTACTGGGAGAAGAACAATAACTTACACTTATGGAGCTTTTTACCATGTGTGAGGCACCACACTGCTCTCACTGCTCATTTGACTCTGTAATTCTAGTGGGAACATAACAATAGGCTGGGGGCTTCCTCTTCCAGCTGCGGCAGACTAACTGCCAACAACAGCTGGGAGAGCAGAGGAGAAATACAAAGGCACTGGAAGAATCACCAAGGGAGCAAGAACTCAAGGGGCCAAAATGCCAAGATCTCAGAGGAACGAGAGGCCTGGAGAGGTGAACCTGATATTGACTCCAGGCTTTTCCTGAGGCCTTTCCTGATTTACAAGGGGCTGGTTCATGAGGCAGCTGTCTAGCAGCATCAGGAGCTGGGGATAAAAATTGGAGTCCAGGAAGGAGCGCCCCAGTAAACACCCTGGGTTTTCAATTGGGACCAAGAGCTATGGCCTTAGAAGTAGGAGTAAACAAGAGACAAACCATCTCTCCCAAGGAGTGAAGCCAGGCTTGGAATCAGCTACCCCTAATTGCAAAGTGTGATCTGCACCTAGCCTAGCTATCTGCTGGAAGCCAGAGTGGTGTGTGGTGTGTGTGTGTGTGTGTGTGTGTGTGTGTGTTTCCTACTGGGGATTGAATTCAGGGTCATTTTACCATTGAGCTACATCCCCAGCCCTTTTCATTTTTATTTATTTATTTTTTAAAATTTTGAGACAGGGTTTCACTAAGTTATTTAGGATTTCACCAAGTTGCTGATGCTGGCCTCAAACTTGCAGTCCTCCTGCCTCAGCCTCTTGAGCTGCTAGGTTTTAGCCCACGACCTGCACTGGCTTCATGAAGAAGGTTCGAATCCTGAGAAACTGCTAGGGAGTTTTAAATTAAAGAGACAAGACTCTAATTACCTTTTAAAACAGCTCCAGGACGGCTCCTCCCAGCTCCAGCCTCAAGCCACTGAATGTAGTAGCGAGGTTTACTGAGGAGGCTAGTGAGAGAGAGAACACACCAGGGAGTGGACTTTTATTGGGGAACAAGAAATTCTGGGGAAAATCCCATCCAATGAAGATTAAGGGGGGCAACATCCCAAAGTCAGGGGCGACGATTGGTTCTTCGGGGCAGTGGCCAGACATGCCTCTGCACAGACAAGCCCTTGGACCTGGAGAAGGGTGGGGAAAGCTCTGTCACAGCTGTGTCTAAGCGCCTCTCACCCAGCCAGGGAGGTAACTCAAATCACGGGCGAGGATGGCCTCCCACAGCTAGGGTCTCTGGGATTATAGGCATGCACCACTGTGTCCAGCTCCTGAGGAGTTATTAAACCTGAATTGCTGGATTTCTTCCTTACTGTTAATGATTCTGGGAAAGGGCCTGAGAATTTCCATTTCTGACAAGTTTCCTGGTAATATTGATACAGGTAATCCAGTGACCACTTAAGAACCATTCCTCTGCCAGGTGTGGCAGTACAACTATAATCCTAGAGATTGGGGAGGCTAAGGCAGGAGGATCACAAGTTTGAGGCCAATATAGGCAATTTAGTGAAACCCTGCCTCAAAACAAAAAATATAAAGGACGGAGGATGTAACTCAGTCATAGAGAACCCCTGGGTTCAACCCCCAGTACAAAAAAAGAAGAAGAGAAAGAAGGAGAAGAAGGAAAAGAGCATGGCTCTAATCATCATTGAAAGAAGAGTAAAAGAATGTATAACCAAAAGTTAGTTGATGCAAACATAAAATGATAAAAATACTCAATCCAAAAGGAGGTAAGGAGAGATAGTAAAAGGAAAATGAACAGGTAAGACAAATAGAAAAAAAAATAGTTATTAGACTCACACCCAACTACATCAGCAATTACTTAGAATGTGAATGGAGTAAAATTGCCATGAAGACAGTCATAGAGTGTTTTAGTGAATTTGTATGAAATTCTAGGAAAGGTGAGTACTGTAGAAAGCCGATCAGTGGTAGCAAAGGGCCCAGAGACAGTGGGAGGACATTGACTAAAAAGGGGCCTGAGGACTTTTTGGAGTGACATAACAGTTCCATATCTTGATTATAGTGGCAGTCAAGTGACTGTATGTGTTTCACAAACCACACTGAACTGTATGCTTAAAAGCAGTGAATTATCATGTGTGTATTGTACCTCAAAGTTTTAAAAATTTAAATTTAATTTTTATATACATTGATGTAAAGTATTTATATAAGAGTAAATATAAAAATTTTAAAAAGATACAGACTGGATTTAAAAACAACAACAACAACAACAAAATCCAGCTGGAAGCTGCATAGAAACACTGTACCTGAAACATTAAAATACAAAAGGATTGACAAAAGATGGAATAATAACACTCCATAATGACACAACGTAATAATAACACTCCATACTTACTAAGTTCCTACTCTGTTCTAAATGCTACATATTATCTCATTAACCCTTATAGTAGCTCTAAGAAGTACATGCCACCATTGCCTTTGTATTGAAGATGAAGACACTCAGGCACAAGCAAGTTGCTAGTGTGCCCACAGGCACACAGATTTTGAGTGGGGAGCTGGACATGAACTCTGGAAATCCGACCCTAGAGTCATTTCGTCCCAGTGCCTCACACACGTGTCAGCTACCATGTATTGAGTGCTTTCTTTGTTCTGAACACTGTGCCAAGTGCTTCGGTTGCATTATCTTATTTAACCACCTTTTCTCCCATGTGGGAAAACAGCCTCAGAGAGGTTAATAGGTTTTCTAAGTTCATGCAGCTTGAGAGTGGCAGAGTCCCATTCATCCAGGTCAGTCTGATCAGTGGACGTGTTTATCCATTAAACTGCAGCACGGTGCAGGGAGAACCCCTGGGCTAGCCAGGACAGTATCAATTTCTCCAGGATCAGAGGCAGTGCTGAGGCCTGGAGGAGGTTGCTTTTTCTGTTTTTGTGTGCACCACATGGTGGGCTCTGACATGCTTGGGAGGAGAGGCTAAGAGGACAGTGTGATGTGTGGCCAGGTGTTGGGTCATATCCTCAGGATGGGGCCAACATTTACCAGAACCCTAAGACCTGATGACAGCTACAATTGACTGCATCCTCCTTACCTGAGCAAGGTATTCCAAATATCTCAAAACTTGACAACTAATGAAGCTAATTATCATTACTTGCTTTTGTGTGTGTGTGTGTGTGTGTGTGTGTATGTGTGTGTGTGTGTGAGGTACTAGGTATGGAACCCAGGAGCACTTTACCACTGAGCTATATCCCCAGTCCTATCTATCTATCTATCTATCTATCTATCTATCTATCTATCTATCTATCTATCTATCTATTCCAGAGAGAGTCTTGCTAAATTGCTAAGGCTGACCCTGAATTGGCAAACCTTCTGCCTCAGCCTCCTAGATCGGTGGGATTATGAGTGTGTGCCACTGTGCCTGGTTACTTCCCAAGAAAACTAAAGCTTAAGGAAATAGGAGCTGGGGTTGTAGCTCAGTGGTAGAATGCTTGCCTAGAATGTGAGGCACTGGGTTCTATCCTTAGCACTACATAAAAATAAAAGTATTGTGTCCATCTACAACTTAAAAAAAAAAAAGGTTAAAGAGCTTGCCCACGATTACAAAGCAGCAGGGACCATGCTGAACTCAGACTTGATGGAGTCCAAAGCCTGGGCTTTCATTTACTAAACCTGCCAGGTGTAGCTCTGTGGAAGTTCATAATAAATGGTGTAGGCCCGTGGTGAAAATGTCGAGGAGTTGGTTTTGAATGGGTTAAAATGAGAGTCCTTGGTGAAGAGAATGAGAAATGGGAGCTTTAAGAAAAGATTAAGAGATTTGGGGTGATTTAGCAGCCCAGGGGTGGCTGCCTAGATAACCCCTGGAAGGTTTGGATTCAAATAAATACAGAACCATTGTGGGGATACTGAACTGTCATCTGCTGTCAGTCACTCAGTGCAACAGGAGAGACTGCAATCAATCTGAAAAATAAAAGCTAGAACTTCCTACTGAGGCAGGAGATTAAATATAAATAGTTAAAACCTAAGGAAAAGGCAAAATCTTTAAGAATAGGTGCTAGACCATCTCCTAGCCCAATGATATACAAACTGTTATGCAAACTGTGAGGTGCTGGAGTGTGGTCGCTGTTTACAGAAGACTTAGGGCTGGATTTGATTTCTGGCTATAAGTGAGAGAGCTAGCAGGCCAGGGTGGAGTTTCTAGCTACAGCTTGCTGCATCTGACAGCCAAGGAGAGCATCCTCTGGTGTGGGGATGGGGGCGAGGCTGGCAGAGTCAGGGGAAGCCGGGGACTTAGCATTGTTGGCCTCATCACCAAACCTAACACAACTGATGATCCTTTTTCTCTCTTCTGTCCCCAAAGGCTCCTGACTGCTCACCTTTCCTAACAGCACTTGAACATACTGTGGTCTTCCTCACTTAAAAAAATGAAATCGTGGTGATTGTAAAATCTTGGCTGCAAATATGCTGACACCCCTCCCATGGAGAGGCCAGGGTCTACGCCCCTCTTTTCTAGTCTGGGAGGGCTTGTGACTCCTTCAGCCACAGAGCCAGCAAAAGTGCTGCTATGCGACATCTGAGGCTGGGTTATAAAAGGTCACGTGTCTTTCACCTTGCTTTCTGGCACACTCTTGGAACCTGGAGCTGTCCTGTAGGTAGCTGGAATACTCTGAGGCCACCATGCCAGAGAGGCCATGTGTGAGAAGAGGCTCTGCTCTGTGGAACCCACTGAGCCCAGCCTCCTCGCCCTCCCCAAGATGCCAGACATTGAGTGAAGCCATCCCAGGCTCTCCACACCAGCCTGTCTGTCACCAGGTGAGCTCTGTCAAGGCCACATGCAGGGGAGCCATCACACGGCTGGCCCTTCCCTGCGTTTCCGACCCATCAAAGTCACGAGGTAGGATAAAATGCTTAAGCCACTAGGTTTGGGGTAGTTGAGGCAGCAGCAGACAACTGAAATGTCCATCCCCTGTGCCCTGGCCCCCTTCAGCTCCTGTCCCTCTTTCCTTCACTTCACGGCCGTGTTTCTTGGAAGCTCCACTCACAGCAGCATGCTTTCGCTCTCAGCTCAAAGGTCACTTTCTCAGGGAGGCTGTTCCTACAGTCTCGGTTTAGATTTTGATTCCCTGGATATCTGCTCTCCATGCTCTTCCTCCTAAAAGTGCTTATCACAGGCTCTATTTATATATGTGTGATTCGTTGATTAGTGTCTTTCTCTCTCACCAGATTGTGAGATCCAGAGGGGTGGGGACAGTGTATGTCTTGCTCATCCCTGAATCTCCTTGTCTGGTATATAGTAGGCACTCAATAAACAGCTGATCTCCTGAATGAATGGGGTGATTAGTGAGTGAGTGAGCTAGGTATACTGGGGTTCCCTGGTAAGAAAGTACTTTCCAGTCGGGTGTGGTATAGTAATCTCAGTGGCTCAGGAGGCTGAGATGAGGATCATGAGTCCAAAGCCAGCCTCAACAACGTAGCAAAACCCTAAGCAACTTAGTGAGACTCTGTCTCAAAATTAAAAATAAATAAAAAGGTCTGGGGAATGTGGCTCAGTGGTTAAGCACCTCTGGGTTCAATCCCTCGTACCAAAAAAAAAAAAAAAAAAAGTACTTTCCAGGATCTGGGATGCATGGAGCACATCTGATCTGCCAGGGGGATGTTGGTATTGCACAGAAAACATTTCTTGAGCAGTTATTTCAGGTCAGTTCTTGGGAAGACAGACAAGAAGTTAGCAGGGGTGGGAAATACTGACTAGCAACATGAAGGTTCCATAGAATGAGAAGTTATGCTGCCAGCACATAGAGCACAAGGGACTCCTGACCTGGGGTGTTAGTGGATGGTGGGAACTGGGAAGAGCTTCCCAGAGCAGGAGATATCTGAAATGAGTCTTGAAAGTCCAAGAGCAGTAATTTAAGTGAGACAATGGGAAAGGGGCTCTTCCAGCAGAGGAAACTTCACCAACAAAGGCACAGGCAGTGGGCGGGAGGGGATGCCAGGATGGTGTGTATTGAGGGACAGAGGCAGGCAAGGTGGAAAGGCTTCCCATGCACAGAGAAGCTGTGCCCTGTGGTCAGTGGGGAGCCAATGATGGGCATAGCCAGGAAGTGACACAGTCCTGGTCCTGCCTGTATTTCAGACAGAGCACTCTGGTTGGCCCTGGTGGATAGAAAGGATTGAGTGAGAGGAGAGTGAGAATGGAGGCTAGGGGTCCTGTTAGGAGACGACTGTAGCTGACCCACACCTGTAATCCCAGAGACTTGGGAGGCTGAGGCAGGAGAATCACAAATTCGAAGCCAGCCTGGGCAACTTAGTGAGATCCTGTCTCAAAATAAATAAAATAAAAAGGAGCTGGGGATATGGCTCAGTGGTAGAGCACCTCCCCCTGCCCCCGGGTTCAATCCCCAGTACCACAGAAAACAAAAATCAAACAAAACAAAACAAACAAAAACCAAAGAGAGACTAATATGGTTTTGAAAATAGTCACAATAGCTAAGATATGGAATCAACCTAGTTGCCTATCACTGCATGAATGGATAGAGAAAATATGGTCTATATACAAAGTGGAATATTTTCAGCCATAAAAAAGAATGAAATCCTGTCATTTGCAGCAAAATGGACGAGACTGGAAGACAGTCTATTAAGTGAAATAAGCCAAACACAGAAAGACAAATACCTCATATTCTTTCTTATATATGGAAGCTAAAAAAAAAAATTGACCTGCATGTAGAATAGTGATTATTGGAGTCAGGAAGGGTTACGGGGAAGGGTGCATAAAAGGAGGTTGGACAATGGGCATCAGAATGGCCAGGAAGAAGGATATGTTCTTGTATTCCACAGCTCAGTAGGGTGGCTAGAGTTCATAATAACCTATTATACATTTTATGACAGTCTAGAACAGAAGAGCTCAAATGCTCCAAAAATCAAATGATAAGCAGAGAGAAATGCTAATTACCCTGATTTGACCAGTACACACTGCATGTATGTGTTAAAATAGCACACTGAACCCCATTAATATGTACAATTAAGTGGGGACAGAGAGAGTGGGGGGGACTGAACAGCTCTTTGGCAGAAGGATGGAGAAGAGTCATATCTGAGAAGTGGTTAGGAGGCTAGATGGACAGGAGTTTTTTGTTAACTAGAAATGAGTGAGAGAGAGGATCTTTCTTTTGTTAACAAGAAAGATACCCAGGGGCTGGGGATGTGGCTCAAGCGGCAGCGCGCTCGCCTGGCATGCGTGCCGCCCAGGTTCGATCCTCAGCACCACATACAAACAAAGATGTTGTATCCACCAAAAACTAAAAAATACATATTAAAAATTCTCTCTCTCTCTCTCTCTCTCAAAAAAAAAAAAAAAAAGAAAGAAAGAAAGAAAGATCCCCAGGTTCCTGGTTTTGTCAATCAAATAGAAGGTGATGTGACCAACTAGGACAGAAAGAACTAGGGGGAGGCTGCTGGTTCAAGAGGGCAGCCTGAGCACAAAGACCACCTATTTTCTTTCTTAATTTTCATTAAAATGATGGGATGCGTATTTTTAAAAGAATGAAATCAGAACAAAACTGGAAAAAAGAATGATATCATTGGGCCAGAAATACTGAGAGGTTCCTAAGAGATGAAGAGCACATGAGAACAGAGTGTGGTGGCACACGCCAGTAATCCCAGCAACTCAGGAGCCTCAGACAGGAGGATCAGAAATCTGAGGCCAGCCTGGGCAACTTAGTAAGACCCTGTCTTAAAATAAGAAGGGATGATGTCGCTCAGTAGTACCCCTGGGTTCAATTTCCAATACTTAAAAGAAAAAAGAAAGAAAGAAAAGAAGAAGCACAAATAAGAATCCTTGATGAAGAAGTGAGTGTGGCTAAATCTACAGTCCCCAAACACTACAGGACAATTCCCATTCAAGGAATTGACCTATTGAGGAAATAAACTTACCTAACCTCAAAGGAAATCCATACCAGCTGCCTATTCTAGTCAACATCTTCCCCCATTCATAAGTATAAATAGGCAGAAAAGAATCATGAAAAACAAATACATGGGGGCTGGGGTTGTGGCTCAGTGGTAGAGTGCTCGCCTCACATGTGAGAGACCCTGGGTTCGATCCTCAGCACCACATAAAAATAAATAAACAAAATAAAGATATTGTGTCATGTCAATGTATAACTAAAAAAAATTTAAAAAAATATATGAAAATAAAAGAGAAGCATTTCATTAAAAAAAATAGAACAAGCAATTCAATAAAATTCCCAGATTATTCAAGTGATAGGAAGTATTTAAAAAGGAAGGAATTTTGGAAAAACTTTTTTGAATTCATATCCTCAGAGAGACATGAGAACATTTTACCTATAAAATATGAACAGGGTCCTATGAAAAAGGGGCAATCCACAAACAGGAAAAGTTTTCAAAATTGGAAATAATTGTCTAATTTTTCAAAAACTCACTGAAGAGATTGGACAATAGAATGGATGCAGTTCAACAGTAATCTTTTAGTGTAAGAGAAGAACTTGTAAAATTTTTAATAAATGGAACATATAAAGTAAACATATTAGTAAAACAGAACATATAAAACATATGATAGAAAGTTAAGAGACGGACTGGGGTTGTGGCGCAGTGGTAGAGTGCTCGCCTAGCATGCACCAGGCACTGGGTTCAAGCCTCAGCACCACATAAATGTAAAATAAAGATATTGTGTCCACCTAAAACTTAAGAATAAATTTTAAAAAAAAAGAAAGTTAAGAGACATGGAAGAGACTCCCAGGAGATCTAACATCTATCTGAGGACTTTTAGAAATTCACAACAGAGAGAGGGGAAGAGGGTGCTGAGGATGCGGCTCTATGGGTGGAGTGCTTGCCTAGTGTATGATGCCCTGGGTTCAGTCCCCACAACTTCCGAAAAAGAATAGAGAAGAAAAATAATAATTTAAGAAGTATCACATTGCACACCATAAATATACACAATCATTATTTGTCCATTTAAAATTAAATTTAAAAATAATTAAAGAAGCCCAAAGAATTTCTTGGGCTTAAGGGAAAAAAAAGAATATTTAGATTTAGACTGAGAAGACCTGCCAAATACCAAGCTGGAGAAATGAGCACACACATTAAGAAACAGGGTGGGGAGAAGTGAATGAGTTTGCTTTGCAAGTGCCTTTAGGATATTCTGGTAGAAATGGAATTAAAGCCCTGGGTAATGATCAGGACTGGAGAGAGTTTTGAGAATCATTGAAGGACCTTTGGTGAGAGGAAAGAACAGCAGAGCCGAGAAGGAGACCAGAAAGGAGAGGGCTCGGGAGGAATCCAAGAAAAATGGATAAAACAACTGGAATCTTTCTGTTTCCACGGGAGGTGTCTTAGTTGCTATCTTCTGGGGAGAATCAATCTGTCCTCTTTTCTATTGCCCCTGCCCCACCCCGCCACCCTGGGCTCCCATGGGCCACACTGGCTTCTCCCTCAAAGCATCTTCACCAGCCTGGGGGATGGGTTTTGGCTGATGAGGGTGAAAATCGCTGGGAGGATTGGAATGGTGGCTTTACTACTCAAATTAGCCCATTTTCAGGTGGAAATCAAATCTTTATTCTTGCTGAAACAACCTGTCTCTCCACCGAAGCAGCTCATTCTGAACCACTTAGAAGCAAACAGCACATTTAATGATGGAAGATAACACACCTAATGGAGAGGTAGAGCATCAGGCCCTCTTTCCTGCTTCGTTTGCTTTGGGGGCGGCAGGGAGTAGGAGTGGCAGCTGCAGGGAAGAGGGAGAAGAGAAAGTAAAAGAGGAGAAAAGGAAAAAAGAAGACTTGATACAAAGAACAGGAATGAGAACCAGTCTTCATTGTCCCCCAGCTTGCAGCAGAGGGACCTTGGCCCAGATAGGATGCCAACTGAGCCTCTGAGAGGGGAAAGAGGATTAGAAAATGCAGAAAATTTTGAGAACTTCGAAGTTTCTTCTCCCTCAAGTGAAGGCTGTTCATTCTGGGTCTTTCTCCCTGAGGTGTTATACTTTGGGCTCAACGTTCCTCTAAGAGCCATAGATGAATTGCACTAAAGGTGATTCATAATGGGCGCATCTCCAGGTATTCTCTGCTTCTGCCATTTTGCCCGTGTTTTGCAGGGGAAGGGACTTGTATGTGTGTATTTCAATGTTTCAACCCCTCATACTTGTACATGAACACACACATGCACACTCCATTTCTTTATTTTATTTTTTGGTACTGGGGATTGAATCGAGGTCTTCATGCATGCTGGGCAAGTGCTCCATTACTGAGCTACATCTCCACATTCACACTCCTTCCTTCCTCCTTTCTCTCTCTCTCTTTTCTTTCTTTCTTTCTTTCTTTCTTTCTTTCTTTCTTTCTTTCTTTCTTTCTTTCTTTCTTTCTTTCTTTCTTTCTTTCTTTCGTGGTACTGGAGAACTAGAACTGCACTCTCTGTTTCTTAATCCCCATGTTGCATTTATTTTTCTTCTTCTTCAGTTCTTCCAACCCATGCCCCAAATAACCAAGATCGCTTAAAAATATGCTATGGTTGACTCCTTTCTTTCCTTTGAGGCCTTGCAGAAGGGCCAGACTGAGAGCCTTAGCAAGGAGAGGGCAGGGGGGAGATACAGGCAATAGGCAATGGGTAGTTCTCCCTGCTTGGAAGAGAAGCCTGATGTTATCTGCCTGGGTGACCAGAGATGGTCTAAACCCTGACTGCTGTGGGGGTAGGGTGGACACCAGCCAGCTGCAGATGGAGGGGTAGCATATTGTGCTCAGACCCTTATCAGGACAGCTCTCTCACAGACCAGTCCTGCAGAAAATAAAGCCCCTCTCTGTGTTCGCTGTCGCTGCTGCTGCTGCCGTCACTTTGTTATGAGGGTTAGTGACTGTCCATTAACTCCAGAGAGCTGATTCTTGCCAGTGCTGCACCAACAGCTGGGAGCCAGAAAACACTGATGTGAAGAAGGGGGGCTGCTTCCCCACCCTGGCTGGGCACTCACAGAGTAAGTCAGGGAGGTCACTGGCATGGCTTACTCAGCTCTACCCAAGTGCCAATTAGCTAAGGTTTTTCTGAGCACTGGCTGGGCCTGCCATAGTTGAGGGAAATTATTGTCAGAGAAGCTCATTTTGTTTTTATATATAAAAAGGAACCTCGCTGTAGGAACAGATTTTTCCTAACTGTCCCCTCCTTCAGTCTTCAACAAGGGAGATCCCAGCCAGCCAGGGTCCCTGGGAAGAGATGCCAAAGGTCAGGTCCCTGGCCTATGGCTACTCACAAAGGTTATTAATGGTGGTGGTGGCTTTTGGCCTCCTGGCTTGGAGGTAGAGGTCTTAACAACTTAGCCACTCTATAGACACTCATGACTTTCAGAAGGAAATAAGGAAGAGAAGGATCTTAAAAAAAAAAAACACATATATTTTCTGGTTCCTAATGCTCCTTTCTACTCCATTCATAAAATCCAGTTTGTCACTGAAAGGCCATTAACTCTGTCTCCAAACCAGGTTAAGAAACCGGTGTGCTGTATTCAAGGAGAACTGAGGGGTTTTGGGGTTCAGGAAAACTGCAGAGAGCCCCACAGAATTTTAGGGCCTGGATCTTAAAGCTCATCTATCTGCTTTAGCCCTCTTCTTTTACAGATGAGAAAACTGAAGCTCACAAAAGGGAAGGGACCTGCCTGAGACACTGACAGATCTGGGACCAGAACGCTAGGTTCCTGATTCCCAGTCAAATGCTTTTGTTCTGATACATTTTCCTATTTCATTTCCCTTATTTTCTACCCAATTACTGAGTCCTTACTATCTTCCAGGTGCTGTGGGGGAAGGGGTGGGGAGGAAAGCAAAGAGATGAAAACAACACAATCCCTGCCTTCAAGGAGCTGTTTCCCTAGATCTGTGATTCTTGGAAAAAAATTAAAAAAAATAAAAACCCATGAGTCAGACTCTCACCCTATATTATCTTCTATAGGTGATGATGGAGGAGGAGGAGGGAGAGAGAAGGAAACCTTTTAATCTCTTTAAGACTTATGAATTGGACTTTGCTGATTCTGAAACTCCAGGGAGGACAAGGACAAAGGGAGTCATGGCTGGGCTGGGAGTAGAGAGGGTAAGGGTGATAATGCTCAGGTCACTGCCAGCAGGCCTGGCTAGAGAGTGGGAAGAGTGGCTCACACTGGTCTGGAGATGCACAAGTGAGAAGCTTGTACCTCTGATAAGGTGCACTGTTTCACTGAGTCCCAAGGCAGTTCCCTAAGGTGAACAGAACCTCAGAGTTCTTATTCCCACCTTAGGGGTGAGGAAAAAGGTCAGAGAGCAAGGATAACTGACCAAAGCTGCTAAATGCTCAGCCAGAGACTCCTATTCTAGGGCTCTTTCTACCACTGGGGTATGGAAGTTGTGCTAGGGTAGAGGATGGGGATGAAGCCCTACAAAGTGTGGTCAGCCGCAGCCATTAGCCAAGTCTTCCTCTGATCGCTATATTCTGCTACTCTTGGTACTCTGCTCTGAGGAACTGGAAACACTTTGCAGGCCTGAATGAGCTCATTCAATACACTCTTGCCAGAAAGAGAGAGAACTCCAAATGGAGGCTCTATCTAGGGTCATCAGCATTCAGGCACACAATAGGAAACAGGACCTAGGTTTCCCCTTCTTTGTCCTCATGCACCAAACAGTATGATGCAAAACTGGCCTTCTTTCATGAGAATGAAGAGGGCCACCAGAGAAGACTGAGGCATCTCCTGGTACCTCCTTTCTAGCTGGGTAAATGTGTTAATCATTCCTGAGGGGGTGGACCCTTCCCTTGACCAAGGGCCATTTCCAGGGCAAATAAATCTCAGAGCAGAGGGAACTGCAGCTTCCGCAGTGACCCTGATAACCAGGCTTAGGTAGGAGGAGAGGGTGGTTTAGTGAAGACAGCTCAGATTTGGCTAATGTTGGCAGGACTGTGGAAGGTACTGGGGTACCATGGATTCTGGGAGACTCTTATCAGTGATTTGGTAACCAGTGGGCAGGGTGTCCCAGAGCTGTTTGGAGGTCTAGGTCAAGGCCAGGTGATGTGGGTTCAGGATGCCCAGGTGCCTGTCATAGTTCTGGTGCCTCATACCCCTCCTAGTGGCCCCAGACTATGGGGTGAGAGGTTGAGAGGGACATGGCACAAGCTCTGGAAGAGCGCAAGGTGAGGCCAGCAAGGAATCAGAGCTCCATCCTTGAGAGGGCTCCCACTGCCCTCCCAGCTCACTCCAGGTTCTGCGTCCAGCTCTGCGCCCCCAGACGGCCCCTTACCTGTCCGGCTGCGGACTGTCCCGCCTCCTCCGCGGGGCTCGGGGACCTGGCATCGGCCGGCGAGCGACGGCGCCCCCGCCTCGCGGCCGCGGTACAGCTCCCAGAAGGGCTCCTGGCCCCGCGTCCTGACGCTGCCGCCGCTTCAGCACCGCGGACAGCTCCTGCCAGCTGCCCGCCGCCGCCCGCCCCTCCCGGCGCGGTCCCGGGAGCCTCGCATCCTGGCCGGGCCCCGCCGCCGCCGCGCAGCCCTCAGCCCGGCCCGAGGCGGCTCCGCGCCGACTTGGGGAGCAGCGAGGAGACTCCCCCCTCCCCGCCTCACGCCGCCGCCGCCGCCTCGGTGCTCCGTGCTCCCTTCCACGCTCCGGAATCAGCCCACCAGGCACTCCGGACCCAGCTCCCGGGAGGGGCGGGGCGGGGCGGGGCGGGAAGTCGCGGAGCCCAGAAGAGGCGGCGGAGCGAGGGGCGCGCAGCTGGAACCGCTGCTCTGGCGCCGGGAGCCCAGCCCTCTCTCCCAGCCCTTCTTCCCTGCACCTCCAGCAGCGATGCGCGGCCCTTGGGTTTCTTAAAGCCTTTAGGAGCTCCAGGGCTCCCAAGCCCTGAGTTTTAATATTGATCTGCCCTAAAAAGAGAAATAAACAGAAAGCATTTATTGAGTGCTTACTATATACCAGATACCATGCCAGGTCATTTATTTATTGTTTAGGGATCAAACCCAGGGCCTCGTGCACGCTAGTATGCCAGATTATCTTTTAACCAACATAATCGCATTCAATTGTCTAAATTCTATTAGCCACCCTTCCCATGTTTATAAATGAGGACGCAGGGCTCACAGATTAAATCTCTCAATTTCGAGATGGCAGCACTCGGCTGAGAAGTGTGCATGCTGCAAACCAATAGGTCTAAGTTTTATTTGCAGTGTCCCACTTATGAACTGTGATTTTGAACAAGTTAACCTCCCAAAACCTTTGGGTTCTCATGACTCTGAGAACCCAACTTCTGAGGGGTCATATGGGGACATATGTGATACATTGGCAACCAACAGGCTCTGAGTGGCTGAGCAGTCTCTTGCTTTTTCAGTGAGAGAGCTCAGATCTAACCACAGGGATTCTATGTTTTTTTTTTTTTTTTTTTTGAACTAAGGGGGCACTTTACCACTGAGCTACATCCCAGCCTTATTTTTTTTAAAGATGTTGATAGACCTTTATTTTATTTATTTATTTATATGTGGTACTGAGAATCAAACCCAGTGCCTCACACATGCTAGGCAAGTGCTCTACCACTGAGCCACAACCCCAGCCCCTATGTCTCAGCCTTTTAAAATTATTATTATTTTTTTAAATTCTAGGACAATATCTCTCTAAGTGGCTGAGGGTCTCACCAAATTACTGAAGTTGGTCTTGAACCCAAAATCTTCCTGTCTCAGCCTCCTGAGTGGCTGGGGTTACAGGCATATGTCACTATACCTATTCTGCTTTTTATCTGACCCCAACTTCAGTTTCCTTTTAATGGATGTTGTGAGTAGATAAAGTTATTCAAGTCTTATTCTTCCCATGAGGTCTTGAGTCTTACCATAGTACTAGGGGTTGGAAGAACATTCTTATTTTCTGAAGGTTAAGTGGGGACCTGCAGAGCAAACCCCAGAACAGACTGAAGTGGGGGCTGGAGCTGGAAGGCACTGGGAACCAGGCTCTGGACATGGGATTCCTCCCTTCCCCTACCCAGGGATCCCACAGCACACTGAATGGTAAACTCCAAAAGACATGGAACATCTGGAGCTGTCCCTTTTAGTTCCCAGCATGCAGAGGAGTGGCCAGGAGCTAAGCCCCCTTTATCATCTCCCTCTGCCTGTGGTCTGTCCCTGTGATCATTGTGTTAAATATATTCTGCTCTTCCTGCCCCAGTCCCATTAGAATATAAACCCCTTGAGAAGGAGGGCTCTTGGACCTCACAGCTCTGCACAGATCCCCTTTCCCCTCCCCTACAAGACCTGGTCCCCTGTTTTCATATGCCTTTCTGCACCTTTGCTTCTCTCTGGCCTCCCTCTCACAGGGGCTTCTGGCCCCTACTTGGCTTCTCTCTGCTTCTCCCTTCTTACCCTGGCTTTGCTCCATGACTGGGCTGCTTACCGAATTACTAATTGAAAGGATAATAAAAAAAAAGCCAGTGAAGCAAAAGCTGCATATAAATTCCAAAAACTAATGTTGATAATTATACGCTACTGCCTGGAGGGAAGGCTCCAAGAGAGGCCTTTGGTGTTGTGTCAAGGGCCCTGCTCTGGGTGCCAGGAAACCTAGGTGCTAGTCTTGCTTCTGTCACTAACTGGCAGTGCCACCTGAGGCAGTCTAATCTTGGGTCTTTGCTCCCTTAGAATTCTAAGCCCTGGCAGGAGCTTTGAACACATTGTAGCACCCTGGGAAATCTGTAACAGAGAAGAGAGGTCTAAAACAAGCACAAGAGTGGAGTTTCTTTTAAGGAACACTTTTTACAGGTACAGGTGGTGGCTCTGGGATGGAAGAGTCTAACCCTGCAATTGCCCATTCCATTCCCCATTCCCTCTCGAACCCCTCCTTCCCTTCTCCATCAAGCATTCCTTGCTCTGCAATGGAAGTCAGCCCCTCTGAGTTCAGCACAAGTCCAAGCAGTGAAGGGTTTGGGGTAGATAGACCAGCAATTCGGACACATGGAGATCAATGCTGACATGAGTAAGTAAAAAGTGTTCTGCCTGGGGTAGTCCCAAGAGGCTTCCTGGGGGAAGTGACATTTAGGTTAAATTTTATTAAAGAATGAGACATTCACAAAGCAGGCCAGGCTCAGGGAGGAGCGAGTTCTGGGAGGAAGACTGGAGTGAGAGAGGAGTTTGAAGGACAGGTGAGGAAACTGTGGCAGAGTCCAGGAAGGAGGTGGTAAGAATTCAAACAACACCAGGTCAGCAGGCTGGGGAGCAGGGGATGGATCTAAGACACTTTAGACACTTTTGGGTGAGAATAGAGGAGAGATTGACTGTGGGAAAGGGTATGGACATCAAGGAATAATGTCGGAGCCTCCTGTGTCTGGAAAACTGTTTTTATTTTTGCTTGCTTATTTATTTATTTATTTATTTATTTATTTATTTATTTATTTATTTATTTATTTATGTACCTGGAAGTGAACCCAGGGGCGCTTAACCACTGAGCCACATCCCTGGCCCTTTTTTATTTATTTATTTTTTATTTTGAGACAGGGTCTGGCTACATTGCTGAGGCTGGCTTTGAACTTATGATCCTCCTGCCTCAGCCTCCCAAGCTGTTGGGATTACAGGCATGTGCCACTGCACCCAGTCACCTCCAAATTTCTAGGCTTTTAAATTTTTATTTTTTGCAGTTTTGTGGATGGAACCCAGGGCATTGTGCATGCTAGGTGAACATTATACCACTGAGCTACAACCCAGCCCAGTTTCTGGGCTTTTATACTTTTTTTTTTTCAATTTTAATCTCTCTTTAGTTCCTAGGAATTTTTTTAAAAAAAATTTGTAGTTGTAGATGGACACAATACCTTTATTTTATTTATTTATTTTTATGTGGTGCTGAGGATGGAATCCAATGCCTCACACACGCTAGGCAAAAATTTTAAGCCAAAAACCACAACACAACACAACACAAAACAACCCTTTCATCTTATCTTCTCTTGACTGTCTTAATGGAAAGGTAATGTCCAACATGGGCCAGGAGAGCTGTGAGGTGGAGATGCCCTAGAAGCCTACTTGGAGGAGGCAGCAGGTATCCCTGCTGGAATCAGAGTGACACCCGTAGATAAAGGAGAGAGCAGGCACTGGATGAACATCTGGGATAAGATGCCCCTGTGTCTTGTTCTTCTCCTCCCACTTCTCTGACAGTATTCAAGAGAGGGGAAAAAAATTTAAAAAAACACTGGTGAGTTTTTGTTAGAGTCAGCTAGGGCTGCTAATCTCTTCCACCTGGGGACTTCCTTTCATATGCTTTTTCATGCATAAACTCTTAGTTCTTTTTACAAGGGGTTGATTTTTTTCCCCCAGTGTTCCCTAGGGGATATAAATCAGCACCAAGTATAGAGAAATCTGCTTTGCTTGCTACTTGATAGGCCTCATATTGAAAAAGATTCTTTCCATAAAGGAGAAGGTGAGCCCCTTCCCAACCCAGTGAGCCCGGTTCCTCACGGTCAAGCTCATGGTCAGGGCCACGTGCTGTGACTGACAAAGCCCTGGGTAATAAGGAGAGGGAGGCTGGCAGAGGGCAGGGACAGGTGGGCCTTTGGACCACCCATAAGCAACATCCTGTGCCCATGGACACAGCTTCAAGGTGGCCCAGCTCCACACACTGTAAGTGTAGGCAGGTAGTAGGAACCAATTCTTGACTCTAGATCCAAGAGGGAAAGAAACCTGGAAACCCTCACTGCTTCTGAGTCAGGTTTTTTGGTGAGAGGCAGACCCCCCCCCCCAACAATGGTATCTATTCTCTACCTCTTAAACTTTTCCTTTGGGGACTTTGCAAGTTCATTAACAGCTGCTCACTTCCTCTCTCATAGGAGGTTGCAAAACTGAAGACAAGGCCATTTCTTTGGAATCACACTGATTCATTCCCAGGAAAGATGAGGAGAGTTCTCAGCACCAGTTCTGCCCAACTCCCCCTTTTCCTGCCAGACACATACTCACTCAAGCCTGGGGAGGAAAGTGGGTGTGAATTACTGCAACTTTGAGAGGCTGAGCTAGAGCATAAGGTGGAAAATCAGGGCAATGGCAGACTGCGCATCTCAGAACTCCAACATTAACTCTGGCATCCACAGCTGCCTTGGGGGCATGTGAGCATTTGCTCCCTGGCAGAGAAACCTGCACTGCTGGCACTCTCTCACTTTTGCAGAGCAGAGATGTGTGAGCATGTGAGTGTGAGGGTGTGGGGTGATGGGGTGGGGATGATCATCAGTGGCAAGCAGACTAAAGTGTTCTTTCCACCAGACACCGTGGCAGAATGAAAACCGGTAGAAGAATGAGAGTTTCTATTTGCCTTGCATTCTACTGTTTTAAAAGCATATGCTCAGCCACTACTTTGTCTGATTCTTGTATACATGTACAAGGTGAGGCAATGAGAAGTTAATTCCAACTTGAAAAAAGAACTAGCCGGAGATCAATACCAAGTCAAAGGAAAATAAATGAGATGGATGCATGATCCCACATTGTCCCTGCTCTGGAAGCCAGAGCCAGCCTAGTAGCATGAGAATAATACAGAGTGGGTTCAAACTCCTACTAGAGTCTTCTGAAGAGCTAACACTTAGGACCCAGAGCTGCTCCTGTGTGTGTGTGTGTGTGTGTGTGTGTGTGTAGGGTAGGGTGTGTTTGTCCCAGGAGTGATTCTCTAAGCTAGGAAAGATTTTCTTCCTCTGTGTACAGGAAGACACTTTCCGTGTGCTACCCTGCTCTGTTTGTCTGTGTCTGATGTGCCGATGAGGGGAATGGCCTTTCCTTCCCCTTCAGATCCTGATTTGAGGAGATGGGCTGCCGGAAGGCAAAAAAATGAAGAGTACTAAGAACCCAATCCAGAGAGCTTCTTGGGAACTTCTACTCTTCAGCCCAAGACAAGAGGTGAGAGCGCATCCCAGTGCCCATTCTGTATCAAAAGCTTTTATCTTTTAATCCGCAGAACAATTTAGTTAGGTTGTTTTTAATCAAGGCTCATGGAGATTAAATCAATGTGCCAGATTCATGATTCAGCTAATGGCAAGCAAGGTTTGAAGCCAGGTCTCTCGGATGCCAGAGTTGATTTTGTTCCCTCTTTCCCAGCAGCCCTATCACCCTCACCAGTATCCCAGCGACTGGGACATTGGATGAGAGAGCAGGAGAAGAAACAAGAGGAAACAACTCAAAGTGTAGGAAGAGGCTCCCTGGATATGTAACCCCTTAGTTGGGGTTGGAACGGCACAAGGCCCCACATCTCTGCTGGCTTAGATGCTTGTGCTTGCCAAACTCAAAGGCTAAGAATGTTAATGTGCTGCCTTTGTTCAACTCCCTTTTGTTTTTCTTTCAATTTTCTGAAACACCTTTTGAAGATCCCAGGCTGACTCACCCACAAGTGAAAGGGCAAGAGAGGCAGGAGCAATGGGAATACCAATGCGAAACTGTGCCAGAGCAAAACTAATTGGTGACATTTATTGAGTAACTAGTATGCACCAGGTACTGCTCTAACTGCTTTAGATGAGCCATTTTTAAAATTCTAACAGCTCCTCTTATCATCCCTATTGTTCAGATGTAAAAATTGAGACATCTAATTTATTCCATGCCACATAGCTTATAAGGGCAGAACAGATTCCAACTTGGGCAGCCAGGTTCCATGGCCTCCCTCTCCCACCCTGCAACAGACTGACTGTGTAAACTTTGCACATGAAATGGACCATGATGGCATAAATTATTGGGACAGAAAATTTGGAACATATGTAAATGTCTAGTAAACAGGATGATGGGCAAACAAATTTAAATAATATTTTAAAAAGCTTACAATACTGTGGAGGAACTGCAAAGTCGGGGAAAATAACAGGTTACAAAATGGCACATATATTATAACTGCAGGCATGCACATAAACCCAGGGGGGAGAAAAACCCTAAAATGATTTTAAGGGTTGTCTCTCTTTTTGTTTTGTTTTGAAATAGGGTCTTGCTGTATTGTTTAGGCTGGTCTTCGACTTGTGGATCCAAGGGATCTTCCGCTTCTCCCCCGCCCCTCTCTCTTGGCTGTACTGAGGATTGACCCAGGGGTGCTTTACCACTGAGCTTTTTATTTTTTTATCTGAGGCAGGGTCTCACTAAGTTGCAAAGGCTGGCGTCAAACTTGTGATCTTCCTGCCTCTGCCTCCCAAGTTGCTGGGATTACAGGCATGAACCATCACGCTCAGCAACGGTTACCTCTTGATAGAGGAGACTATTGTTCACTTAAATGTTCCTCTTTATTCTTTTTTTTGCATTTTCTAAATTCTCTGCAATATACATGCATTACCTTAAAATTATTTTAAAGCTTAAAGAAAAATTTTCACCAAGGGAATGGTTGAGACCTTGGATACCCTTTGAGGACTCACCTCTTCTCTCAATATCTTTACTCCCAGCAGGAACAATGATGGAGTTGGGGGTGACCTCTACCTCTGGCCTGCCTTGGTGGGAGAATTACAGTAAATGAGGTCAGCTTTCTAAAGGATTATGTTCTCCTTACAGCCCTAGTGATCCTAGTGGGGAAAAAAGGAAGGCAAAGAAGAACACAGTGGGGAGGAAGCAGAGAATGGCAGGAGAGAAGCCGGAGGCAGAGGAGATGGAGGGGAGGAAAGGGAAGAAATAAAGGAGAGCTGGAATCTTAACAAGGGTCAGGTGCTGACAGAGGAGAAAGCGAGGGAGTGATGAGACAAGATAAAGAGAGGCCAGAAAAGAGAGAGCAAGAGAGAGGGAGACCACATAGCCAACTGGTAATAGGTTTAACTCTTTTCATCCATCAAGATTCCTGCTAAGCTGCGGTGGATTGTCCCAGTGTTACAGAAACTATTTTCCGCAGTTAAATTCTACTTAACATCTAGGGAAAGAATTTCCCAGGATTTGCAACTTGAATCTCTCTCCCAGCTCCCTGGCTACCACCCAGTCCTCACAGCTCCAGCCAAGAAGGACCTCACTGGACGGTGGCCACTGCAATTTGCCAGGGACAACGAGACCTATCCCTGATGCAATCCAGCCAGCCCATTCTGGGAGCTTTGGTACCAGTGGACACGAGTCAGGACATAAACACTGGGATTAATGCCCAGTTGTCCCAGTGCTCAGTATACAAGGGCTGCCTAAGGCTTCCAGGTTATAAACCGAAGTGTTATTAAAAAAAAAATCATGAAACAATGTGAGACTTTCAAGAGTCATCTGTAGAATCCAACTACAGGGAAAATCATGAGGGTTAGAGTCAGAAGACTTGGCCAGGTCAATAGCTGGTTGGCAGGGTAGCCTGACTTTGATTTCTTCCCAGTAGAATGATCACTTTTTTCCCCCCAGTGCTGGGGATGGAACCCAGGGCCTTGTACATCCTTGGCAAGCAATCTACCACTGAGCTACATCCTCAGCCAACACTAATTTTTTTTTCTACTACTGGGGATTGAATCTAGGGACTCACACATGCTAACCAAGCTCTCTGGCATAAGCTACATTCCCCTCCCTAGAATGGTCACTGATAATGTGAATATTGTTTTGCATTTTCAATGGGCCTATTCTGAATCTACCATTTTTTTTACCCTTGTAATATACATTGGGATAGGTAATCCAGGAATAAGCTCTATTTTTGTAGATCGAAATATAGCAGCTCAGACAAGCCTCACTGGCTGACAACGGCTCATTCTGGGATCAAACTAAATCTTCTCAAGAACATGTAGAGGAGACTTTAGCCACACACTTTGTGGAGGAACTACTAGTCATAGGAACACAGGAGCAATTTCAATTTTTGCATTGCGGGTGGCCCCAGGCCAAGGATCTTTCTTGGGGCAGCGTGACAAGTATTAGAGGCCTAGAGTATGTCCAAATTTTATTGCACTGTTCTGGTTTTTAGTGTTAAATCATCTGCACTGCTACAGTTCTGATGTGTGAGGACTTCAACCCATCATGGACTGACAGGCAGCATGCACATAGGAAACAGTGTAGGTTCTGGGGATGGAAGACAGACATGACTCTGGTCATTTGAGAAAGGATTATTTTTAGCCGTGAAATAAGACCAAATAAATACAAATAAGAGAGGACAAGACTGAATTTCCTCGCGGTGCACACTGCTTTTGAATGGACTGTTCTGTTCCCACCTCTCTGCATGTTCTTAAAGCTGATCTCAGGTAATTCTTCCTCCCAGTCTCTTCCCAGACTCCTTGGCCTACATCAGATGCCTCTCACCTGGCACCCTGCAGCAGCCTGTATTCTCCCCACCATAACACTTAGCTGTTCTTCTGCATCTGACTTGTCTGTCTCCCTCTCCTGACTCTGTGTTTCTGGGAGGAGGATAAGGCTGTATTCTAACCCCCACATCTAACCTATGCCTGGCTTAAGCCAACGTTAGTAAATATTTATTAAATAAAGAAAAAAAAACTATTCTGCTTCTATTGCTTCCAGCATACAAGCTCTGAGGTCCTTTGTAGTGCTAACATATGTGACTTTTTGCTTGCCTTTTTTTTTTTTTTTTTTTTGCAATTCTGGGGATTCAGCCCACAGCCTTGTGCAGACTAGGCAAGCACTCAGCTACTGGGTGCACCCCAGCTATGCTTGCAATTTGAGGCATTTATTTTAGCAATGAGGGTTCAATTTCTTTGAGACTGGGCATGACTTCACTTAGTAGCGAAGGAAACCAGCTCTTTTCTCCTCAGGGACCTAATGATAACTCGAGCACATCTCTTTTGTTAGAATGACCAGGGTTGGCAGGAGTCCAGTGGGAACTTCTTGCCCATTCCTAACCATTCTTACCCATTTACCTGGTTGCCGGGCAGGTAAGGCTCAGAAAATTCAGTGGCTAGGCAACCCAGAACACTCAGGAAAGGAAATAGCCAGAAGTATTTCCAGATTAAAATGGCAAGGAAACTTGATAGAAACAAACATTCAAAGTACCTGCTAGGCTTTTAATAATGTCAAAAGAGAAGAGCCTGGGACCAGCTGAAGGAAAAAGATAAGAAACACATTTATTTCCTGAACCCAGACCACATCAGCTGCCCCCTCTCCCCACCATGTGTTTTACTATTAGAAAACAACATGGCTGTGTTTCTCAGGCAAGTTCTAAATGTCAGTCTCTCTATTAGGAGGAAAAACTGAGTCTAAAGCTAGACACAGTGGGACATGCCCAGCTACTCAGGAGGCTGAGGCAGAAAGATCACAAGTTTGAGTCCAGCCTGAACAACTTAGCAAGACCCTTCTCAAAAGGAAACAAAAATTTCTGGGATGTAGCTCAGTGGTAGAACACTTGCCTAGCCCATGTGAGGTCCTGGGCTCAATCTCTACTACCCCTGTCCCGATTCCCCAAAAGCCAACCAAATGCTACCACTACAACCACCACCACCAACAACAACAGAAAAAACCAAACACAAACAATCCTGAATTGAAGACATTATCAAATTTTGTTGGGCTGCTTCTCATGGGCTGTCGCTATCCGTGGTACTGACACCTTGATAGGTCCCCTAGGCATCTACATCAATAGCCAGCTTTGTCTATCCCAGCAGATGACACTGTGATGAATGATAGGAAGAAGCTGGGTTCTGGACAAGGAAGACCTAAAGTCCTATCTGGAAATACAGATCTACAACCTATTATCTGAAACCCCTGGGGTGAAATATTTTTCAGAATTCAGAATTTTTCAGATTTGAACCAGACCATATGATGCTTTACTGGATATTGCATAGAACCCTAAGTGAGGTCTGGGGCGGCACCACACAATCAAACATACCAATATCTCTCCAGTAAAATGTATCACCAGGCACCCCAAGATGACCAATAAAGACATTAATGATCTCAGCAGTTCAAGTGAGGGCATTCCTTCAAATGGGTTCACCTTAGACTTATAACACAAATAAAAGCTTTTAGTTTTAAATTGTCTTGGATTTCAGAATTTTGGTTAAGGTGGTCTACAGTGATTCCAACCTTACCTGGGGTCAGACTGATCTGCAAAAATTCCTGTGGTTTCTTGAACTTTCCAAGCTTGTAAAAATCTTGGCTGGGAGTTGGAGAAAGGGGTTGACTGGGAATGAACTAAACCAAGAAGAAGCAACTCAGGTGATCCGTTCTTCAAACAAACTCCCTATACCCTTTTCCAAGATCCACAAGCAAGTCAGATGTGGTGGCATGTACCTGTAAGCCCAGCGGCTCAGGAGGCTGAGGCAGGAGGATCACAAGCTCAAAGTCAGCCTCAGCAATTTATCAATGCCCTAAGCAAGTCAGTGAGACCTTATATCTAAATAAAATACAAAAAAATGACTGGAGATGTGGCTCAGTGGTTGAGTACCCCTAGGTTTAATTCCAGGTACAAGAAAACAAACAAATAAAAAACAAACAACAGTAACAAAAATCCATAAGCAAGACTTCTTCCTAGGATAATAGTTCATAATTCCTGGGGTATAGCTGGAGATCCTGGAAGCCACATGGGTGGCACATAGATTGAAAAAAAAAATAGCCACTAGGCCTTTCTTCTACTCACAAGCCTGGCTGACCTTGGCTGAGCAGACTCACATTTCCTATCACACATGCATGAGCATAGCTGGGAGTCCTGTGACGGGGGAAGAATGTTTTGTTGAATTAACTGCTCAGTACCTGCCAACCTCTACAAGAAGTGATTGATGTGCGTTATCTTTCTCATCCTTATCATTACTCTGAGGTGGTGTTATCTCATTTCATATACGAGGAAACTGAGGTTGACAGAGGTTAAATAAAGCTGATGAATGGCAGAAGTAGGGAATTGAACCTGATTGAACTGACACCAGCCTGTATCCTCTCTGCTGCCTTCACAGTTGTGGGTGCTGACTTGTGTGTGAATAGGGGCATTACATGACTGCTAGTCTTAAACCATTGCAGCTTGTGGTAGGTTTTGAGTTAATCATACTGTGAAATGATGTATATTTACATTTATAGCATATTTTTCAGCTTTAAAGATAATAGTGTAATAATTGCATACAAAGTAGAGAAAATGAAGAGTAAAAGTTTGCTCCTTAGACCAACTCCCAACCAGAGTATGATTGATTAGATTTTCTCCCAGAATATACGCGTACTTATTAGGACAATAGAAGACTATACAAAGTCTACCTTGGCTTTATTATTATTATTTTTGGCTTTAATAATATATCTTACTATAGCTGAACATACAGAATGTCTCATGTTTGTTTTTATTACACTAGGTTTTGAAATTGACATGATAAATGTACTAGACACATAGGCAAATGCTAGAGAAAGACATAAGTGACTAGACTTTAAAACATGTTTGCAAAACTCTCTGTTTTGGGGAAACACAGCATAGTGGTTCAAAAACTTAGAGCTAAACCAGGTGTGGTGGTTCACCCCTGTAAACCCAGCAACTTGAGAGGCTGGAGCAGGAGAATTGTTAAGTTCAAGATCAGCCTCAGCAATTTAGCAAGGTCCTAAGCAACTTAGCAAGATCCTGTCTCAAAATAAAAAATAAAAGGGACTGGGGATGTAACTCAATGGTAAAGCACCCCTGGGTTCAATTCTTAATACCAAAAAAGAAAAAGAAAAGCAAAACACAACATTGGAAGTCACTGCTCTTGGATTGAACCTTAGACCTTGGACACTAAGCTCCTGTTCTGGAAAAGGAGGCAGGGTGGGTGTATGAAATTCAGATATAAAACCCTGAGTTTCAAGTCAGTTCTAACCCTAAATCTGCTGTCAATTTACTGTGTGACTTGGGCAGATTACTTCTCATCAGAGGTTTTCTTTTTCTTTCCTCTCCTTTTCTGTAGTGGGGATAGAATTCAGGATCTTGTGCATGCTAAGCAAGCACGTTACTACTGAGCTACCCCACCCCCATCCTTTTAAAATGAATTTTATTATTATTATTTAGGTACTGGGCATTGAACTCAGAGACACTCTACTACTGAGCTACACCCAGCTCTTTTTATTTTATCTTATTTTTTATTTTCACTAAGTTGCACAGACTGTTCTTGAACTTGTGATCCTCCTGTCTCTGGGATTACTGGCATGAACTATAGCACCCACCTCCACCCTAATTTATTTCCCCCACCAGAAGATTTCTAAATCCCTTCCAGTTCCAGTATTCTAGGATTCCGTTCTGACTCCCATGATTCTGTTTTATTTTATTTTCAGGACTATGCAGATGTGACTTCAGGCAACTGCTGTTCACAGAAATCTGTCAGTAAATCTGGTTTTGATGTTTGTCTATTTGAGAAAGCAGAATGTTACTAAAGCGTTGTAGGTTCTGGAATCAAAAAGGTAGATTCAAATTTTGACTCAAACACTTTTTATCTAGGCATATTACTTAACCTCTCTGAGACTCAACTTGCTCATCATATAATATAGGGTCACAAATAGTACCTATCAGGGCTGGGTGGAGCTCAGTGCTGGAGCACCTACCTAGCATGCACAAAGCCCTGGGTTTGATCCCCAGCACTGGGAGAAAAACAAAATATCTATCTTAACAGTAGTATCTACTCTTTTGAATCCATTCATTTACAAGTATCGGTTGAATGCTCACTATGAGGCAGGCACTGTGCTAGGCATTGTGATACAGTTAGGAAGAAAAACAGCTTAAGGTGTCTGTGTTGCACATTAGACAATGACATAATAATTAAACAGGTAAGACTGGAACTGACAAAACCTACTAATAATGGCAATAATGTATTATAAGAAGCTGTAAGAGAGAGATCTGAGGGACTGGGGCTGTGGCTTACTGGTAGAGTGCTTGCCTAGCATGTGTGAGGCACTGGGTTTGATCCTCATAAAAATAAACAAATAAAATAAAGGCATTCTGTCCATCTACAACTACAATTTTTTTTTAAAAAGACATATCTTATATTGTAAGGAATTTCAGGAAAGATTGAGCACTAAAGGATGAAGATAGCTAACCAGATAAAAGAAGAAACAGGTTGTGCAAAAGCCCTGTGGTAGAAGATAAGAAGGAAGGCCAGTGAGGCCAGTGGGAAGAAAATAAAAGGGAACAATGATCCAGGTGACAGTGGAGAGATAACAGGACCTAAGACATAATTTGTTTATATCCTAAAATTATCAGGAGGCCATTGAAGGCTTAAGAAGAGATTGATATGATCAGATTTGTTTTTAGAAGAGCACTCAAGCTAGCAGATTTTGGGGGAAGGTGACAAAATGAGTTTAAGCATACCAGCTAGGAAGCCATTACTGTGGCCCACATGAAATAATACATTAGCCTAGCTGTGTTGGCACATGCCTGTAATTCCAGTGACTACTGAGTATCGGAGGATTCCAAGTTTAAGGCCAACCTCAGCAACTTAGCAAGACCCTCAGCAACTTCAGCAAGAACTTGTCTCATAAATAAATAAATAAAAAGGCTGAAGATTTGGCTCAGAGGTAAAGTGTTCTGGGTTCAATCCACTTTAAAAAAAAAAGATAACCTACAATGGGGTAGGAATGGAGAGTTAGAAGTGAACAGATGATGATGATGATGATGATGATGATGATGATGATTTTGGTACTGGGGGTTGAACTTGATGCTTTACCACTGAGCTACATTTCAAGCCCTATTTATTTATTTATTTGTTTGTTTGTTTAGAGACAGAGTCTTGCTAATTTGCCCAGGTTGGCCTTAAACTTGCCATCAAGCCTCAGTCTCCTGAGTCTCAGGAATCACAGGCGTGGGCCATCAGACCTGGCTAGAATTGAATGGATTAGAGAGACTGAACAGATTAGAGAGATAAAACTGACAGGAGTTGGCAGTGGATTAGATGGGGCAGGGCAGGGGATAGTGGAGGGAGGTCAGGAACCATACGCAGTCTCTGGTTTGGTTTATTGTGTGGCTGATGGTGCCATTTGCTAGGAGAGTCTCCCAGAAGAGCAGCAGGTGTGGCGGAGTGAGCTGAGGGACTTTGAACCCTTCAGCCTGAGACACTCGGGTGGAGTCGTGCAACAGGCGCAGGGAGAAATGGATCTGAACCGCAAATACAAACTTGGGGGGAGAATATCAGAGAAAATAATGGAAGCTGTGCCTATGCACGAGATGCCCTGGGAATCGGGCTTATTGGAAAGAGAAGAGTGGGTCCCAGCCTCGAGGAAATCTAGCATGTAGTTGTTGGGAGACAAGAATGAACCTGAAAGGAAGCAAGCCGGAGGGGGGAGGAAAAACCAAGCTAAGAAATCACAGCGGTGAAGGGAAGAGTGGTCCGTGAGGGCTGGGAGCGTAGCTCAGAGGTAGAGCCCTTGCCTGGCGCGTGGGAGGCACTGGGTTCGATTCTCAGCACCGCATAAAAATAAATAAAATAAAGGTATTGTGTTCATCTGCAATTAAAAAAAAAAAAAAGAGTGATCCGTGAGAGAGGGAGTGCTCAGCTATGGGGAAACACGGCGAAAGGTCAAGTGAAATGAGAACTGGAAGATGCTCCGTGCATTTAACGTCTCAAAAAATCCTTGGTGACCTTAGCGGGGAGCAGCGGATGTGCGAGTTAGGACATGATCTGCAGTGAATGCAGAGCAGGTTCTTACAGCTGGGAAGGGGAATCAAGAGACTGGACGGTAGCCGAGTCCTGAGAGGTTTCGATGATTCGGTGCATATAACCTGCTGAGGACCGGCTTCACCCTGGGGAAGCTGGGCGCAGCGGGTCGGCCTTGGAGAAAATGATATCAATTTTCTGAAAGACACAGATACCTGGCGTTGGTGCTTCTACGTGATGACAGTGAGGCTTCGGTGCCAGGACTAGAAAATGGACTAAATCCTCTTGAAAGGAGGCCTAGAGGATGCTGGCCAGACAAGAGCTTGAAGGTACCTTCCTCAGGAATCACACGGTCCTGGGGCCAGGGAGGGCAAGCTGAGCCCCCAACTGTGGTTGGAAGTGAAGGGCAGGGAGGGAGGACCCTCCTATATAGGTCCAAACCTCCAGCCCCAATCCCCTCTCTTTTTATAGCAGGGATTGAACCCAGGGGCACTGAATCACTGAGCCACAACCCCAATCCCTTTTTTAAAAAAATAATTATTTTTGAGACAAGGTCTCACTAAGTTGCTTAGGGTCTTGCTAAGTTGCTGAGGCTGGTCTGGAACTTGAGATCTTCCTGCCTCAGCCTGTGGTGCTCAGAGCCTGTCTCTTGAGTGCATGAGGATATCAGACACAATCTAGGAAGATTTGTCAGCTCTTTCAACTCACTGGGTCCCTCAACTCCTGTGGCACTTAGAGCCCTCTGTAATTAGCAATTGTTTATTTGAGAGAAATAGAGCAATAAAATGGTATTTGTTAGAAGGCATTTATTTTCTAACTTCAATTTTGCAATGTTTATTTATTATAAGATCAGCAAGTGAGAAAAGGGAGGCTGTCTGTTGGTGTTAAAAAAGACAGAAAAAGAAATCAGTTCTACTGACTTTGGAAATCACCTTGTTTCTTTAGTTTGCTTTGATTCATGAAAGACCCCACCCCCCAAACCTGATTCATTCAGATCAGTAGATGCAAATAATAAGTTTTACCTTGAAATTTCAGAATATTCTTTAGTTAACCAAAAAAAAAAAAAAATGGGAGAAAGACATTTATTCAAAGTTCTGCACAAAAATAAGTGAGTCAAGAGAATAAACTAGCTGTCAATGTGTTAGAATATGTATCTCAGTATGTATGCTGTCTCTTTTTTAAGGAATGCATTTATACAAATATTTATATATTTAAATTTGACTTATTCTTATTAAATAATCTTATTTATTCCTTAAAAAATTATTATCTCTTTTATCATTTATTTATTTATTTTTGGTACTAGGAATTGAACCCAGGGGTGCTTTACCACTGAGCCACATCCCCAGCCCATTTACTTTTTTTTTTTTTTTTAAGAAGGTCCTTGCTAAGTTGCTGAGGCTGGACTTGAACTTGCCATCCTCTTGCCTCAGTCTCCTAAGCCACTGAGAATACACGTATGCACCAGCTATTACATCTTCTTAATGTAAAAGGAAATCAAGGCTCAGAGAGATTAGTAGACCTCTATTTCTAGAAACAGGAAAGTCTAGTGTGAACATTGTCAGAACCAAACTGTGTCACAGTGTCACTAAGTTAAATCTTAACAAGATAAATGAATACCACTGGGGTGGCTGAGACAGGAGGATTGTAAATTTGAGGCCAGACTTGGCAATTTAACAAGAACTGTCTCAAAAAATGAAAAGGGCTGGGAATGTAGCTCAGGGTAGAGTGCTTCTGGTTCAATCCCCAGAACTGCAAGGAAAATAAGGAAGCAAATGAAGCCCAGAGGTTAAGAAGGGAGGGCCCTCGTGCACACATGCCTGTGATAAGAACCATTCTCAAGTCTCTCTGAAGGGCTCTTACGCACTTATGCCTGTACCTAGAACTTTTGTCAAGGACTTTACAAATTGCAGCTTGCTGCATGAGTCACAGGATGGCTAACCGGATGCACAAGAACATTTGCCTGACACACCGTCTCCACTAATGAACTGATGCCAACTCCTGAGATAATGTTCTCTTTGTTTCCAAAAATTCTTTCTCTTGTCTTAACTTCCTTGGCTATTCCTGTGGTTCCTGAAGCATATTCTGGGTTATAATCCTCTGCTACTCCTAATTACATGCAGTATTACTTGGAGAATCTGTTAACACAAGATACATTAAATAATCCTTTCACTGAAAAATTCAGATAAAATATTTTTAACGTGGAAGATCTGGCAAGGAAGTAAGGGATCTACCCAATAAAAGAAGAAAGTCAAATAATCGAGCAGACCACTAATGCTCACTATGACTTTGAGTATGTCTTCTTAGTCTTAATAAGCATAAATTTGAGGGCTGGGGATTTAGCTCATGTAAGTCCCTGAGTTCAATCCCCAGTACTGCCAAAAATAAAAAAGAAGTTGACTAGTAAAGTTAAATCCGAAATTTTTTCAGGTGCTCAGGGTTCAAGAGACAAAGCCTAAATGTTCGAGATTCCTTGTAATGTTTGAAGAGAGAGTAAAAATATTAGTTAACTTTAACTGGGCATCATGGCAAATATCTGCAATTCCAGCTACTCAAGAGGCTGAGGCAGGAGGATTGTTGGTTCAAGGTCAGAGTCTGGGCAATTTAGAGAGGCAATGAAAAATAAAAGGACTGGGAATGTAGCTCAGAGATAGAATGCTCCTGGATTTGATCCTCAGTATCTTTAAGTAAATAAATAAATATTTGTTAACTTTAGATTTCAATAAATTAAGCCTATAGTAATTTTCTGAGATAATCATCAAAAGACTAATGATAGAAGCTGGGCATGGTGGTGCACAACTGTAAGCCCAGCAGCTCAGGGAGGCTGAGGCAGGAGGCTTTCAAGTTCAATGCCAGCCTCAGCAATTTAGCAAGGCCCTGAGCAACTTATCGAGACCCTGTCTCTAAATAAAATATTAAAAAGGGCTGGGGATGTGACTCAGTGGTTTAGTGGCCCTGGTTCAATCCCCAGAACATCCCCCCCACCAAATCAGAGTAAGAGGCTAATTATAGAGAAGGTATTCTCAAAAAAAAAAAAAAAAAAAGAATGAGAAAAATTGAGATAATGCAAACAAAGTCAAGAAAAAAAGTTTTAGAAAGGATGAGACAGAAGAAATGTAAAAGGTACAGTATAGAAATGAATCCAAATATTGTTTATTGTAATTGCATGAAATATAAGTAGATTAAATGCTACAGTAAAATATTCTCAAACTAGATTATAAAACAAAACCTAGCTATAAGCTTTTTTTTTTTTTTTTTCTTCACAGTGCTGGGGATTCAATCTGGGGCCTTGAAGATGCTAAGCAAGCGCTCTGCCAACTGAGCTACCGCCGCAGCCTTTATGCAATATTTTTAAAGAGCATAAAAATATAAAAATACAAAAGAAATGTAAAACAATACACTAGGCAAACACTAACCCCTCTAAAAATCTATTTTACTAACATGAACATTAAGGCCAAAAGAAAAAAAAAAGCATAACTGTAGATGAAGAGAGTCACAGCATAATGATAAAAAGCTTAATTTAGTGGTCAAACAATTATAGCAAAAATTCAAGCTTACATGTTCCTAATAACATCATAGCCTTTAAAAAGGCAGGATGGGGAGGAGAACAATCACAAAATTATAAGAAAATACTAGAAAAATCTACTATCATAGTGGGAAATTTTAACACTTCTTGCAATGATTGGTAAATTACGATAATAAAGGCCATAAGATCTCAGATCTCAATTTTTAAAAAAGAGCTGTTTGTAGTGGCATACCCCTGTAATTCCAGCCACTTGAGAGGCTAAGGCATGAGAATTGCAGTTTGAGGCTAGTTGTGCGACTTAGAAAACCCTATCTCCAAAAAAGCCGACAGGGGCCGGGGGAGGAGCTGGTGGTGGTGGCTGGCGCTGGGAATGTAGCTCAGTGGTAAAGCACCTAGGTTCAATCACCAGCACCAAAAAACAAACAAACAAAAAAAAAAAAAAAAAAGAAAGAAAAGAATTCACAGACCTCAATAGATAGAAAGAAGACATTTTACAAAATCCAATATCTTTCCTAATAAAAACTCTCAGCAAGCTAAGAATAGAAGGGAACTTAGTTTCAACCTAAAAACAAAACAACAACAGAAACATAGACTAAAGCAAACAAATAAATAAAACTTTGTAAAACCTACAGCTACACGAACTCAAAAGTAAAAGACTGAATGCTTTTTTCCCAAAGATCAGGAAAAAGGAAAAAAAAAAAGTATGTTCTTACAACTTGTATTTAACATTGTAATAAAGTTTAGCTAGTGCAAAAAGGCAAGAAAAAAACCCATTTATATTGGAAATAAAGAATTAAAACTGTCACAGATAATGGGACTATCTGTAGAAAATCTTACGGAATCTACTAAAAAAGTATGTTCAAGTGATCTTATACAAAAAGATCAACATATAGGGCTGGCAATGTAGCTCAGTGGTAGAATGCTTGCCTAGCATACACACCTTGGGTTTAATTCCCAGTACTGAAAAAAACATCAATATACTTAAGATTAATATACAAAAATCAACAGTATTTCTATAGCTCAATGAACATTCAGTAATTGAAATTTTAAAAATACCCAGGCCATTTGCAAAACTTCAATAAAATAGCAAAATATTAAGTTCTTCTAGTCATGATGACAAACGATGTACAGATTATAACTAAACAAATAAATTATAAATTATACTTTGTAGGTCAGAAGACTCAATGTTTGAATGTCAGTTTTGTATAAATGGATTTATAGATGCACTGGGTTCATTGAAAATTCCAGCAGGCCTTTCTTTGATAGAAATCAACAAGTTTCTATAAAATTAATATGGCAATAAAAGAGGCATAGAATAGTCAAAAAAATTAAAAAAAAAAGAACAGAGTTGGAGGGCCAACATTATCTGATTTCAAGACTTAAAAGGCTATGATAAACAAGACAGTGGAATGCCAGCATCAAGATAGAAAAATAGACCAATGAGACAGATGCAGAGCTCAGAAACATACCTACCCATATATGGACAACTGATTTTCTTTTTCCTTTTTTTAAATTCTTTTTGGCACCTGGGATTGAACCTATGGGGGCTTAACCACTGAGCCGTATCTCCAACCCTTTTTATTTTTTTTAATTTTGAGACAGGGGTCTCCCTAAGTTGCTTAGGGTCTTGCTAAGATGCTGAGACTGGCCTTGAATTTGTGATCCTCCTGCCTCAGCCTCCCAAGTCATTGGAATGACAGGAGTGGGCCATTGTACCGGGCAGACAACTGATTTTCTACAAAAATGCAAACATAATTAAAAGGAGAAAAAATTTTTTTTTCAACTAATAGAGCTGGGATGAGCCGGCATGGTGGCTCATCCCTGTAATCCCAGCAACTCAGGAGGCTGAGGCAGGAGGATCACAAGCTTGAGACCAACCTTAGCAATATAGCTCAGTGGTATAGGGCCTCTCAGTTCAATCCCCAGTCCTGAGTGGGGTTGATGCAGCAGCGGAGTTGGTGGGGAGGAAAGACTGAACGTACCAAGTGTGGATGATGTGGAAGCATGAAACTATACAGCCACTTTTTCTTTTACCCCTGTGGTACAGGGACCACTGAACAGCATTCCCGGCCCTTCTTCTCTCTATTTTTATTTTAAGACAGGGTCTTGCTAAGTTGCCCTTGAACTTGCTATACTCCTGCCTCATCCTTCCAAGTAGTTGGAATGACAACCATGTGCTGCCTCACTGGGCAGCACAACCACTTTTGAAATAGTTTGGTCTTTCTCAAAAGTTAAATATGCACCTATCATATATAATCTAGCTACTCTCCTCCCAGGTATTTACCCACTAGAAAAGAAGGCAAAAGTCCATGTGAAGACTCGCCCTAAACTGGAAACAACCCAAATAGCCATTAACTAATGAGTGGATGAATAAGATGTGGGACAGCAATAGAAGGGACTGCAGCCCAGCATTAAAATGGGATGAAGTATTGATCATGGAACATGAATAATCTTCAAAATTGTCATGCTGAGTGAAAGAGACAGACAAAAAGAGGAGTATATGTAGCATTGCTTCATTTATATAAAACTCCAGAAAATGCAAACTAATCTATAGTGACAAAAAAACAGGTCACTTGTCTGGAAGAGTAGTGGGGGAAGGAACAGGAAGGAGAAATTACAACGGAGCATGAGGACACTTCTAGAAGAAATAGGAATGTTCTTTACTATGAGGATAGTTTCCTGGTGTCTAGATACACAGGTCAAAACTTACAAAATTATACACCTTAATTACATGAAGCTTATGGTATGGCAATTCTATCTTAATAAAGTTTTTTTTTTTTTTTTGTACTGGGGATTGAACTCAAGGCCTCACACTTGCTAGACAAATATTCTACCAGTGAACTACACCCTTTTAAATTTCATTTCAAGATAAGATCTCACTAAATTTCCCAGGCTGCCCTTGAACTTGTAGTCCTCCTACATCAGCCTCCCAAGTATCTGGGGTTATAGGGTTATAGCTGCATGCTGCTGCACCCAGCAAAGAAAAAAAAAAAAAAGATGTTTTCAAGAAAAGTTAGACAAAGAACAACTGAATAAAAGCACAAAGATGGGAGGGGGATGTGGCTCAAGCTGTAGTTCGCTCGCCTGGCATGCGTGCGGCCCGGGTTCGATCCTCAGCACCACATACCAACAAAGATGTGTCCACCAAAAACTAAAAAATAAATATTAAAGAAATTTCTCTCTCTCTCTCTCTTAAAAAAAAGCACAAAGAAAGAAAGAACAAAAAAGAACAAAGATCAGTAGAAGTTAATGAAATAAATCCGGAGGGTTGACCAGGGTTATGTAGTTAGAGAAGGCAGAGCTGGTTGGGTGTGGTAGCTCACGCCTGTAATCCCCCTCACATTGAGGTAGGAGGCTCTCAAGTTTGAGGCCAGATTGGGAAATTTAGAGAGACCCTCCCTCAAAATAAAAAGGGCTGGGGATGTAGCACAGCGGTAGAGCACCCCTGGGTTCAATCCCCAGTGCCACTTCTCCCCACAAAAAAGAGAGTAAGAGAAAGAACTACCGAACTGGTCCAAATTCAGATTTGTCTGACATCCAAACCTGTGTGCTTTAAATAAGTTCAATATCATCATTTGGAAAGTTTATTGTGAGGTACCACCTTCATGATTTTTGCCTTTCTCAAGTGCTAACTACCATTGTTCACTTAATATTTTTCTCTAAATTGACTCTTTTCTTTTTATTTATATATTCATTTATTTATGTACTTGGGATGGAATTAGGCAAATGCTCTATCACTGAGCTATATCCCCAGCCCTTTGTACTTTTTCTGTTGAGACGGGTTCTCCCTAAGTTGCCCAGGCTAGTCTTGAACTTTCTATTCTCCCTGCCTCAGCCTCCTGAATAGCAGGGATTACAGGTGTGCTTCACCATGCCTGGAAAAATTGGCTCAATTTTTAAATTTTTAAATAATAGCTGGGGAAACAATATTGTTTTGGGGCTTTTTTCCCCAAGGTTTTGATAAACAGAATGATCCTAATAACTATTAGAAAATAAATACATATCAATTAAGAGGAAAGTGAATTTTCTCAGTGTGATGGTGAGTTTTGGGACAGCTTGGCTGGGCTACCTTACCATTACTCGACACTAATCTGGGTACTGCTGTGAAGGTATTTTGTCAATGCAGTTAACATCTATAATCCGTTGACTTTAAGTAAAGGAATTGATCTTCCATAACATAGGTGGGCCTCATCCAACCAGTTGGAAGGCTATGGAGGTTTCCCGAGGATCAAATCCTGCCTGGAGATTGCAGCCTGGGCTGCTGGCTCAGAGGTCCCGCCTGCCAGCCTCCCCTGCAGGCTTCAGACTTGCCAGCTCCCACGGCTGTGTGAGCCAATTCCACAAAATAAATCTCTTAATACGTGTGTCTCCTACTGTTCTGTTTCTGTGGAGAACCCTGACCAGCACACCCACCATTTACTTATTTCTTCCACTCTTCCCAAAATAAGAAAAAAAAGGGGACAGAGATGTAGCTCAGTGGCAGAGCTGGCCTATTATGTGCAAGGCCCTGGGTTCCATTCCCAAAACTACGGAAAAAAAAAAAAAGTGTTGAGAGGCAGTGGTCCAAGGGGTCCTATGAGGCCCCTCCCTGGGTCACGTCAGAAATGGAAATGCAGGAAGCAGTAGGGACAAGGGCCAGGCCTCTTCTCTCTGGGACTCTTTTTCTTTCTTTCTTTCTTTCTTTTTTTATTTTGGTACTAGGAATTGAACCCAGGAGCACTGAAGCACTGAGTCATATTCCTGCCTACCCCCTGCCCCTTCTTTCTGTATTTTATTAGAGACAGGGTTTCACTGAGTTGCTTAGGGCCTTACTAAGTTGCTGAGGCTGGCTTTGAACTCACCATCCTCCTGCCTCAGCCTCCTGAGCCACTGGGATTAAAAGTGTGCCTTGCCATGCCCAGCTTTTCTCTGGGACTCTTTTATCAACTGCAGGGGGTAGGGAAGGAAAGAGAAGCACGGCAGTCCCTGGCAGTCTTTCCTAGATTCATAGTCCAAGAATGGTTTCAGCCACTGGAGATCATCCCCCCTCCCAGTCTATCCCTTCTTTTTATTTTTATTTTTTTTAAGTATTTATTTTCTAGTGATAGGACACAATATCTTTCTTTATTTTTTTCAATGTGGTACTGAGGATTGAACCCAGTGCTTCACGCGTGCTAGGCAAGCGCTCTGAGCCACAACCCCAGCCCCAGTCTATCCCTTCTTTAAACAGGGCCTAGAAACCTGAGCATAAAATGGTTTGCCCAGAATCCACAGCAAGGGCAGGGCAGAGCTGTTGATTCCCAGTCTAGTTCTCTAGTACTGACTGTGGTGACACACCCACCAGATAACACAGAGTTCCACTGGTATCCCATGTCCTCTCTCAGTCCTGGCTGCACACGAGTAGCTCCTGTGAAACTTTTCAAAAATCCCAATATTCGAGATTCACTCCAATTATATCAGGATCTCTGAGAGATAGAGCTTGAACATCAGTATTTTTTTTTTCCTGCTGTACTGGGGACTGAACTTAGGAGGGTTCTACCTCTTAACTATGCCCCCAGCCCTTTTTTATTTTATTTTTAAATTTTGAGATAGGGTTTCCCTAAGTTACTATGGCTGGCCTTGAATTTGAGATCTTCCTGCCTCAGCCTCCGGAGTAGCAGGATTACAGATGTGCAGTTTGTTTTCATCACTGTGCCTGAGCATCAGTATATATGGAGAGTTCTCCCAGGGTCTCTCCTGTGTGGCTGAGCTGAGCACTGCTGGTCTGGGCAGACAGGTGCTGGCTCAATGGCTGCATTCCACTTACACTGTCCTCTCCCTCCATCCCTATCCCTACCCTGGGCTGTCTATTTGCATTCTACCTAGGAGAGGAAAAAAGAACCTAGAGGGGAGCCCAGGTACTGTTCTTCAGTAGATCCCCTGGCTGCCCTCAAACACATGCCTGCAGGGAGTGGCTTCCTGCTGTGCATCTCCAGCCAGCGCCTGGTGTCTGTTCATTGCTGTAGTGTCCTGGGCTCCAGACTGCAAGCAGGGAGGGGACAGCCCCACACCCTCCAACAGAGGTGTTCTCTCCTCAGGTCCCTCAGAAAATTGTGGCCACAGCCACAGTTACGACAGAGGGCCACTTTGTGGTGTTTTCCTAGGGTTTCTGAGTCTCCTATTATTGAGGCTCTACTATGTGGCAGGCACCCAGATGATAAAGATGAATAAGGCACAGCCCTTTCCCTCAAGGAATTTATAATCAAATGAAAAGTAGAATTTCTTATGGAGTAAGGGAGAAAGGAGGGCAAGAGTGGGGTGGGAAGGATCCCTAATATCATTAGTGCCTATTTATGAACCAGGCAGGATCCTATCTGCTTATATGATCAAAAAACCCATATAGAAGCTTCTATTTTCCCCACGATACAGATGAGGAAACTGAAGCAAATAAGCTTAAATAACTTACCAAAGTATTCAGCTATGAAGTGACAAAAGTTGGGACTTGAGTTCTGGTCTTCAAACTCCAATTCCAGTCTTCTTTCTCATATCTATTCCTGTGCTCTTCAAACTGAGCCATGGGAAGAGCAGACCCCCAGAGTGGAAGGCCCTGTTTCTTGTCCTGGCTCTGCTGCCAGCTAGCTGTGTGACATTGGATAGTCTCATTCCTTCTCTGAACCTTGCTGGCTTGGTTCTCTTACACGTAAAGTGAGGCAAGCAGAATAGATCATTTTAAAGATCCCTTTCAACATGATGATTTTTAAAATTTCATTTCTTTTCCCTGGTCAGTTAAAAATTCATTTTGTTTTCATCTTATAAGAAGGGCCACTGGAGCTCAGAAGTGGGGTCACGCAACCAATTTCCTGCCAAGTGGGAGCTGGAACCTGCAGTCCAGGAGCACGGTACATTGCAGCATCCGTCAATCAGGGTTGCACGAGTGCATCAGGACCCCCTTGTGGGGATGGCCACCGCAGGTGCCAGCTGTGGGGTTCCAGGAGTCAGGATCTTAGCCCTGCAGGAATCAGGGAGGGAATCATTCAGTCCACAGTCAGGCCAGCCCAGGGGAGAGGACAGCTTAGAGCTAGTCACTGTGAAGAGATGCTATCAGGAGGCGTATTTAATGGGTTTTGGAAATTGGCTAATTTTGTCGCAACTATCTGAGTGTTGTCCGATGCATGCTAAGCATTTAGGCCAGTGTGGTGTGTGAATAGGGCCATGGTGCCCAGGGCCTTCAGAGGCATGACACCCAGAGGGCAGGCCACAGTCACTCAAGAGACCCCAGGTGACCTCAAGCAACTCAGGCTAGGTACTGAGACAGTACCCTCCCCAGCTCCTCCAGGAGTCACTCCACTCCCTCCCTTTCACCTCCGCCCTCCCTCATCTCTGCTCAGGTCTGGCCCCCCCTTGCCTCCCCCGCCAGCCACCATCACCCTTGAGCTGAGCTCCCCTGCAGTCACCCTCCCGTGCCTCGGGTCAATAAGCCATCAATATCCTGCACGGAGAAGCAACTACAGCTCTTTGCACGCCTGATTCCCCAAGAACTGCTCTCCCCACCCTCCCTGGGCCTCTAGCCCGCTCTCTCCATCCTCTGGGCCCAGCTTCTCCTCCTCCAGAGACGCTGCCATCCATCAGCTCTCTGCCTCGCTGGTCACATTCGCTTTCTCCGGCTGTCTTCAGCTTGTTGTTTATTTTCTTCTTCTCCCCACTTCCTGCTCCCTTTTCTCCACTTGTTCCCAGACTTGGGCTTTCTGTAAGCTGCTCACCAGGGTTGTCCTGCAGAATGGGGCAGAAAACAGCCCCAGAGCCGTACCGGCCTCCCCCAACCCCACAGATGACTCTTCGCTCTCTCCAAAGTTTAGAATCTTGGAATATGCAGTTTCCCTGAGTCACGTAGGGAGATTTCAGGGGCCCAAGATTTGGAATCTGAGGGCTTTAGCTGCAGAACCAAATTTGAGAGAATCTAGGGTAGGTCCATTACCCTCCCTAAGGCTCAGTTTTCTCACTTATAAAATGAAGCTGGGCCAGGAGCGGTGGTGTAGCTGTAATCCCAGCTTCGTGGGAAGGGAAGGAGGACAGCAAGTTCAAGGCCAGCCCCAGCAACTTAAGAAGATCCTGTCTTCTTAAAAATAGAAAATAAATCAGGCAAGGGATATAGCTCAGTGGCAAAGTGCCCCTGGGTTCAATTCCCAGTAATGGGGCAGGGGGTGGGGTGGAGAGGAGCTGGGAAGATGGAGGGAGAAAAGAATAGGCATCATTTATTAAGCATATTCCTTATGTCAGGCATCATGCTAGGCACTTTCAAATATGATGGCATGTAAGCAAGTGAGCATGTTTTGTACATTAGAAAGTGCTGGGGAAATACTAGGTTATTGCAGACAAGCCTAGAAATCTATTACTGCACTCCATGGTTTTATTTTGTGCCCAGAAAATAACTAAATGAGCACTTTTAAACAGTTTGTCAACAAAAATTTTATACATACATCGTTTCAATGACCTTTACTTGATTACTGGGCAGCAGGGAAGGCAGATATGAGTGGCCCCATTCTGTGGGTGAGGAGGTCAAGGCTGAGCCCTGGGGAGCTCTGCCTCTTCCTCCACTTTTCCCTGCCCTCCACCTGCTTGCTGCAGACTGGGCAGTATGCCTGTCCCTCCTGATAGTCAGCAGAGCCCCTGGCAGTGTACGAGAGTGCTATGAATGGTGTGCAGTGTCTTAGAGGATGGGACCAAATGCCAAGTGGGGACATTTTCCAGAGCATACAGGTAGAGCTGTGAGGGCAGCCCGGTAGCCTCTGCTAACCAGGGTGGTACAAGGAGTACCTCCACAGAAAGAAGAGGGCGTCATGGGGACAACTTCCAGGGTCATTGTGCTGGCAAGCTGGCTTTTGACCAGAAACCAGTAGGAAAAGGGGACACATAAGAAAGGCATCCTGTGTCACATGAGTGAGCTGCTGCACATGAGGTTCTGAGACAAAGGGTTTAGCAAGTACCTACTCTTATTCTCTGCTAGCCTCAGCACCCATAATTACCTCTCAAACCACGCTAGGTGCCCTGCACCTCCAGACACAGGGCGACTGTGGTTCAGAGCCTGTGGAGAGCCTGCAGCCCCTCCCAGGAGCCGGTGTGATTATCCAGCCTCAGGCAACTCTTCACGGGGTCTCCGGCCCCTCCAGGTACTCCACACTGTCTGTGCCAAGCCCACAGAATGTCCCCTGGCTCCTGCCCTCCTCCCACTGTCCACAGCACAGATCAGCTCCTTAGGATTACTCTTTGTTCAGGGTTGGATTTCTCAACTAAAGGTGAAGGGGAGAAGCCCTAACAGGAAGTAAGGATAAGTCCTGAGTTAATGAGGGAAAATAACAGATCCATTAGCTTCAGAGGGAGAAGTAATTTATTATGGATTTTTAAAAATTATTTATTTATTTTATTTTCCATATTTTTTATTGGTACACTCTAGTTATACATAGTGATAGGGCTTGTTGTTACATATTCTTACATGCACACGATATAACAATATAGTTTGGCTGATATCACTCCCTAATATGGATTTCAAATCTAAGGAAGACCCTTTTTCTGAGAACTATAACCAACAGTCTTATCTCCTCCAAGGACTAAATAGAAGGTTAAGTTTAGTAATGGCAGACATGATAGACCCAGGTTAGAGACAGAGAAGCTGTAAGTGTCAGGAATTAGCTAGAACAATGTGGAATCTGATCAGTGGATTTTTAAAGTAGGCTAGTTTACTGCACACGTGAGATGATCCTTGGGTAGATGGAGCTAATCTGCCCTTAGCTCTCTCTATCTGCTACACCCTGGGATCTACTGCTTGCTGCAGACTGGGCAGTATGCCTATTCCTCCTGATAGTCAGCAGGTCCACTGGCAGTGTATGTGAGTGCTATGGATGGTGTGCAGTTCATTACTACATGAAGGCAAGTCCAAGTACAGGTGGGTTCAGAATCCGACCCTTGACCATTTCCAGCAGTGGAGTCTGGGTTGCCAGATGGATTCATTCTGGCCTGCAGCCACTGCTGCTTGATTGTACCAGTTGGAAGGAGGCAGGAGGTTAGGAAGGAGGGGGCTGGCATATAGAAGAGGTGCACAGTCAGAGAGAATGACCTTAGTGAAGGAGCTGGCTGGTGCACCCCCTCTTTCAGGAAGCCCTCTCTGATCCTCCGTGCTGGCTTGGGCTCCCTTCTGTGCTTCCAAAGACATTCTGTGCTGTCTTGGTTCTAATTAAGTGGGGTTGAGACCATTCAAAGGTTTTTCTCTCTCTCGCCAAACTGTGAGATTCTTGATAGTAAGATCTATGTTTTGTCCAGGCATAGATTCTCTTGCCTGCAGTCCCAGCTACTCAGGAGGCTGAGGCAGGAGGATTCTTTGAGCCCAGGAGTCTGAGGCCAGTCTGGGCAAAAGAATGAAACAATGTTTCTGAGCCCTGGCACTGGGCATGACTCATGGGAAGTGCTGGGCAAGTGGGCCTTGACTAACTGACCTGCGGAACTAATGTACCACCTTGGGGGACTTTGTGCTTACATTGTCCCTGGAGTTAACCTCCTAACAGCCTAGCAGAGAGCCCTGATTTTCTGGAACCCCATTTCAACAAGGTGATTGGAGAGATGACCCACGGGAAGTCTGAGTCCAGGCCCTGCTCGGCCATTTATTAGCAGCCTGACCTGATCAATGCCCTGTGCCTCAGTCTCCTCATCCACCAAACGGGGCTGATGATACCTCAGATTCACAGGGTTGTCTTAAAAATCAGTTGAGCTCTTGGGTGCGCGGGCGGTAAAAACATCTTGAGAAAGGTCTCTTAAGACTTATACAGAGGTAAGAAGTTATTAATAGCCTCATTATTATTCTTACCCAGAATTCCCAGGGAAAAGCAGCATGTGGCAGCCCCAGCCCCCGCACCCCACCCTTCCATACTATTTCTGTACCTGGAAAGCAGGTTCTTGGAGGGTTAGTCCTTGTTTTGCCACTGTGGGAGGAAGAGGGTGAATGGTGGGAAGACGGGCCGCCTCTGGCTCCCTGGCCTGTCTCTCCAGGGTGCTCTCACCAAGCCCTTTGTTTCAGAAAGCATGGTTGACAGGGGACTCTGGGCATCTGCAGGGAAACAGGTGGCATTTTGTCTCTGTTACTTCATTTGATGCTGTGGTGCTGCTGGTGAGGGGCTGCAGTGACCCCTCCTCGGGAGTCTGGACAAATCTCATCCCTTGGGCTAAATCCTGTCTCCCTGGGAGCCTCTGACCCATCTTTAGATCACGGGAATCACAGCTCAATCAGGCCCCGGCTGCATAAGGAAGCAGCTTGTATCCCTTTTCTGCATTTCTGAGGAAGAGTGAGCAGCTCAGGTGGCTCATCCTCTCTCTCCTTCCGCTTTTCTTCCCACGGCCCCACTACTGTCTGAAGCCCACCATGCCAGGGGATGGAGAGCTCTGGCCAGAAGTGGGCATAAAGCTGGTTCTTCTCCTCTCCCACCATTTTCTTTCCTGGCACGCACATGGGAGGCTTGTGAGCATCCGCTTACCTATGCCAGGGAGCGGCAAAGAGAAGCAGGCGACCCAGAGATGGGAAGAGAAACCCAGATGGGTGGGTTAGACCACCCAGTGCTCCCTTAAGTCCTTCAGGCCACATCCAGGCTCTGTCAGCCAGCAGAATACTCCAGGATGTATGCCCTGCAGGCTCCCAGCAGAGGGCCTGATCTCCTCATCCTGGGCCTCACCTTTCAGCCTCCCCTGGCCCTAACCTGTGAACCTCAACTTGAGATCAGAACAGATCTGTAGAAGCGGGATCTTTGTACTGAGTGTGGGACTAACCAAAGCCTCAGGGCAGCAAAGTGGTGGGTACAGAGGAGTGAAAGCCAGGAGAATATATCTGAGGCCCAGGGAAGGCTGGGATCTAGAGTGAGGTGTCAAACTGAAGCTCCACTAACCCGTCCAGGTCTCTGTCTGAAAACCAGCAGCAGCTATTGCCAGTCTCGTAGGAATGGTTCATTATCAGAGAAATGCAGCCTGACGGCTTTGAGGAGTTTCCTGACTCCCCACTCCACCAGCCAGGTCGGCTTAGCTCCCCCTCCTCACTCGGCCAACCAGGTCTGCTGCCGCTGACTTAAAACGCTGCCCTCAATTCTATCTTTAGCTCTGGCTGCTGGGAGTCTGAGTGACAGGCAGGGTGGGGGCTTGTGCTGGGGTGGGAAAAAATATTTGCGGCTACCAGGTTTACTGAGAAGGTGGCATTGACTGCAGGGAGCAGGTCCATGCAATATTCATTGCTACGTCTGTGGCCAGTGTAGTGGCAGGTACGAGCTCCATTGATGCTGGTAGAATGAATGAATCATGTATGGACAGAGAAGAGGCCCCGAGGAGAGGATGAGAGCAGGGACAACTGGTCCATCGACCAAGACCTGGTCCCTGAGGGAACTCCACATAGTCTCAGTTTCTTCATTTACAAAAGGGGACTGGATAAGCGGTTTTCAGACTACCCCCATGGACCACAACCCTACCTCCACTTATCACCCCTCATCCTCATACCTTATGACCATAAGTAAGGGGTGCTACTGGGTTTAAGTTGGAAGGGAAGGGAGTGCTGGATTGACAGTTCTCTCTTACCCCTTGTTCCAGGGCTGTGTCATTGTTACCAATCCTGAATATTGAGTTGCCTAAGAAAGATTCCGATAGATAGGGGTCCTGTGGCTACAAAGAGTGATATCCACTGGGCTACACAATTGGAAAGGATCCCTTGGAAGCTGTGGCTGGATCGCAAATTGGAAATATTGAGTCATGTGACTAGCAGGGGCCATTCTTGAATTAACAAATTTTTACTGTAGATAGGAATATGACAACCTGTGGATGCTACCCGTCTCTCTTCTCTTTTCCTCCCAGATTCCTCACACTCAACAGGGGAGTGCTCTGATGCCTACAGAACATTTTCAGATTATTGGCTTTGGGTGTAGAGGTGGGATCTGTGCAATACAGTTATCTCACATTTTTTTTCTCATGATTGCTATTTTCTTTTGGAAGCTACAACATCTCCACCCTGACCTCTCCAGTATAAGGGTCCTGGTTGGGGGTGGGACAAGCACTCAGGTCTAAAACAGGAGCTGAGCAGAGAGTGTCCAAGTTGACCTTACTCCCACCCCACCTACCTTAATAGGGATTTCAGTTCCTTTTCAGCCCCAAGTGAGGGACAGTAGCTCATTTGACAAATCTGTCATCCTCCATCTCCAGGGAAGCTCAGTTCCCCACATGCATCCCGACTTAGTTGAATGAAATGGCCTAGTGCAGCAGGTGGTGAGAATATTCTGTTGACTCTTTCTCATCAGGACTGATAGAAAATCCCTTGCTCTGAACAATAAAACACAGGCAAACTCCCATCCAGCCAATTATGTTTTTTCCAATAAAAGAGAGTGAAGTATCCAAGGAAGAATGAGGGGGGAGCCCTTGCAGAGCAGGAGGAAGGTGGATTGGAAACAGCTGGGTGGGGAATGAACCAACCCTCCAGCCAGACCTAGGGAGATGCCCGAGCTGATGTGGAGCCAGCGAGGGGCCCCGAGGCAGGGTCAGTTCAGAGAAAAGTGCCAGGAGAGGGAAGTGGAGTCCGGACCCATGGGTCCCCTGTCCAACCCAAGGTGGGAGGACCTCAGGACACAGCAGTGCCTATGGCTGAGGTGCTAAGGGGAGATTTAGTGGCCCGGCCTCTTGGGAAGCTGGATGTCACTTTGGGGTGGTTGGAGGAGTAGAGCCTGCAGGATGAGGTCACTGGCAAGTCAGGAGGACTCCCTGTGGGAAGGGAAGCCCGGCCCTCTGAGCTCTGAGCTCCTCTCGTGGGTGCCCTGTGAGAGGGATGGGGCATGCTGGGACCTTGGGCAAGTCACTTTAACCCTTATAGGTCTCGATTTCCTCTCTTGTTGCATGAACATAACCCTGGATCCCGCCTTCTTCACTGGCATGTTATGGTCCAATCAGATTGCAGACTGAAGATTGCAGATTGCAGACGTGAAGATATTTCTTTTTCAATGGTAGAACTGCTTCCTAGGTGTTGTTCAGGGGCCAGAGGGCTGGGGTGTACTTGGCAAGTGTCTGCTTTTTCTAGGTTTGCTTTTGTAAACTTGCTCCTTTGAGATCTAGACTGTTCTCTCCCTCCTGTGGACTTTCCTTCAACACTCCCTGACCCTACTTTTTTTTTTTTTTTTTTCCTGGTGATGAGGGATGCTTTACCTCTGAGCTACATCTACATCCCCAGACCTTTTTCTTTTTTCCTTCCTTCCTTCCTTTTTTTTTTTTTTTTTTTTTTTGTGGTGCTGGGGATTGAACCCAGGGCCTTGTGCATGCAAGGTAAGTACTTTACCAACTGAGCATATCCCCAGCCTCCCTTTTCCTTTCTTGAGACAGTACCTCACTAAGTTGCTTAGGGCCTTGCTAAATTTCCCAGGCTGGCCTCCAACTTGCCATCCTCCTGCCTCAGCCTCTCGAGTCACTGGGATTATAGGTGTGCACCACCCTGCCTGGCCCAACTTCCTTCTTGGGCCCAACTCTCTTCCCACCCCCTTTCTTTCTGCAGCTAATGTCCTGGTTCTGCCTCTGGTGCTGAGCAACTAATAAGGCAGAAGTTCCTGTTGGAACCTGTGTTTCAGCCTCCAGCTCCACCTCCTCCCACGTGCTGTGCTGGGATCACTATTCTTCCTGCTTGGAGACCTGCTGCATGTTCAGGTGTGTATCCCACATTATACCCAGCTTACTCATGGGGGACCTGCCTAGGCCCACTCACTGCTCACTGTCGGGGCCACCCCCAATCTCCAGCACTGAGTGGCCCCACTCTTCGTAATCAGCTTTCTACTTCCTTCTGCCTGCAAACCATCCCCTTCCTATAACCTGCAGTGCCCTCCTTCTTCTCTGCCAAATCAATAAATGCCCTTTGAATAATTGGTTCACTATCCCCTCCCCTCCAGGAAACCTTCCCCAAATGATCTTGCAACAGTCTTGTCCTCCATCAACGGGACACTTCCCAGACTGATAGGATTGGCCTCCTGGTAGTGTGTGCAGATGACAGCTGTGTGTCTGTGGATTCTGTTAAGTCCCTTGAGGGTCATCCTCAGTCAAGGGACCAGATCCATGGTGAGAAACAAAGGGTTCCTTCCCCGTGGTGAGAAGGCACATGTTGCTCCTGAGTGGCAGCCTTGTTATGGGGAAAGATGGCCAGGTCAGGTTTGGTGTCTAGGAGGATGGCAGGACAAGCATCAGGTACATAGGCTGCAGTGACATTTATGACAATAAGATTTCCTGGAGCCTTTTTATGAAAACGGCCACGTGGTATCCTCTCCTGACCCTGCTCTGCAGCACTCATCACTTGAGAGCTGTGGCTGGGATTGTGGCCGAGGTCCAGACCTGGTCACCCAGCACCTGAGGGCAGCTTAGATGGCCTGCACTCCCTGCAGATGGCTGAGAGATGGGAGGTCAGGGACTGTGTGGGAGCACAGATGTAGCTCAACACATAGTCCTGACAGATGTTTTTTGGTTTTAAATCCAGAGACACCAAGAAATGTGCATTTCTGCTGCCCCGTCGGGCAATCTCACCCAGAGTCACCTTTAGGTGCTTTCCCGCCCTTGCCATCTCTCTGTTTATTGTTCTGGTTACAAAATGAAAAGTCTTCTCTGCCAGCAATTAATTTACCAAAATAAACAAGATTTCTGCTTTTCGTGACAAAGACAGTCCCTGAATGCCAATCTCTGGGCTGTCAGATTGCAATTTCAAGGGGGTGCAGCCAGCACAGTGAAGCTTACAGGTGATTTATGGAAGAGGTTATGAGAAAAGGAGAAAATGCTGTCAAGAGGGAGTGGAGACAATGTTGCCCAGGAGTTCTTGTCCTCATCTCTGACTTCTCTAGCAACAAGTCTGTGCGCTTGGCTTGCTACCGTCCCTTTTTTTCTTTATAGATGATTCTCGTTTTTCCACTCTGTCCTATTTGGTTTTATTTCCAGCCATTCCCTGACATGGGTGCAGCCTGGCCCTCTGGTTCCAGATCACATCACTGCCATTGGAATCTCACAAGCATCTGCCACCCAGGAACCTTGGCTTGCTACATTTTGCCTGTGGGTCTGGCCCTTCATCTAAGAGCTGCTTTGGGGGTGATTGATGGAACACTCTAGAAACAGTATCCAGTCTGCAGGTTCAGCCTCACTTCTGCTCCTTTTCTGGACACTGAATAAATAGGGTTACCATGCAGTGGACAAGGAGGAACAGGAGTGGATCTGAGATTCAGAGTTGCTAAGAAGCTGATAAAATGGTACTCAGGTAGGCAGAGCACAGAGCATAGGGCTTGGGGGTGGAGATTCTGAGTGGCACCAACCAGGGACCATTAGAGATGGCTTTGGGGGAGTTAAAAGCAGTAGCGATTAAGTCTGAGAACACTGTTTCTTTCTTCTCAGCCCCTGCTGGGAATCAACCCCTGCGATCACAAGCCTATCAGCATGGCTGCTCTCCCAGGCTCAGCTCCCTCATTGGGTAGGGAGATTAGGAGAGAAGGAGAAGGGCCCACCATCCCCTCCAACTCCCTGCTCCCTCTGCCTGCCTTGGAGAACTTTGCTCCTTATGAGAGCTCTGCAATTGGGATGTTTATCTTTCCCAGGATTTTATCTACCGGATCTCAGAGATTCCCTGGGTGGACAGTGGCTAGTATTGTTGTGCATGGTTTCAAGGTACCTAGAGTCAAAAACAGACAGGCCCATCTCAGGGAGCTCAGGCTGTTCTTGGAGTCAAGGTAAACACAGATAGCAATGGAATCACATGGAGAGATTGGAGAATAATTTCCTTATAGACAATGACAAGAAGTTACAGTCTCTCTGTTCTTTCTGTTTTCATCTCCCTCTTTTTACCTCCCCCTGCTTCCCCAGGATTCTGTCCCAAAATAGTTTGGATACAATACCCTATGGAGCTTCTTCATCTAGATCCTTCCTAGAGAGACAAAGAAGCGGCCTCAAGTCTCTCTGGAGAAGTGACTAAGAGGATGAATCTTGATAATAAGATCTAATTAACAATTCACCAATCATACTAAATGAGTCGGGATTTTTTTTTTCTTGGTACTATGGATTGAACCGACGAGTGCTCTATTACTGAGCTCTAGCCCCAGTCATTTTTAATTTTTATTTTGAGACAGGGTCTTGCTAAGTTGTCCAGGCTGGCCTGGAACTTGGAATCCTCCTATCTCAGCCTCCCAAATTCCTGGGATTACAGTTGGTATATCTACGCACCTGGCCTTCTTTCATTTCTAATATTATTTGATTTCCAAAACATCAGTTTGTACAGAACCCTTTGGAATAATGTACCAAGGTACGAATAATTCTCAGCCTCTTTTTTCTAGAACAAATCGCTGAAGTCATGACATTAATGTCTTTAAAATCTCCTGTGAGTTTTTATAATCATATGAAATCTATATTCTACTGTATATCAGTATTGGTTTTAATATAAAATGATCCTCCTCTTCCCCAACCCCTCATTTCGCAAAGTCTAGTTATAATACTGAAGAAGAAAAGTGGGTTAATTTTATCCAGTCTTTTGTATCCTTGGTACATCATCTAACACCCAAGGGACACGAGTAACCCTGAGCATCAAGATTATAGATACAAATACTTATTTGCTGATTTCAAAACCTTAGGAGATATAAGATAGATAGGAGTTGTTCCTTTTTCTCAAACTACCTGCTAGGACTGACCCTGCCGAGGGCTCCAGTCTTCTGCTTTGACCTGCTCCATTAAGCCTACTGTTCTGGTCCCTCCCCTGGCTTACCTTCTTTCTTAGGGGAAGCTCCTTGTTTGATTTCTGGTCTTTGCTTTCATGTTTGGTATTGTTTTGGATTGGGGACACACAACCATTTAGGCCCCAAGGCAGATCGTCACAATTTTTTTAAAAGGTTATGAATTAGTCATTTATTAATCATTTAAAAAATTATTAGTCATGTGTTCCTTAAACTGAGAGCTATGCAAGACCCTGGGGTCATGTGATGAGCATAACAGAAATGTCCGTTCCAATGATGTTCACAAGTTACTGGGAAAGACAATCAGACGATCCGACTAGGGTATAATTTCAAATCCTGCCAGGAAGGCAGAGAATAGAGTGTTGTGAGAATGTCCAGCAAAGTATTTGATCTGATCTGGAGGAGGTGTTCAGGAAAGGCTTCCCTGAGGAAGTAACATTTCAGCAGAAATGCAGAGGACAAGTAGGAGTCAGCTAAGTGAAAGGGTGGGTGTGAGGGGTCCCATGACTGGGGAAAGGGACAGCCAGCTGGAGGAACTGAAACAGACCAATGTGGTTGGAGCATGGACAGAGTGAGAAGTGGCACAAGATGGTCTGGCGGGGGCTGGGGGGGCTGTGTGTGTGTGCAGAATTCTAGCTTTTTGTTGTTATTGGGTTTTGGTACTAGGGGTTGAACCCAGGGTCACGCTACCACTGAGCTATACTGACAGCTCTTTTTATTTTTTTATTTTGAGACAGGTCTTACTAAGTTACCCAGGCTGGCCTCAGATTTGCGATCCTCCTGTTTCTGTCTCCCAAATTGCTAGGATTACTGGCATGTGCCACTACACCTGGTGAGGGCCAGAATTCTAATGTCCAAACAGATAATTCTAACCTGGTTTATACTGGGTGCATAGTCAGGATGTAACCAAATATGTTTAGTTCTATAGTAAATTAAGTAGGAGGAACTTTAAGAGAAAACAAGACTAGCAGCTCTGGAGGAGGTAAATTCACTTCTATAAATATTCTAAAAAGTCTTAGAAAAGAAAGGGCAGGGTTGTTTGTTGAACGGATGAATAAAAGAATGAATGAAGGATGGGTTAATAAAGACTGAGCTGGCATGGTGGAGCATGCCTGTAATTCCAGCAATTTGGGAGGTTGAGGCAGGAGGATTGCAAGTTTGAGGCTAGCCTCAGCAGCTTATGAAAGGCCCTAAGCAACTTAGCAAGACCCTGTCTCAAGAAAAAAAAAAAAAAAAAAAGACTGAGGATGCGTCTTGTGTCTCGGTGGTTAAGTGACCCTGGGTTCAATCCCCAATACCAAAAAAAAAAAAAAAAAAAGAGAGAGAGAGAGAGAGAGAGAGAAAAGAAAGATTGAGTACAGTGTTAAATGCCTTTATTTCCAGCCATGCTCAACCTGGCTCTTTCTCTTCTAGAGTGAATTACCCACAGTGCTCTTCTTTCTTGTTACCATGGCATTCTGTACATGCAACTGCAATGGCATTGTACCACTAAATCACACTGATGGTTTGCCACTAGCTTTCCCCATTAGACTCTGAGCTCCTTGAAGGCAGGGACTCTGCCTTATTCATTTTTTTCCCCATCCCCAGCACTCAGCACAGTGACTGGTGCACAATAGTTGCTCAGTAAGTGTTAGTTGAAGAAATGCACACTATCCTGTTCATTTAAGTTCCACTAGCCTGCAGATGATCAGTATGACAAAGGGTACTTTTTTTTTTTTTTTGGTACTGAACATTCATCCCAGGGCTGCTTAACCACTGAGCCACATCCCTAGCCATTTTTTATATTTTATTTAGAGACAGGGTGTCACTAAGTTGCTTACGGCCTAAGTTGCTGAAGCCAGCTTTGAACTCATCATCCTCTTGGCTCAGCCTCCAGAGGTGCTGGGATTACAGGCGTGCATCATCATGCCCCCTGGCTCACCTGAGTCTTTTAATACCCCTAGGACTAATATTTCATAAGAGTCAGCTGCATTATAGGTCTGTTCCATAGCCAAAGAATTTATTGAGTCAATGTTAACCTTGTCCTTATAAATAAAATCTAGGACTTTGTTTTTCTTGTGGGGTTTGGGGGTTTCTGTAGGTGTTCCCAGCTAGATCATCCAGTCAACAGCATCTAAGCAGGAAAACATAAGGGATCAACTGGTAGCCATCTGTGTTCCTTTTGTATTTCGAAACTACACTTGCACACCCATCATTTGCTTTTGTCCAGTCAACATTTCTGTGGGGTATTTAACTAGAAGAGGTTAACTGACTCACAAGGTCACATGGCACATGAGTCAGGCTGAGGAGGCCTTTTCTTCTCTATTCCTCTGCTTTCGTCCCTGACCCCAACACTTTCCCTGTTACCCATCTTGAAGGCAGATAGTTCTTCCTGACCACAATCTGGGAGACGCTCTGTAGAACCTGGGGCCTTGTTCTTGCTGAGCCGCACATTGGCAAGTTCTGGTGAGGAGCTGAGGGTCTCCAGGGCTGCAGACATCCAGTGTACCCAAGGGGAGAGAGTTGCGTAAACCAGATCTGCTTCCTCTTCCCAGAGGCAATCTGATACAATTTGCGGCTAAGAATCATCACTGTGACCCAGAGAGCAGCAATCGAGGCCAGAGGGGAGGCCAGGAAGCCTCAGGCTTGGAGACAAGGTAGCCTTGTCAGTGAGTCCTAGTCACAGATGACAGCTGGCTTCTAGGAGATGTGAGCCTGTCCTGCTCCAGAGCTAATCCAGGATAGGGCACTCCAGTGCCATTTTTCAGAGGAATGACACCAAGTTTCCCGCTACTTTCCTTCCCTTTGGAGACAAGGCTGCTAGAGGGTTAAATGGTCAGATTGGAAACCTAAATAAAAAGAGCATTTTTTTTTCTCTACTAAAAAAATTCATTAAATAATTGCTGAGTGCTAAGTTCTAGGCATTTACTTGAAGATGAAAGGGCAGTCTCTATTCTCAAGATGTTTACAGTCTAGTCGGAAGGTAAGCTGACACACAAAAATTGGACATGAAAAAGAATGTGGTTAAGTGTCATAAAGAGAAGATTAGACTCTGGCTTAATGAAGGCAAAGCAGAGTGGGGCACTGGGGAGACCATCTATCTTGAAAGGTGCCTGGAATTAAATTTGGAAGACTAATGCATGACGAATGCCTATGATTCTAGGCCACAGCAGTTTCCATGGCTGCAACCTTCTTTCCTTATCTAGGACAATGATAATAATAATACTAATGACCTTTCTCGGGTGCTTACCACTCCATGTTATCACTAGAGGTGGGTATTCTTTTTTTTTTTATATTTATTTTTAGTTCTCGGTGGACACAACATCTTTGTTGGTATGTGGTGCTGAGGATCGAACCCGGGCCACACGCATGCCAGGCGAGCGCGCTACCGCTTGAGCCACATCCCCAGCCCCTAGAGGTGGGTATTCTTATCATTCTGTTTTATAGCAGAGGAAATTCGGCCCTTAAGAGGTTAACAAACTTACCCCAAAGTCAAGCAGCCAGAGAAAGTTAGAGATGAGATGCAAACCCAACTAAAATCTATAATTAACAGCTGTCTCCCAAAGTGAAAAACCCTCCCCAAAGATTCTAGGATGTTTTCTCTTTGTTTCAGGAAAGAAGCATCTTGCCACTACACACTGTCCTGTGGCGCAGTCCAAATCCTGGTGGCTCCTCTCTCTGATGTCAGGTTCCTAGGCTCTACAACTCCTTGGGAGAGGCCAAGATCAATAAAGTCCAGCAGAGCATGGTGGCACACACCTGTTATCCCAACTCCTGGGAGGCTGAAGCAAGAGGATAGAAAATTCGAAACCAAACTGGGCCATTTAGCAAGATTCCATCTCAAAAAAAAAAAAAAATAGTAAGGGCTGGCAATGTAGCCCAGTGGTAGAGTACCTCTGGGTTCAACCCCCAGGACCAAACAAAACAAAAATTAAAAACAAAACAAACAAAAATTCCAGGCAGGAGCAGGCAAGACTGGGAGAGGAAACACCACCGATCTTAGAGCTCTGGAGACTCAGGGGAAAATTCCTTGAAAACCAACACCCAGACCATATCTGAGATGATCTCTAAATCAAATGTTTTGGCCTTAGCCTTGGTCCTGAGCCCATCTGGACTCCAGGGACTGTCCTCATCCTCACAGGTATGGGTACTAAAAAGAGATTAGTCTGTGTCCACTTGCCTGTGGGGCTCAAGCTTCCCTTCAGTGTCTCAGTGATCATAAGCTTTAATCCTGACAGAGGCCCTGGAGATGACACAGGCCAGTCCCTTCAATCTATGCTTTACACATTTACAATGGTTAATGGCAGAGCTTCGAGGATGTTTTCTCTTTGTTTCAGGAAAGAAGCATCTTGCCACTGAACACTGACTTAAGAGTTATTTCCCTTAAAACACAAAAAGAATCTTCTGACCATTGTGCAGGTACTTTGAGAATCTCCATCAAGCCTCACTTTTTATATTTGAATCTGTCTGCAGGGCTCCCTTTGGTGGGTGAGCATGAGGGTAGGTAGGGGTGTAGAGAGCAAAATAATGCATTTCTCTGATACAGAGAACTGCTGCTGCTGACCTGTCCTTCTGCTTTGGGATCTGGTACACCCAGTGTCTGCCATGTTCAAGGCCAGCAGCCAGCCATTTGGTCTGCCAAGTTACTGGTCAGACCCGCTGGCAGTCAGAGCTAAGCTAATCCTTTCACCTGCTGGCTGCTTATCTGGGACACATGATTTGTGGAGAGGGGACTGACAGAAGGAGCCAGGACTTTCCCTCTCAGAGCCCCTGCAGATGAGGGTGACAGCATCAATATGCCAAATCTGCTCCAGAATCGCATGCTCTTACTGTCCATTTGGAACAACAAGCATCTGTGCTCGGTGGTCGCCACGGGGCAATGAGCAGAGGACAGACAGGGAATGCCTGCAGAAAGTAGAAGAGGACACTCTAGGAGGTGGCCAGACCTGCTCACACACATTGCTTACCCTCTTCTGGGATCCTTAAGCCACCTATGCAACCCAATTCCTGGACTCCCTCCTCCCACTACCCTTTTCTAGCAACCAAACCCCTGATCTGGAGAACATGGTAGGTTCCCATAGCAATGGGCCTTTTAGCTGTTTCCATGGAAACCAACACCCAGACCATTTAGTTGCTAGTCAATTGACAGCTATAAGCGAATCGGATTCAGTTTAGAAACTGAAAGACAGGCCGGGATATTCTCTCCAGAGAAAAAGATAGCCACCTAAAATGGCCCAACTCCTCTAAAGACTTTTAGGCAACATGGGTGGAGATCCAGAGCCACTTTCTACCTTGGGTCACACAACACTGTCCTCTAGTCAACATTCCCAGCAAACAACTCAACTGAGTATCCCAGGCCTTTGAGTAAGGCACACCCTGACCTCTATTCCTGGTTGTCTGCTTCCGAGAAGGCCCTTGGTAAATGCATTTGTTGAATGTGACTCTCACCTCGATGACTTTTGTACACCCAACTCCCCGTGCCAGCACTCTTCTATGTGCCATGACTGTCCTCATACCAAATAGTCCTTGAAGCATTCTTTGCTTTTTGGATTATCTGCAGTGAATGGTTAATCCAACATCATTTTAAGTGGAACTATTTCAGGTCACCTTTCCTATGCCTGCGGGTGTTTTTTGAGACCAGTCTGTTTTATCACCTTTGCAAAGCATAATCATAAGACTGTTTCTTAAAAAAAAAAAAAAAAAAAAAAGGAAAGGACAAAAGAAAAATCAACTTCCATTTCAAAACCAAGTATGCAGCATTTGAAATGATTCCATGCTTGTTGCTTTTACTAGCATGAAGATTGGGCTAGATACCAGCACTCACATTTGACCTTCTCCCAAACTGGGGATCTGAGGTGTTACATTGTGTGTTCCCTTTATTCTATAAGCAGAGATGCTTCTCATTTTTTCTTTGTATACTTAAGATTCAGTGCTTCCCAGTGTTAACTTTCTGTTGTAGGAGACCTTTCAAACTAATCCCCCCACAGGAGCCAACCTAACCCACAGTTGCAGGATCTGCAGAGCCTCCTGATGGCTGATGGGTAAATAGACCCAGCTGTTGGGTTCCCCTTCTCAGGGAAGAGTGTATTATACTAGCTGAGCTGCTTTTGTCCTTTTTTTAAAACACATGAGGGCAGGTAGCTGTTAACCTCAAAGGAGCTAAAAAGCATGAGGAATCTTCTGGGAATAGGGAGTCAGCAAACATGTATAAAAACTGCGGTTTTTCTGAGTCCCCGAGGAAGTTCCTGTGCACAGAAGCTAGCCTCGCTCCTAAGGAGACATCACACACATCAGACTGAACCTCCTGATTTTCCTGCTATTTCCAGACAAAGAACAGTGTCTGTCTCCTACAACAAAAGCTAACTTTGACAACAAGTATAATACATGCCATGGGTCATCTAAGCGTTTCACATGCCTCATTTCATTTAATCCTCTCAGCCCTCCCCTCCTATCATTATCCCTACTTAACAGATAAGGAAACTGAAACACAGAGAGATAAAGGGATTGAAAGCTCTCATTTGTAGTCCTATGAATTAAATGGTGGAGCCAGATTCAACCACAGTTTGAAGCCAGAGACCACAACACTTAACCACCTTTGGGATTCACACAATTTTGATACGTTTAGGGTCTGCATTGGGAGACAAGGTGGGCTATTCCTCTAGACTCAGTGGGATAGGATATATGAAAGATGGCTTAAATGGTACTGTGGTCAAACGGCTGCCAGCATTAACTAGCAAACTTGAGTGTTGATAACTTCGTTCCTGACCCATTGCTGTCCCCTGGTGGTTTATACTGGGAAACTCACAGGCCAAAGAAATTCAAGGGTCTATGGAACTTATGGGCATAATAAGAACTGGACCAAAATGAATTATCTGCTCATAAACATTTTGTCAGAACTCAACTGAGAAAAGAGTTACTTTTATTTAACAGTGGATGATTTTCCAACGTGCTCATTATTCAACTCAGTTATGAATATTGTGATAACCCCAGTCCCACCTAAAAGCTCACAGTATGTGGACTTGAAATGGCAAACTGTGTACCCCATAATTATACTTTTTACCTTGAGAGCAGAAAACTCCAAACTTTAGCTAATTTAACCAGTACCTACTTCAACTTCACATTTTATTTGTAAGCTCTGAGGCTTTCTCCATCATGGTGGATGGTTCCCAAAAGATCACCATGCCTCACCCTTTCAGGTGTTATTATTCAACTAGGTGATGTTAGCTTTCACTGTTTCTATCAAGCATACTCTGTATGTGCAAAATAAAGTGAAACAAGGTCACTTTGTATCAAAAGATAGATGAGGTCTAACTGGGCAAAAAGGAGGAAAGAGAGTCTCTCAGGGACATGGAACTGGGTACCCACCTCCCACGGGTCTGGGGAATGCACTATGTGTAAGAAGCACATGACCACCGCCCAAATGCAGAAGACAAGACTGACAAGTTTTTATTTATACAAAGGTTCATTTCTAGGTTCAGAAAGAGGATACAAGTTAATATTGTTAAAAAAAAAAAAAGAAAGAAAGAAAGAAAGAAAGAAACATCTGGTAACCAACTGTTGCTTTTAACGAAAACCACCTAAGACAGAACAAAAGACATGAGATAACCACAGAGAACCAGTTATCCACAGCTGACTTCCTGCTGTAGAACATGACATCTCCTATGAATCTCTGGATATCAGTAGAGAACAGATCACTACTGTTGAGGCAATGGAGGTGGAGGTGCTGTTCAGAGCCAGCAGATTTCTTGTTCAGATGCACCAGACTCAGTGAGGCACTTACAGAGGAGGAACCTGTAGATGTAACATCCCAGTTAGACAGAAGTGGTTAGGAAGCCCAGTAGCCCTAGGGAAGGTATCTGATAGCCTTAAGCAACTTCCTTTGTTCTGTCAGGTTGGGCCCACCTTATTCCAACAGCAAAAAACAATGGAGACAGTTGAACCAAGCCCTACAGTTTCACTTCACTTTCTCTTCTTTCCTTCCACCTTTTTACAAAGGATATTACAAAGGTACCAGTTCTAAGCTCTCAAGAAACAGGGCCTCAGATGCTTTTGGAAGTTGAGAGGCATAATTTCCTTTCATGATGAATTTCCTTTCATCTTATGACACTCATGCAGTTTCAGGTTGGATTTCTTCCCCATTTCTTCCCCTCCTTCCATCCATGCCCTCTCACCTCCACATAGACAAATCAGCATCAAATAGCTCTAGCTTTTGATCTGTATTGGGATTTCCCAGCAGAAGAAAGATTTGTGACTGTCATCCACAAGTTCCCACTTTACTACCAGTTTTATCTGGAAAAAGAGAAAATGAATTGGGAAAAATGAAATGAGGACTTGACCTTAATCCATAAGTGGCTTAATTATGTAGCCTAAATAGAAATTATAAAAAACAATTACCTAATTCCTCATAGTTTTCTTCTTAAATCATGCCATTAGGAAGCCCACTTAGGAAATGGGCACCAACCGTGGCTTAAACTTAGAGGAATGAACCAAGTTATGCCTATGATTTGGTGTTAGCAATAGCCATTCTAAAAGTCAATCTATCAAATATAATTTCTAAAGCATTCTTGTCCCTCTTAGATCAATGGCATTTACATAAATCCTTCTGGGAATAATAATTTTACATTTAATATTTGGCAATCTAATCTAACCTTCTCCAATAGTAATTTTTTTTTTTTGGTTGTAGATGGACAATACTTTTATTTTATTTATTTATTTTTATGTGGTGCTGAGGATCCAACCCAGTGCCTCACATGTGCTAGGTAAGCACTCTACCATTGAGCCACAACCCCACCCTCCAATAGTAATGTTGAGGAACAGAAAGATTCTTCGGTATAAGGCAACTTTCTTGTTAACCATAAATATAAATGTCAAAGCACAAAAGATGGCCCAAAGACTTTTTATTTTGGTGCCAGGGATGGAACTCGGGGTACTCAACCCCTGAGCCACACTCCCAGCCCTGTTTCTTCTAATTCTTAACTCACTGACACCTGCAAGTCCTTTCTTATGTAGACATCAGCTCACCTGTCATTAGTTACTACCTCTCTTTTGTACTCAAAGGTTTCTTCACCATGCAATATTTGATTGACAAAGATAAAAGCTTTTGGAAACTTGCTTTGTAAGTTTTTTATGACTATATGCATGAACTACTGCTTCACTTACTTAGTATTGACTAATGCAGTTTGAGCTAATTTTCAAATTAAATGTAATTCATTTAAGAATGACTTAATTAAGTGACTATCAAATGTTAAATACCTACCCTGCATGCAGCCCTGACTAGACACTGTACATAACTGGGGTTTGGAAGTCCCAGGATCACATGGCCTACTCTGCTATTTTACAAACCTGTCTCTGACCTTCAGGGTTGCTAACATCCCTTAAGCATAGATTCCCTATATGTGAATCTCTTTATATATTGGGGGTTGAACCCAGGGGCACTCTACCACTGAACTACATCTCCAGTCCTTGTTATTTTTTATTTTGAGACAGGGTCTTGCTAAGTTGCCTAGGCTGGCCTTGAATTTGTGATCCCTCCTGCCTCAGCCTCCCAAGTCACTGGGATTATAATTGTGCACCACCACCCAGCTACGAGTCATACCTTTAAACAGGCTCACCCCGGCACCATCTACTCAGAAGTGCTTGGCAGAAAACATAGGTAAGCAGGGATGGGTCAGAGGTATAGGTAGAGGTAAGAAGAGATGGTGCAATAAGTTACCTCTCTGCTATAGAGCTAAAAAACTGTATTGTTCTCTTGTTAAGAGATTGAAGGAAAAATCAGGGTTTTCTGATGACAACGCTAAGTCAACTTGGACCTTGAACTATCTGGTACCTCGCTGAAATGTTTTAACATTGCCCAGGCTTGGGAGTTACAAGACTCAGCTTTAAACTTAGGCTATTCTTATAGCCACTAACTATATAACATCAAAGGCTCAGATTTCTTTGTCTCTGAGACAGAGCTGATATCACCTCCACACAGGTTGTTCATGATATCAAGTGAAACACTATATGTAAAAATGATGTCATTAGGTCCAGTGAAAGAACAAAGGCACATAAAAATATCTGCCCTTCTTCATGATTCTAACATTCAAATCTTTCTCCTCTCCCTTAAGTCTCCTGCTTCTTCATCATAGAGATGAGGTGCCCTGTTCCCCAGTCTTTGATTTCTAGTCCCCTGTCCTCAGGTTTCTAATCCTATCCCAAGGTCCCCAGAGTCCTCAACAGTGTCACTTACAGAGGGGTATTCAGTCTTTACTGGCAGTTTATTCATGTAGCTATAGGTCTTGTCTTTTTGGATGGGGCAGTTGATTCCACTCTTACAACCATCAGACTCAGGAATGGGAAAGGGGACTGGCACACCCATCAGGATGCCTTCCACGAAGGCTGTGCTATTTTCAGATTCCGTATCTACGAGGAAAAAGAATCAAAAGGTGAAGAAAATAGCCTATCTAAAAACTCTAAATCAAATCTTCAGATAGGTTCTCAAGCAAATCAGCAGGTCCACATTTCATAATTCCTAGGGTCTACTTCTCGAAGTTATGCTTAGTACCTAGCACCATGCAATCAATCAACAGGGGCTGCTTTTTTTTTTTTTTGGCAGTGGGAGACCAGGAATTGAACCCAGGTCTCTTGTATATTAAGTAAGCACTCTACCACTGAGCTTTATCCCTGCTCCCCCCGCCCCCCACACTTTTAAACTTTTCTTTTAAAAAATATATATATTTATTTATTTACCACTGAGCTACAAACCCAGCCCCTTAAACTTTTCATTTTATGGAGAGTCTTGCTAAGCTGCCCAGGCTGGCCCTGAACTTGTGATCCTCCGGCTTCAGGCTCTTGAGTAGCTGGGATTGCAGGGATGCACAGACTGCCAGGCAACAGGAGCTGTTTTCTCTCTCCTAACCCCACCTTGCTCTCCACTGCCTTTCATAGTTTCTCAGGAGAACAGAGCTACCTGGACAAATAAGCTTACCTGAGAAGGCCACTACTTTTCGGCAGTAAATTTTAGTAATTACTAGTTACATGAGTTTCTGTAAAAGTATATTGTATATAAATATATATTAATACCATGATCTGTTACAACATGAAATCGTTAACTTTTTAGATATTAGGTAAGATTAAAAAGACTAGGCTACATTTCTTGGTAGCCTCTACCCTCCATATGATAGAATGGGCAGAAGGAATAAAGGTATTATGAAGTTAATCAGAGTCATGAGCTGATAGGTATTTTGGAGATGTAGAGTAATGGCTGTTTCATTCTTTCTGCCTGGATTGGGATGACTTATGTTTAGAAGGCATTTCTTTTATTTCTTTATTTTTGGGTTAAACCCAGGAGTACATAACTACTGAGTCACATCCCAGCCCTTTCTGTATTTTATTTAGAGATAGGGTCTCACTGAGTTGCTTAGGGCCTTGCTAAATTGCCAAGGCTGGCTTTGAACTTGTAATCTTCCTTCCTCCTGAGCCTCTGGGATTATAGATATGCACCATTGTGCTTGACTTTTTTATTTATTAATAATTGAGGGGCCATGGTACAGTGCAAGAGAGAGAACAGGGAGCTTACAGTTAGAGCAGTCTATAGGCTCATGGAAAGGACATAACAGGCACTTTGAATTTTCTTATTGACTGTCTAGTCAAGTTCCATGGCACAGAAATGAGAGACAGATTCAAGGTAGATACTCTATCCAGAAATAAACATTTTACATTTCTTCTTTCTGGCAATCTGAAGGTGATGAACGTGGTACATGACAACAACCCAATACTGCTTCTTCACATTGAAGAAGACGGCTCAGACGTGGTTTGTGTGTCCCAGAGGATTCTCTAAACCTTACAGAGGCTACTAAGTATTAATTGTACCTTCATTTTCAGATGGTTGCAGGCTTAATGGCTGAAAGGTAGGGTGCTTAAAATAATATTCTGGGGAAGTTACAAAGTTTACAGAATTGTAATCTGTACTAAAGTAACAGTCTGTAGCCAGATCTGTTCCCATAAAATCCTGCTGTGTAATATGGGCCAAGGTAGGAGAGAGAAAAGTCATGCTGTCTTTTCTAACCTGTGAACACAGGAAAATCACCCTCCATGCTTAGAGGGAGTCTGGGAGCCAGGGACTCTTAGAAAGGGGCATATGGGAAGTTGGTACAAGAAGGGTGTCTAAGGGAATAGTGAATCCAGCCTTGCACAAACTGGAAGGGAGGTCACAGAATTCCTGACTGCCAACCCTCCAACCCTATGTTCCCATGTTGATTCTAATACCTGATGTTTATGCTATGCTTTAGCATAAATTTAAGGTCAAACCATGTTTACTCACTGCTAGTGAAGGTGACATTGACACTGTAGGACTGTCCTTTCTTCAGTTCACAGGGCTGGTTGGGGCATGGGTTCACATTGACCTCTTTTATAACTCCAACTCTAGAACCTGGGAAAAAAGAAAAAACGAATTGAAATAGGTGGAAATATTGACCACTACCTAACAGAAAGGTCGCTCTCTCCCGTTTAGTGAGTGCCTGTTCTTTTTTGATGCTTTCCTGGTATGGACTCTTTCAATTAAAAATGAGAATTTGGTTTGTCTTGCTGCTAAAATCATATCCTATAAATTGGACAAAAAGGAAGTCATTGGTCTCTTCACAAAGAGAAAGATAATATTTGTTAGAAACCATGCACACAAAAGATTATATTAAAGAGATTAAACTACAACCAAAGAAACTCCAAATGCTTCCAGATTCTTATTTTGCATTCCAAATGGTAAGGGGGGTGAGTTCACAATTTAAACTTAAGCCTTGAAAATGTTTGCCTCACAGGAAGATTAAAATTTAAGGCCAATCTGGACAACTTAACAAGTTCTCATCTCAAATATAAATTTAAAAAGGGCTGGAGATGTAGCTCAGTAGTAGAATACCTCTGGGTTCAATCCCCAGAACCAAAAAAACAAAAAAGTTACCCCAATCTTCCTTTAATCAAAATATTCCTATTTCCCCTTTCTAGCAAAGATGTAAGTATGTAAATTTGATGAAAGTTGTTCAAAAACTGCACCTTATGTAAAAATAGCTAAAAGGTTGTTTTTCTTCCAAGGAGGAAGCTCAGAAATGAGTCACATCAGCCAGTGTGGTAGCATGTGCCTGTAATCCCAGTTACTTGGGAGGCTGAGGCAGGATGATCATAAGTTTGAGGCCAGTCTCAGCAACTTAGTGAGGCCCTGTCTCAAAATTTAAAAAAAGGGCTAGGGATGAAGTTCAGAGGTAGAGTGCCCCTGTCTTCACCCCTCAGTACTGCAAAACAAATAAAAAAGAGTTACATCATCTTTCTACCCCAAATTCTTCAAGAGCAAATTCTGTTTTAAGGTGCTTATTATTTGTTGGGAAGTCTGCCAGAACTCAGAACAGATAGAACCTCTTTAGAGTTCCAGGCTCTAGGAGTTCTTAGCTCCTGAGTCATTCTATGTTTAGAATAAAGATTATACCATGGGTGGCAAGAACGAGAGAAAGCCGAGGCCCCTGAGGATAAGGAAAAAAAAATAAAAATAACAGCACAATGACTTTACCATCCTTGTTTTAGAGGTTAGAAAACAGAAGAGCAGAAGGATTACTGTGACTTCTCCAAGGTCATACTGCCTAGAATGGACAGGTCCAAGACTTGGAAACCCTGTCACTGGAACCTGGAAGAAGGTTTACATACACAGCCACAGTGACAAATGAAAGGACACCCTAAGGAATTCCTGACTGAGAACTCTCTGAGGAACCTGGATGAAGATCCTGGCTCAAAATCAACCAAGAAAAGCTTGTTAGGTTTCCTTCACCTCATGATTATTCTCTTTTTGTCTTAGAGGTTCAACCCCATATCCTTTGTGATTTTCAGTGATGAAGAAACTTCTGTCCAGATTTTATAGCCTTTCCTTAAACTCCTGGTGAACCATTTGGTAAACCTAGTATCCTATCTTCTTGAAATCTCTTCATTTTTTTTTTTTTTCACCTCAGCCTGGCTTCCTAAAGGAACAAAGCATTACTGCTAAAGGTAGGAGTAAAACAATGAAATGTGTCAGAATGTCCAGGCTTGGCTTTTTAAATTTGATCCTGAAGCCCACCCACTTGCAAGTGGACTAAGAAATTTAAGAAGAATGACCATCTTAACCCTGCAAAGAGGAATGACCCTAGATAGAATTACCTTCCATCCTGAGAGGAAATGACTCTTGAAAAGCTATTTCCATTTCTGAACTGTGAACTGCACTCTTTCCATAGTTTTGGATTCTCTTGTCTTCCATGGGGAAGAAACCTGAGTCCTGCTCTATAAGTCATGAGATATTTTGGCTCAAAAATAATAGGCAGTGCCTCAAATCTTGACTAAGTCATTAGGACCTTGATTTTTTTTTTCCCCAAGAATCAAAGAGTTAAAGAGGACAGAGGTCAAGGTTTTTATAGCTCCAATAAAACTTAGGACCCAAATTTAACTTCACTCCAGATAGGGCTGTTTCACACAGTCAAGATGGCAGAAATATCAGTTGTGTTAAACAAGAACACGGAGTCTAGGTTTCCTTTCCTTTAAAGTACTTACTTGGCCTATGTCTATATAACTAAATGATATGCTTACAAACACTATATATGTTTTAAAAATAAGGCAGTGCAGGAAGATGCAAGGAAGAGTCATCAATAGAATTAATCTGACCTGCCAGTTTCAAAAATTGATTAATGATTCACAAATTAGATTTAAAAGGAGTTAGCTAAAAGAAGAGAATAAGATACTAAGGAATAGCTAATGTTCTCTATAATGAACTAACTCTCCCTAAAAGGAGTTACAAACTGTTCCTATTTGATAGAAGCAAATTATGTAGTATATAGAGTAAGCAAGCCCTCCAGCTCCCACTTTAGATCCTGGGGTGGCGGTATCAGGAAACTCCTTCCATCTTAAAACAGGTCTGTAAAGCAGCACACAAGGGCCACCAGGGATGACTTAAGTTGTGGTACTACTATTTCCATTTGCAATCCTGATACCAGCTGCTCCCATTTTGTCCCTAACCCTCCCATCATCTTTTAGCTACGCTCTGGTGTCTTTCTAAATCAGTGGTCCCTAAAGTGTCCCTGAGGCAAGGAGTGTGTCTTTTTTTTTTCCTTTCTTTCTTTTAATCTCATTCTAATCAAGGACAAATGTGCTCTTTGTACATAATAAATGCTTCACACACACACACACACTCACACACAAATGTTTGTCTTTTTTTGTGGGGGGGTTTACTGGGGATTAAAAACCAAGGAGTGCTTAAATGCTGCACCACATCCTCAGCCCTTTTTTATATTTTATTTAGAGATGGGTTCTCCCCAAGTTATTTAGGGCCTTGTTAATTTGCTGAGACTGGCTTTGGACTTGTAGCTCTCCTGCCTCAGCCTTCCAAAAGCCACTGGGATTACAGGTGTATACAACCACCTGCACTAGTTAAGTACAAGTTTTGAAAAACAATCCCATTTCCCTATCTAGGCCCCTAAAACTGGATAGTTGAATGGAAGAGAATGTTGAGTAAGGAGTCTGGTTAACAGTAACAGTTTAAGTCAAGTGTTGCCATTTAGCCATCATTGCTGAGAGGCAGATTCTGGAGCCTGCTGCTCGGGTATGAAATCTCACCAGTTCCATCACTTACCCTGTAACTTTAGGGCAATACAGTTAACATCTGAAGATAATAATCATACCTGCCTTAGAGGGTAGGTGAGTTAACACACATGCAGCTTTTAGATGAGTATCTGGAACACTATAGTGCCATTTAAGTCTTTATTATGCTTATCATATTTGAATTCGATCCCTTAATTTAATCTAAATAGCTATTCCTTGATAGCTTAGTTTGACACCAAAGCTGAGCCTCCAACCTCAAATACACTTCATGGACAGAAATTATGTTTGTAGTCAATAGAATGGAGTCTTACTGTCTTAAAAGCAGAATGCATGAAAACAGCAGGCAAATTGCAGTCACCAAATTAACTTAATACTATAAAAGTGGGACATGAATTGAGAAGCCCAAGTGGATGCACTTTGCTTTCTCTGTGCTTGCCCTTGGTGGAAGAGTGTCTTTAAAGCAGACTCTTCCAATCAAATAAAAAATGAAGTTATATTGACCAACTGCAACAGCAAGGATGGAAATAACCCTTATTCCCCAGCTTGCTTCTCCTTTATAGCAAAGTTTTTTTTTTTGGGGGGGGAGTACTAGGAATTGAACCCAGAGGCAATTTACCATTGAGCCACATACCCAGCCCTTTTAAAGTTTTTTTTTTTTTTTTTTTTTTTTTTTTTTAATTTTGAGACAGAGTCTCTGGCTAAGTTGGTTAGGACATTGCTAAGTTGCTGAAGTTGGCCTCAAATTTGTGATCCTTCTGCCTTTGCCTTCCCGTTCGCTGGGATTACAGATGAGCACCACCATACCCCACTTATAGTAAACTTCTTAAACTGAACATATTCAGCACCCTAAATAGTATGAGATGTACCCTCTTTCACTTTATCCCACCTTCTGTAGACAGAAAATAAACAAAAATCCCTGAACTTTAACAATCTGTTGATCTCAGCACCTACATTAAGGCTTTCGATGTCTATAGTCTACCTGATTCTTTAAAGGTGAGGTCACATGATCTAGTAGGATCAAAGTAAAAAGTTGTACTTGTAGCTCTTTTATCCATTTTTTTTTTTTCCCCTTACAAGAACAAGAGCTTCTTGAACTTCCAGGGTCAATAGAACAAACTGAGCTCTAACTTGCAAACATTACAAAACCAAAGTTTGCTTAGTTCTATTTCTCACTTGAGGAAATCCCACCCCAGGGGAAAGTGGGTGGAAAGTGGCATGCAAAATCTTTTGATGTGGTTGCTGAAGTTTTTACATTATATTTGTCAATTCAAAAGTAAATTGAGAAAGGAGGAGAAGGCAGGGGATATGGGGTTAAGAAAGATAGTAGAATGAAACGGACATTCTTTATGTATGTATATGACTGTATGACCAATGTGATTCTATAATATGTATACTCAGAAAAATGAGAAATGATATCCCATCTATGTATGATATATCAATGTATATAAATGCATTATACTGTCATGTATAATTAAAACAAATTAAAAATTAAAAAAATAAAATAAAAGGTAAAAAAAACCTGATATAGCAATCAATATACATTTCTGTAATATTTTGGTGTAATTTTTCTAAAGTGATTCAATAATATGAATATTTCTAAATTGTAATTCACTGATCACATTACAGTTTGTGTTCAAATTAGTCATAACTAATAAAAATCATGCTAGCTGGCTTATTAATTATGAAAAAAAGTATATCGAAAAACTGTGATGGGAATCCTACCTCTCTTTAAGAAGTTCTTCCTATAGGTGTTTACCTGTTTGTTTTTTCCCCAAGTGAATAGAATAATTTCCAGATTTATTTCACTTCTTTTTTAATGTTACTATTTAAATCTAAAGTGGGTCACAAAGACCCACCTGTTTCCTACTGCTTACTAGTTGTGAGATCTTTTTTTTTTTTTGAGAGAGACAATTTTTTTTTTAATATTTATTTTTTAGTTTTTCGGCAGACACAACTTCTTTGTTTGTATGTGGTGCTGAGGATCGATCCGGAGCCGCACGCATGCCAGGCAAGGGGGCTACCGCTTGAGCCACATCCCCAGCCCCTAGTTGTGAAATCTTAAGCAAGTTATTCTATGTTTCTTAGTTTCCTTTTCTATAAAACAGACTGTGAGGACCGAATGCATTATTAAAATTAAAATTAATAGAGTCCAGCAGGTGTAGTGGCACAAATCTATAATCCCAGAGACTTGTTAGGTTGTGACAGGAGGACTGAAAGTTAGAGGCCAACCTGAAAAATGAGCGAGACCTTGTCTCAAAAATAAATAAATAAATAAATAAATAAATAAAAGCTGGGGATGTAGCACATGGTAGAGAATCACTGGGTTCATCTCCAGTACCTCCAAACAATTAACATAGTGTCTTCATCCAATTTAATGCAGGGAAAGGCAGTAGTTTGAAGCAATAGTAGCATCTTTTAAATGCCAGTCCTCTAATTCAGTGGAACATTTTGCTTAACATTTGCTAAGTGTTAATAGCCCTTTATTAATTCTTGATTTCCCAAGTCCCCAACCTTGCTTTTCCCTCAACGTGAGTTTTGATGACCTAGTGGGAAATATATATTACCTCATTTGCTTTTTCAGCAAATATTTAGTAAGCAGTTACTATTACCCCAGCACTGGATATAAAGGAGCAAACTTACCCTGTTTTCCCATTCTGCTGTATAACTTTAGGTAGGTTACCTAACATCTCTGGAATTCACGATTGACTATGTGATCTCCATGTTTCCTTCCTGCTCACATATTTTGCAAAATCAGTTTCAGACCTCTTTCATTGATCATTATACCTTTCCATCTCCACCTTTCAATACAACTGCTGGAGTTCTGCTCCAACAATTAATTTTATAGACTTGACTAAATGAACTTAGAATTTCTTTTCTTTAAAAAATTTGTTCTTTCTAGTTATTCGTGACAGTAGAATGTATTGATGAACTCAGAATTTCTATACCTGTTGTATTTTCCAACAAAGATTCCAACCACAGCATCAACAGGGAATAATGTGTCAATAATGTGTCATAAAATAGAAACATGATTTTTATAGGAGGAAAAACTGACTAAAAAAATCACAAAATTCTATAGCCCAAGGGAAACTTGCGATCTTTCTGGCGGTAGTGCATGCCAATAATCCCAGTGACTTGGGAGGCAAAGAAAGGAAGATGGCAAGTTTGAGGCCAGCCTCAGCAATTTAGCGAGGACCTATGCAATTTAGTTTCTTTCTTTCTTTTTTTTTTTTTTTTGGTGCGGGCGGGGGGGGGGGATTGAACCCAGGGGCCCTTAAGCACTGAGTCACATCCCCAGCCCTTTTTGTATTTTATTTAGAGACAGGGTCTCACTGGGTTGCTTAGCGCTCACCATTGCTGAGGCTGTCTTTGAACTCATGACCCTCCTGCCTCAGCCTCTCAAGGCCCTGGGATTACAGGCATGCACCACCACACCCAGCTAGACTTAGTTTTAAAATACAAAATAGAAAGGGCTGGGGATGTAGCTCAGTGGTAAAGTGCCTCTGGGTTCAATCCCCAGTACCCCCTAAATAAACGAAAGAGGAAGGGAGGGAGGAAAGAAAGAAGGGGGAGAGAGAAAAAGAAAAAAAGGAAGAGAGCGTCCCTTCCTTCAACCCCTGTGTTGTATCAGACCTTCAGATATCTTCTCTGCAAACTTGAGGGAACTTCAGCAAGAGGATCACCTAAAAAGCGTACAAGGACCCCTCCCCCCAAACACGAGTTGTTGCAAAGGAAAGATACAAAGTTGTAGGCGATAAGTTTCGTCAAGGCCGGTACTTCCTCCCCCAATCCAGTCCACTGCACCCGGAGTCCAGGCTGAGCCTCGTCATCCCAGGAACCCGCCCAACCCGGCCCCGGGGTCTCAGCGTTGGGCGCCGCTGCGCAGAGGACGCAGGAATCTCGGGCGGGCGAGGGTCTCACCGCAGTCCTTGTAATGCACCGGCTCCGCCTGGATGGTAGCGAAGAACGCCAGGAGCAGGATCGCTACAGCCAGGAAACCCATCGCGGATAACGAGGCGCCAAGCTCGAAATACGAAGTGGCTGCCGCGGTCACAAGATAAACTAGTCGGGGCGGGCGCAGGGAGGAGCCCAGTCAGGCGACCTGTCACCAGCAACCACTGCTGAGGTCCGCCTGCGGTCCGCCTGCGCCCCGCCCCGCTCCAAGGAGCCTGGCCAGAAGGCAGCCCGCTGTCCCCGCCCATCTTGTCCGCTCAGAGGCGGGGCCGAGCGGCGATCAGCCCCGCTCCGCCCCGCCTGTCTCCTCAGGACTCCGCCCCGGTTCTACTGGTGCGGCCCCTCTTCCGCAATCAGGAGCATTTCTAGCCAATCAAACTTCTTCTACACGACCTAATAGGAACGATGGGGGCGGGTCTAATTGAGGCCACGCCCACCGACCGCCTTCCCTCCTCCTGAGCTCCAGGCGGAGGAGGGGAGAACGGCGCACCGAGGGGCGGAGTTTGTTGGGGGAAGATGGCGGCCGCCAGGGGCCTGTCCTTAACGGCCACGGCCCTGAGAGCGGTCATTCCCTGGCGGAGGGGCAGGTACCAAGACTGGAAGGGTGTCAGGTTTTGCGCCTCCAGAACAAATAAGAAACTAAAACCCCCGGGGGAGGTGAGGGTTTGGCATGAGATGGTCCAGGTGGGGGTCGCCTGGGACCCTTTCTGCTCCCGGGCTCATCCTCCTCCCTTGCACCACAGGCTCTCCGCATCCTGTCCGGGACTTCAGACGCGTTGGGAGGCATCGTCTTCCAGCCCCGAGGCTAGCGAAGGGCAGATCCACCTTACAGACAGCTGCGTCCGGGTAAGAAGGCCTGGCAGACGCGGGGCGGCGGTGCCCAGCCAAGCTCTGGGACTCTCCTTTACTACCCTTTTACCACTGCTGGCTTGACATTTTTGATTCCTCTTATTGCATTTCAGAGGCTTCTGGAAATCACCGAAGGGTCAGAATTCCTCAGGCTGGAGGTGGAGGGAGGTGGATGCTCGGGATTCCAGTACAAATTTTCACTGGATACAGTTGTCAACCCCGACGACAGGCAAGGAGGAGGGGGCGGGTCCTCAGAATATGTGGGAGGGGAAAAAGTGACCAGTTTAAGGTGCAATTTTATTCCAGATTTAAAGGGCTTGTTAAAGACGATTAACCACCGCCTTTCTGACACTGTGAGGATGCAGTAAGATTGGTCGGCTCGATTCAAAATAACTAAATTGTAGAAGGAAAATTGGCCTGCTTAGTCCATGGGGTAATGGGTAGAGAGTCAGGCTGGACTAGATTCCAGGCCCAAGTCCATAGGTATTTCCCAGTATTTATTTTTTTTGCTTCAAAGACAATCAGCACCTATTAAGAGGTAATAAGGGATCTCCCGCTTTAGAATATGCACTTCGGGCCCTAGAGGGTATCCTGTTTTTGGTGTTTGCGGTATTCATTAATGCCTTCCTCCTGTCTTTTCAGAGTATTCGAACAGGGTGGGGCAAGAGTTGTGGTTGATTCTGATAGCTTGGCCTTCGTAAAGGGGGCCCAGGTGGACTTCAGCCAAGAACTGATCCGAAGCTCATTTCAAGTGTTGAACAATCCTCAAGCAGAGCAAGGCTGCTCCTGTGGGTCATCCTTCTCTGTCAAACTTTGACTTGATGACTGGTGATCCAGAGATTGCCATCAGTTGTACCAATCTGAGGAACTGCGATTAGTAGAATTCTAGAAGTTTCCTTCTAATCATGTCCCTCTCTCAATTTTATTTTTCTTAATTCAGAAGTGTTGTGTTCTTCCACTATTATTTTCAGAATGTGAAGCTTTTACACTTGGCCTAAATTACTCCCCAGCTCCTATACAATGCTAAGGCCAAGCTTATAGATGTTGTTACCTCATATTTAATTACTGGTTGAAACCTAGTGTACTCTATAGAGCCTCCAATCCTCCAAAATTGGAGTTACTTCTCTAGCCTCCAGAATGTTTGAACATATATGTATAACAATGTATAAAAGCTTAAGTTTAAAGAAAGTCCTTAGAGTGTTTTGGATCAATTTTATAGATTGGGTAACTTGAACACTGATTACTAGGTCAGAACTGATGAGAAAGGCCTATGAATTGTTATCTTTTTCATTTCACCCTTTCACACCCCCACCCCACCCACCTTCTGGGGCTTGAAACAGGAGTGCTCTACTGCTGAGCTACATCTCCAGGCCTTTTTGTTTTTTATATACATTTTTTTTCTCACTGAGTTATGCAGGTTCACCTTGAACTTACAATTCTCCTTTCTTAGCCTCCTAAGAAGCAGAGATTACAGGTATGTGCCACAAATTAGCTTCACATTTCACCCTTTATGAATGTGCTACTGATATTTTCTTATTTTCTATGCAGCCCATTCACTACTTCCCATGTGATATTGTCATATTCACAGATCTGCTAGGATTAAAAAAAAAAAACAAGAGCCATCCCCCAGAAAACTTGGGAAAACTCTGATACCTGAATAACTTGAAAAATAGCCTCGATACTCTGTATTCATACAGATATTTCAAGATCTGTAACCATTTAGTAATTGAATCCTATTAGGATATGTTGCTTCATCTACCTTATGAATAAGAAAATGTCTTTCTTATTCATAGTTGAAAGTGTAACTCCATTATGTAGCTAATAGAGGTCTTCTTGTTTTTTCCCAGTACTGGGGATTGAATCCAGGGGCACTTAACCATTGAGCCACATGCCCAGTTTTTTTTTTTTTTTTTTTTTTTTTTAAATTTTAGATACAGGGTCTCTGTAAGTTGCTGAGGCTGGTTTTGAACTTACAAATTTCCTGCCTCAGCCTCCCAAGGTGCTGGGATTACAGGCATGCACCAGTAATAGAAATCTTTCTATTTTTTAAATATTTTAAAATTTGTTCTTGTAAGTTATACATGATAGTAGAGTATATTTTTGACATTATACACATATGAATTTAACTTCTCATTCTTCTGGTTGTACATGATATAGAATTACATTGGTTGTGTAATCATATGTGCACATAGGACAGTAATGTCTGATTCATTCTACTGTCTTTCCTATTCCCATTCCCCCTCCCTTCCCTTCATTTCTCTTTGTCTAATCTAGAGTACTTCTTTAATAGAGGTCTTTTTTAAGAGTGGGTTACCAATGAAATGCAAACTGCCTAGTTAAATTTGAATTTTAGATGAACAACAAATTTTTTATATCATTTAATCTTTGTAATATGTCTACTCTTTGTCTACAATGCATAACATTTATATGCTAAACATGGCAATCCTATTTTAGAGTGTCTAAATGAAAAGATTTTAAACCACAAATTCCAGTGTATTTTAAAGTATTTGTTTAGGTGTGCCTTTAAATGGGTTATGGAGGTTTAAATAATTCTATTATGATGCTAGGGGACCCAGAATAGTAAAGACAGAAAACTGAAAAAGAATTTGCACCACCATCATAACAAATAATTTTTTTTTTTTTTTTTTTGGCACCTGGAGGCACTTTACCACTGAGCTACATCCCCGGTCCTTTTTTTTTTTTTTATTTTAAGAGAGAGGGGGGAGAGAGAGAGAGAGAGAGAGAGAGAGAGAGAGAGAGAGAGAGAGAGAGAGAGAGAGAGAGAGAGAAAGAGAAAGAGAATTTTCAATATTTATTTTCTAGTTCTCGGCGGACACAACATTCTTGTTGGTATGTGGTGCTGAGGATCGAACCCGGGCCGCACGCATGCCAGGCCACGTTCCCAGCCCATCCCCGGTCCTTTTAATTTTTTATTTTGAGAAAGTCTTGTTAAGTTGCTAAGAGTCTTGATAAATTTCACTGTGGCCTCAAACTTGTGATCGTCTTGTATCAGCCTCCTGAATTGCTAGGATTACAGATGTGAATCACTGTATCCAGCCAACAGATAACTTTTTAATACTAATGTGGGGGAAACCACAATTAGGTTGATTCTGAGAGTTGTTAATTAAATCTATCTTTCACTTAAAGTTTGTTATAGCAGAAACTTGAATCTCTGGACTAGATAGGAATTAAGGTCATCTGCTATGAAAATTCATTATTAAAAATAGTGAAAATAAGGGCTAGGGTTGTGGCTCAGCAGTGGAGTGCTCGCCTTGGGTTTAATGTGAGGCCCTCGGTTTAATCCTCAGCACCACATAAAAATAAATAAATAAAATAAAGGTATTGTGTCCAACTACAACTAAAAAATAAATATTTAAAAAAATGAGGGGCTGGGGATGTGGCTCAAGCGGTAGCACACTCGCCTGACATGCGTGCGGCTCCGGATCGATCCTCAGCACCACATAGAAATAAAGATGTTGTGTCCGCCGAAAACTAAAAAAAAAAAATAAAATAAAAAAAATAAAAATAAAAAATGAAAATAGAGTTTAGAAACAAAGTATATGTGACTGAACTTTAGATACTTATGTGTGGGACAGTCTAGGACATAGAGGGGGGAAAACTGTCACGTGGTTAGAGGAAAGAAGGGGACTCTTGGAAACTTAGCAGATTTCTTAGTAGTCCATGGAAGGTGGCAGGAAGGAACATACCATGAAGTGTCTGTGTACACAAGTTACTAAGATGCTGAGAATGAAGAGTTAGTTGCTGCCAATATTTGGGCCTAATAACATTTTCAATTCAGATTACTTAAGTACTTTCATCATCCTTAAAAAGAGATTTTGCTACATTTAAAGTGAAAAAATGAACCTTTCTTTCAGAACATTTTTTTGGGGGGTACCAGGGATCGAACCCAGGGGCTCTTTACCAGAGCCACATTCCCATCCCTTCTTATTTTTTTGTTTGAGACAGGGTCTTGCTATGTGACTGGGGGTCTTACTGATTGCTGAGGGTGGTCTTGAACTTGTGATCCTCCTGCCTCAGCCTCCTGAGTTACTGGGATTACAGGTGTTCACCATTGAGCTGGCTGTGAGTTATTTACTGCTTTAGTGGTGTAAAAACTATTGAGCACAAGCATAACAGCTTTAGTTGCTGTACTCCATTAAATTGCAGTGGTCAACTGGGCAGAAACTAGGTCTTTTAGACAACAGAAGCCTATATGTGAGTGCCTACTATTAATTAAAGAAGTGGAATTTGGTGGTTAAAAAATGGTGGCTTCGGGAGAAATCACTTTACTTCACACTGACAATGCTTCATGGGGAAGCTGGAAGTGACCACAAGAAGTCTTTGTTGGAGTGGAGTGACTTAAGAACACAGGGCAAGGGAAAATGACATCAGCAAGGGGACACTGAGCCATTTGCTTGAACTAAATAGTATGCTAAACAAATTTAGGCTCCTCTACAGGCCCTTTTTGACCAATTGCCCTCTTCCTGGCAAGCCATAAGGGCTAACAAGATATTTTCACAAATTTTACTCACTGTATAAATTCATTTAGGAATACTTTATATTTTTCCTTTGTCAATGGAAAGATCTTTGGTTTTACCTGTTCTTCCAAGAGGAGGTTGTCAAGACCTTATTTGTTATGAAATTGGGTTTATTTAACTTTGTATCCAAGTGCCTGGGCATCATGGGCCATCTCCTGCCCCTCCCACACCCTCTTGTTTTTGAGTGCTGGGAACTAAACCCAGGGCTTCATGCATGCTAGGCAATACTCACCTTGTCTTTTCTTTAGCAAACACCATACTAATACAAGAACCAAAGAAGACAAAGGGAGACAAAGGCATGGTGTTTCATGTATGTAATCCCAGTGACATGGGAGGCTGAGATGGAGGATTGCAAGTTTTTAAGGTCAGCCTCAGCAACTTAGTGAGATCCTGTCTCAAAAAAGGCTAGGGGTATAATCCGGTGGTAGAGCACCCCTGGGTTAAATTTCTAGTACAAAAACAAAACAACAACAACAACAACCAAAAAAAAAAAAAAAAAAAACAGGGAACTCTTCAGTCTGCTTTATGTTTTGGTTCAAAACTTCAGGTCTCTTCATTGATTTTATTATGGAATCACATTCTTCAGTTATGTGATGATAGTGACTATATGTAAACCATATACTATATGTGTCCACCTACTTTCTTTTTATGGGAATGTTGACTGAATTCAAGGGATGCAGAGGAAAACTGTTCAGAAGTAAGAGATTGGGAAGAACTGTTAAAGTAAGTGTCCTGAAATACTTTCTTCTGAGAATTGCATCCTGTTCTATTGTTAGGAAGCATCAGCGTGGAGGACCAACATTTGGCAGGAGCAACCAGGTGTACCAAATAGTATAGCCCTCTCTAGAACTTGGCCTTTGGCAGGGCCTACCACCGTCCATTTGAACATTATGGTTTTGCATGTTTGTCTAAAAGACAGGAAGCTTCTTTTTACTTTTCTTGATGTTTGAGATTGATGTTTATAATTGTTTTCTTAAAATCCATGTTTTCTTTTCAACAGGGTTGCTTAAGGGAAGTTTGCTTTAAGGAATTTTGAAATAATCATCACCTGACTTTAATTGTAAACTACAGTCAGATAAATAATATAAAGGGAGAGACATTTAAGCAGTCTGTGGTCAGCAGCTTTATTTAAAAATATTTATTTTTGATAAGTAGTACATGTACAAATTCAAAAAGACACAAAAGGGGTATAGTGGAAAGTGTTCCATTATGGTATCTGTCCACCCTGTCGCCCTCCCCACAACCACCATTGTTTCTAAGAATTTATTCCAGAGATATAATCCCATAGATATAACATGAAATAACATGTGACCAAGGATATTCATTACAGCATTATTAGTAAAAGATGGGAAACAATGGAACTATCTTTTGATGAGTCAGTGATTAATTATAGTTTATCCATTCAATGGAATAGTATTCAGCTATAAAATAGAATCAGGTATTTATTTGCAAGCATAAAGTGGAAAAAAGCAAAGTGCCGAACAGCATACATAATATGCCATTTGAAATTTTAATAAGGAAATGTGAGTGTATGCATTCAATATGTTCTACTAGGACAAGAGAGAAAAAAGGTTGGAGGGCAGTGGGAACAGCATTTAGGAGCACAGTGCCAACAGAGTATATTTGAGGAATGGTAAAAAGTTCTCTGAATGATGGGGTGTAAGGTGGAGTGGCAAGGATGAAGTAACAGCTATCCACTTCTCTTGTCTCTGTAGATAAATAGGATGTTACATGCTAATAAATAACCTCCCTTTTTCCTGGGTACCTTTCTTATCAAGGCAATTTGTTTTGATTTTTAGGGTTCTGTAGAAATTGTTTCTAATCTTTTGCTATTACAAATAGTGCTGTAATAAATAACCTCTTACATAAGTCATTTCACATTTGGTGAGAATATATCTTGAAACTTAAACTCCTAGAAGTGGTATTACTGAATCAAAGAGTTAGTGCTATTATGTAATTTTGAAAGACACTGCCATATTGTCTTCTTCAGAGGTTGTACCAATTAATACTTCCAGATGCTTGCCAGCTAGGAGTCTTAACAACCTTTTGATCTTTGCCAATATTTGTAAAACAGTATTTCACTGCATTTTCAGTTTCTTTTATTACAAAGGAAAGACTGCTTTCACACGTTTAAGAACCATTTATTTTTGTTTTGTTTAAATCAACTGGAATAATGATCTAGAGCAGATCTAAGTTTTTCTGTCTCAATTTCCTCACCTGTAAATTGGGGATAAAAATAGTAGGTAGCATTGTTAGATGATTAAGTGAAATTTATGCATAGCACTCAACACAGTGCTTGCATGTGGCAAGCATTCAATAAATTATTGTGTGATAGCCGACAATCAGAGCAGCAGGTAGGACAGACAGATTAAATTAAGAAAGTAGCATTCATCTCCCTGTCTCCCATCACAGGCAGCCTTGTTCATTTAGATTGCCATTCATAGAGAAATGCAGTCAAGAGTTGTCCTTGGCTTGGAATAGTAAGAACCTTTCCCATTGAAACCTACTGATAGGGTTTTGCCAGAGCTGGCCATCAGGGATAGACAGTCTCAGATCTAATATTTTGATTTAACCAACATGATAAAGTTCCATGGTTGTGAACTCACAGCTAGCCCAGGCTGGAGTGAGTTTCTACCTGCAAACTTAGGGATTCTGGACATTCATTTTCTGAAGGAGAAGAGGCGAAGGGGCCTCTGAGTGGGGTGGGGCAAACATTTGGAAATCTGGTTTCGGCTGAACAAGACCACACTAGAAAATAAACCTTTTTATTGTTAGAAAATTTAACTGATTTTCACAAAAAGAGATTCCTGAAGAGATTTGTTTTCTGAAAGAAGCATATATATATATTTAATAACGGTCTTTGGAGGTGGATCTTCTGTCTTAGGGCAGTCCTTGCTGCTGGTGCACAGGAGCTATCACTGGGTGGATTTTGAATATTTATTTACTCCAGACTACTCTTTTCTTTAGACTTCCAGTGAAGCCTTGGCTCCCCCTTCTGTATTGACTCTCATATTTCCCATATTACTCTCCTGGAGACTTCTCGGGATCTTTGCCCCTCTTCATTTGTGTCTCCTACACTTGGCAAGCTAATGCCAGTCTTGCTTCTTTGAGATGAGGGCATCTTCTTCCCCTCCTTGGGGCCACAGAACTGGCTACAGGATGGAGTTGTGGCAAATTCAGGGCCTAGAGCAGGTGGCTAAGTGGCGGTGATAGCTTCAAGAGGGGGCACTAGAGTCATCCCTCAAACTCTCCCAAACCCTTTCTAGTCCCACAGATTCTGAAGGACCATTCAGGGCAGATGTGGCCTCTGTCTCAGTTGTAGAATCATCAGTTGATATGTGGATCATGGCTGGAAAGGGGTGTCTGTAGTGTGAGGCCATGAGACCTTGCATGTTTGCACAGCCTGGGGTTGGGAGGTGAATGACAGCTGTCCTTTGGCAAGTATCCCATAGCAACGCCAAGATAGGTGGTGTGCTGGGCCTCAGGCCAGTGGCTGAAGCATTAAAGTGGTGGTGTTTGAGCCAAGCAAGGGCATGGAGGCAGTGGTGGAAGCTCACAGCCAAAGCCTAAGCTGGGAGAGATGAAAGCAGGCAAGGCTGTCAGACCCGGGCAGAGGACCCCAGCCTGATATCATGGTGTTGTCCCAGCTAGGAAAGCATCCTCAAGGCCTCTGCCTGTGGCAGCAGGCCATTTCCAGGTAGCTGCCCACACTGACCCTTCACTGCAACTCCTTAGCAGCACAGTGTGGGGGGTCTGCCTCCGCCACATATCCTGGGGAACAGTGGCAACGGTAGGAACCCTCTGTGTTCTCACAGTGACCGTGGGCACAGAGCGCAGCAGGCCCATTCAAGTCATCACACTCATTCACATCTAAAAGAAAGGGAAAGGAGAAAGCTGAAGGGTGCCCTTCTGTCCTCTGGTCACTAAGCCCTGGCTCCCGTTTTGCAATGGAATCCTGGTGTGACAGGCCAAGTCTCCCAAAACCAAACAACTCAAGGACAAAAAACAAGGGGCAGTGACCTCACAGTGTGCCCAAGACCTTGCCCTCTGCCTTTCTTCTGTCTACCAATCCCCGGGGAAGAGCTTCATAAGTCCACCATGAACCTTCCTCTGGCTTTCTCACCCTGGCTTGAAGCCCTACACCCCACTAGGGGGCAGCAGTGGTTTTCCCAGCCATCCCAAGGGCAGTCCTATGTTTCTTGGGGCAGTCTCACTTCTCCATCAGGACCCCAAACTTACCCACACAGGCCATATGGGCTGCATCCAGCTGGAAGCCCTCAAAGCAATCGCAGGTGTAGCCTTCCTGCACACGCACACAGCGCCCATTCTCGCAGCCATTCAGGATTCCACACTCTTCTGCCTGAAGCCCTTCGAAGGCGGCTGGGGGCTCTAGCAAGGAGTGAGAGAGAAGCTGAGGCCTGTGCCTAGACTAATCTCAGTCCTGCGACCTTCACCTTCCAGAACAAAGGCTGTCCCTGGTGATCCCAGGAGTGGGCTAGGCTGGGAGGTCATAAAATTCCCATAGAAAGGTGCTAAATCAAAAGGTCACACTCTGATGTCATTTTAGGTGGGAGACAAGTGAGGGCTCCAAGAAGGCTGAGACTCCCTGCTTTCACAAATGGGCTCCTGAACACTGAGCTACATCTCTACCCCTTAAAAAATTATTTTGAGAGAGGGTCTTGTTAAGTTGCTGAGGCTGGCTTTGAACTTGTGATCCTCCTACCTTAGTCTTGGAGTTTCTGGGATTGTAGGTGTGTAGTTTTTGGGTTGGGGGGGTGCTATTTTTTTAAATTTTACATCTTTTTTTTTCCAAGTGAGAGAGTGGCAGCAGGCCTCAGTCAACACAACCCTAATCTGCCTTACCCCTTTCTCTAAGTACCTCCCACCCTCTGAACAAAACCCCATCCTGCCCGACTGGTGCTAATCAGTCTGATGTGATGGCAGTGCCTGTGGTATGTACTGTGTCCAGGTGCCCAGGCCTGAATTCATTATGAGGATCCAAGGCCTGAGTTCTGGGGCAGTCAATTCACCAACTGGGGGGTGACCACTGTGGACCTTTAAAGTCATTAGAAATCCTTAATTCTCGTTTCAGGTCACAAATTTGAATGTCAGGCTTCCTCAGAGCAGCTGTTCTGTATCCCGTAAGTGGTGTGGAGGGAGAACAGACCTGAGCAAAACTGCTTTCTCTCCACTTCTACAGGGAAGCTTTTGAGGTTGGGACAATGTCCTGTCCCTATGTCCCTGTGTCCCTGTGCTAGTTCACTGGGAATTGGTAGGGTCTGACCCAGGCATTAGGAGTCTTGAGTGACCTGTGGCTTGGCACATCTTTCACCTTCTGTAGCCTCACCCCACGGGCAATATGATGGGCAGGTGGAGGAGAAGAAAGGGAAACAGTCTCAGTGTCTGCTCTTCCCTATGTTTGCAACAACATACCTGGATGGCTGGCCATGTAGAGGGGCTGGAGTTGAGATGGCTGCAGAGGAGACTCAAAGACTGGTGTGAGGTCTCCCAAGTGACTGACGATGTTGGGGAATGGGGGTTCAGGCACAGTGTCTTCAGGGCCCAGGTAGTTGTAGAAGGGGGCCCCGTCTGAACCATAGAGGCCGTAATTCAGGTCATCTGGACCTGGGCCATACTCATAGCCGGGCCGGAAGTGGATTCCAGCTTCCCGCTCTGCCTCGATCCGGGCCACGTTGCACAGCTGAGCATAGACCTCTTTCAGGAAGGATGGAGGAAAGAAGCTGGGCTTCAACTCCCACTAGCTAAAGCCTGGGGGCTAGTTCAACTGACTCATTCCCCCAGGACACAGGGAACACATGGGAACTAATGACTCCTGGGAGTTCCTAGCAGTGCTCCCCACCCACCACCACCACTTTATTTTCAAGTAACTGAGATGTAAGACATGGCCACTGGTCTGATCGCCTACTCCTGCCTTCCAAGGTGAGAGTGTCTCCTTTCCCAGGGTGGGCCCAGCCCTGCAGGTGTCCCCCTCACCAGAGCTCCTAGGGGGGCACAGAGCACACTGCTGGCTCCAGGCCTCGCCATCCTGGCAGCAGCATTCTGTGTAGGTTGTGCGGTGTCCACGCAGGGGTTGGCTGCACACGTCATTGGTGACTTTTTTCCAGCAGATGTCCATGTGGATGTCATGGTCAGGGAGGTCCTCTGGTGGCACAAGGCCCAGGGGCACATGAGCTTCTCAGCCTAGGCCTGTGCCCCCTGCTGCCCATACCTAAGGTCACTTACCTGTGCTGCTGGTGCTGTTCACACAGCGCTGCCCACTGAGGTCCAGGGTGAGCGGGGGACTACAGAAGCAGTGGAAGGAGCCTTCCGTGTTCACACATTCGCCATTCTCACAGGCCATGTCCTGGCACTCATTGTGATCTGTGGTGGCAGGAGTGTGGCAGGGCCAAGGTGGCCTGTCCATGGACTACATTCATGGACGGGGGTTCACCTGTGGCTGATCCTGAAGATCTCCCCAGTCCAGCCCAACCTGGGAGACCCCTCCTGAGGGACAATTGCTGATGGTTCTGAGCTCTCCTCACCTCAGACCTGCAAGCAACGGGCATCCTGCCCAGGAAGGGGGCTCCCAGCAAGAGAGGGACTAGCCAGCAGGGGCTGGGGTGGGAGGGGCCATGTGTATCCTCACCCTCACACATCCTGCGGGAGATGTTGTAGTGGTAGCCGGGATTGCACAGGCAGATGTAGCCAGGTACCGTGTTGAGGCACCGGCCATTCCGGCAGAGAGCAGGCCCAAACATTCCACACTCGTCGGCATCTGTGGGAGGGTAGAACTGAGGTGAGAGGACAAGGGGAGGCAGGATGAGGTGATACTTAAGACCAGGGGCTCCAAAGCTAGACTGTCTGGGTTTGAATCCTGGCCCTGCCACTTCTGAGTTGGGTGACTTTGGGCAGGTTTCTTTGGTTCTCCTTAGTTTCCTATCTGAAAAACTGTGGGTAATATCACTTCACCTCTTATACTTGTCATGAGGATGAGAAGGTGTTTAAAATAGTACCGGCACATAGCAAGCACTCAAGAAAAGCTACTTCTGGGGCTGTGGTCCTCAGCATGTAGTGGAACTCCTACCTAGCATATATGGATTTGATTCCCCCGGATAACACACACACACACACACATACACACACACACAGAGGGTATTTCTGTTTCTATTATTTCCTCCTTAGAACTAGCTTCAGGACTAAGGCTCAATACCTGAAACCCCCCTTTGGGAGTATGGGCTCTGCTAAGTTTCTGGCTTTGTAAATGGGGCCAGGGACATAGGTTACTATGTCTGGCCTCTGTGCAGCAGTACCCCGCCTCTGTCCCTGTGTTCACATACAGGCGGGTGAGTGTTGACCAAGGCACCATAGTCTGTTTCCAGAGGGTGCAGACTTGAGGGAGCAGGGAACCTGAGGTGAGGGTCATGTGGACACTCCAGGAGGAGCTTGGGTTAGAGCTTCCAGCTAAAACTCTGTAGGGAGTCAGCCCTGGGACGGAAAAGATGGAAGTAATCAGGGAAGCCAGGGCTGATGCAGGACTTCCCTAGGGACCTCCTAGAGGACCAAACTAGGGCCTACTCTGGCAAATGGAGTTTGGGGAGGCGTGTGTGAAGGGAGGTCACCTGTGTACATGGTCTGTCCAAACGTCCAGGCTCCTTCCACAGGGATGTAGCCTTTACCACTGGGGCAGAGCTCGCTGAATTCAACTGTAGGGAGGCAGCTAGGCTCAGAGAGGGAAGGGATGCCTCCTTTCCCCTCCCCACTTTGTCACACTGCAGAGCTGACGCTAAGAAGATTTGGGACCCTTGAGGCTTTACCTGAGTCCTCAGATGGGCAGAGGTCACAGGCATCCCCCCATCTGGTTCCCTCAGTGCAGCAGCACTCAGCCTGCGTGGAGTTCCCACCAAGGAGGAGGCTGGAGCACGGCAGATGGTCCTTCTGCCCAGAGTAGCATTCCATGCGAATGGGGCCTGGGGCATGGTCTCCTGTCGGGGCCTCAGGGATGCTCTGAGCTGTGTGTGTTAGAGGCCCCTTATTATTGTCAGTTCATTACCCTCTGAGTCGCCCAGCCCTTGAATGTATCTTTTAAATTCAACATTTCTATAGAATTACAAGAGTACAAAATGCTGTTACTATGTTGTCTCACTTGGCCCATGGACATCCCAGGAGTGGGTACTGTACCTTTCCTTTCTATGCTGGTGTACCTGTCTGTCCTCTGATTCATTCTGCCTCACAGGTACCCGCCCTTCCCACCCTTCCTTGTTCCTTGCAAGGTCACCAGCTGACTCGGCCCAGCCTTGGTTGGTTGAGAGGCTGAGCCTGCAGCTCTGGCGCAGAGTGGGAAGCACGGGAAGCAGGAGAGGAGAGTCCAGCTTAGCTCACTTCCAAATTTCCCCTCATCCCGAAGATTCATTCAGAGACTGGATGGATTTAGGGTCACTCCAAGGCTCAATCTGAGGTCCTGGGGCCACACGAAGTCAGCCTCAGATCTTGAGCCTCCTCTAGGTCATCCCAGCCCAGCAGCCCAGATGCTGCAGAGGCTGGAGCAGAGCCCCACTTGTCTTAGCTCCTGCGGCCTCTCGCTCCCCTCCCCGATCTGTGCCTCATTCCCACCCTGCACCTCCATTACTGCACAGTCGCAACCCGGCTCCCTCTCAGGAACTAAAGGCGATGCCTTTTGTAAGGCAGAGAATCATCATGGTAAATGACAAAGGGGAGGCAGGGTGGGGGATGGGGGAGTGGTCCTGTGGGAAGCTCACAGGTCTCACCTCCAGCCACCCGAGGGCGGCAGTGACCCTCTCGGGCATCATACTCTTCAAGGTCGTTGGGGCAGAGGCACAGGAAGGAGCCTTCGACATTCTCACAGAGGGCGGCCCCACACACCGCCAGCATGAGCTCACACTCGTTCACATCTGCCAGGTGTGAGGACAGGCTCTTGGGCAGAGAAGAGGCAGCCTGTGTGCCCTGTCCCTGACTCCAGCCCAGCCAGGCAGGTCCTCATCCACTGAAAAGAACCATGTTAGGCCTTGGCAGAAGCAAAGTGGGCATGAATTAGCAGGAATGAGGGACAGATGGACAGGCATAGGAAGGAAGAGAGGAGTGGCAGAAAAGGGTCACAAAAGGGCCAAAGAGTAAGGTCCGCCCACTGTGTACTTTCTCCAAACATGGGGCTTCTCAAGCCCCCGAGGTCTCCAGGGAAGGGGGAGCCAGAGGGGTGGGGGTGGGCACCTTCCTTCATGAACTTGCTTCCTCTGCTGGCAGGATTGGCCATGCTTCCCCTACCAGCCTAGCCAAGGTGCCAGCTGGAGAGGTGACTTGAAATCTTTCTCTCCTCCTTGAAGCTCCCTTGCCCACCCTTTGGGAACCTATCATGGAGCCATGAACCCACAAATGATTCAGGAAGAGGCGCTAGGGCTTCCTTTAAGGATAGTCACAACCCCTGGAGGTTAAGAAGAACCCAGTGGCCCTCCTGGCCCAGACCCTGGGTGACTGACCCACAGGCTTCTCACCAACACAGTCCCAGCCTGAGGGCGAGGTCTCAAAGCCCTGGTCACAGAGGCAGCGGAAAGAGCCATCCGTGTTGTCACAGAAGCCGTGGCTCCCACACATGGTGTCATTGGCACACTCGTCTATGTCTGTGGGACAGTGGGGGCCGGGTAGAGGGAGTGTGTGTGAGCACTTATCTGGTCCATTAACACCAAGATCTGTGAAAGGACCTCTGAACATGGGACAAGAAAACTAACAGTAACATTCCTTTTCAATTTTGGGGTAAGCTGGGCTGTATGGAAAATATACAAACTTCAAACAGCTGTACAAACAGTGTCCTCAGGAGAAAATCATTTCTAGCTCCATACAGGGAAAAACAGATGTCCTCAGCCCTCCCGCTCCACCCCACTCCTACTCACCGATGCAGTCTCCAGTCGGGGCCATGTAGAAGCCAGGCTGGCAGCCCAGGATGCAGCGGTAGGAGCCAGGACTGTTCTCACACTTCCAGGCCCCACACACCGGTTCTCTGTTATCCTCACACTCATCGATGTCTGTCCCCAGAGGCATGAGAGGAGACAGATGTGGCCAGGTCACTGTTCTGACCCCAGTAACCTTAATTCACTGGCATTGCAACAAGGTCATGTCCCATAATTTCTGAGGTCTTTCATCTGATCCAATTTACTATGCTCACCTCAACCCTGGAACAGTAAGTTCAGGGAAACTTCTCCCAACCCAGCAGGGCTAAATGGAAGAGTACTGTCTGCTATTTAGGAAGCACTGAGCTGGGCGCTGTGGGACACGACTGTAATCCCAGTGGCTTGGGAGGCTAAGGCAGGAGGATTGTGAGTTCAAAGCCTGCCTCAGCAAAGCAAGGCTCTGGGCAACTCAATGAGACCCTGTCTCTAAATAAAATATAAAAAAGGGCTGGGGATGAATTCAGTGGTTCAGTGCCCTCTGGATTCAATCCCTGGTATATTAAAAAAAAAAAAGGAAGCACTGAGATCTTAGCCTTCAGTGATACTTCCGTTCCTCCATGCTCTACCAGCAGAGCATGCAACCCTTCCTGAGTGGATAACAGGGAGCTGTCTTTGTATCTGTCTCTTGATTGTCTGTAATTGTTTGTCTTAGCAAAGAACATTGAACTTGGCAGGTGTTTAATGTTGACTAAATCAGTTTGGCCTTTAAAACTAGATTGTGTGTTGTGCCAGCACAAAAATTGTGATTGTCTTCATTTTATCAGCCTTGAACAATCCTGGGGCCAGCAGAGGCTTAAATGCATTATCTATCATATGATCAATCTGTGCAAAGCACTCTGCTTCCCTGGAGCAGTTTCTTATTCCAGGGAGCTGAGGACCAGATGGGGGTGGAGGTGCACAGACATGGGGTAGAGCCCTGTCCACTCCTCTGGAGTCCTTACCCACACACTCCCCATTCTCTGGGGAGGGCCGGAAGCCAATTTCACACAGACAGTCGAAGGAGCCCTCCGTGTTGACACAGTGTCCCCCCAAACACTGGTCTGCAGCTGCACACTCATCCACATCTAGAAAACAGACATGTATGACCAGAACCAGCCAATGATCTCTTCCCTGTTATCACCTGGTTCAGCTTCCTCTGGGCTCCAAGTAGCCCATAAGATGGCTACAGAGTGGCTTGGGGTAGGAAAGGGCTAGAAAATCCTAAGGAGAGTCCAGAGCTGGATATTAGAGACCATGCTATGGGGAGGAGTGCTGGGGCCAGGCCTCTGTCAAGGGGTAAAGGGTGACTGGAGAGAGGGTGCCTGCTACAGACATCACAGAGAGGCTCTGCAGAGAGACTCTTGAGTCCCTCCCTGCCCACCTGGCTCCCCACATCACTCCTGCCCTTCCATCTTCTCATGCATGCAGGCAGCCATGAGCATTTTATTTTATTTCAGTACCGGTATGAAGAAGGATGAAGCCCCTGCATAGACTCTAGTACTCCTTGTCCCTGCCCCCAGACACAGCTGGCTTCTCACCCTGGCAGCTGGTGCCTCCATCTGCATTGGCAAAGCCAGGCGCGCAGAGACAGAAGAAGGACCCATGGCTGTTGAGGCACTCGCCATTTGGCGCACAGTGTGCCTCCCCTGCACACTCATCCACATCTGCAGGGGAAAAGATGGCAGCAAGGTGTCCCCACCTCCCCATACACTCACTGTCTCAACCCTCAGTGGGGACAGTCAGGCCACTCACCCTCACACACAGTGCCATTGGCCAACTGGAAGCCTGGGGGACAGAGGCACTGATAGGAGCCAGGTGTGTTCTTGCACTCGCCTCCCAGGCAGCTGTTCTGGGTGTCTTCACACTCATCCACATCTGCAGGGCCACACAAGGTTGTGAGGCAGCTGACGGTGACACCTCCCAAGGCCAGCTTTGAGGGGGAGGTTTCCAGAGGACCTGTCACCTGCCTGTGGAGACTGAACCTTTGGGACCATCCTCCCAGCATAGAGCAGCTGGGAGAAGCTGGTGAGGGAGTAGCATCCCTTCCCCCCCACACTCCACAATCTCTGGGAAGGGCTGGAAAACCATCTCGCACAGACAGCTGAAGGAGCCCTTGGTGTTGACACAGTGCACCCCCTCCTACTGGTCTGTGGCAGATGTTCATCAACATCTAGAACAGAATAGGAGCGGGATGACTACTGCTCCTTCCGCTTGGCCCTGCTCTGCCAGGTTAATTCACAGCCCACAGTGCCCAGCAGTCCTAGCCCAGTGAAGCCAAAGCCTTATGCCCCTGTCACTACTAAGAGGCCTCTGATTTCAATGAGAAGCAATGGGAAAACAAATGGGAAATGAACCAAGAAAACAGACACAGTGAACCTGAGAAGGTACCAGAAATTTGATTCTTCAAGTTGGCTTACAGATTGCCTGGTACAGGTCAATGGTCTCCCAGCAGCCACCCTTATGAGGCACACTTAGGGAGTTTGTCAGGGCACAGATTCCAAGGGCCCCTTGAGTCCACAGGGTAAATTAGGACAAGGTCCAGGGAGCTGCACAGTGAACCATGCCTTTCAGTGATGCTCAAGTAGACTGAAGCCTGTGAACCAACGGCTTATTGTCTCATAAGACCCAGGTCTGTGGTCACCTCTCTGACTTCCATTCTGGGAGGGGAGAGAATGTGAGTCTCCAGCCATCCCACCCTTCTAGGGAGGCCCCAGTTCCTTCTTGCTTGCAGAGGAGCAGGTTAGTATCCTAACTGTGCTCCCACACGATGGGGCTCTTACCTTCACAGGTGCGGCCCAGGGGGCTGGGCCGGTACCCCTCGTGGCAGTTCTTGCAGGAGAAGGAGCCCACAGTGTTGGTGCAGACTCCTGTGGGGCAGACTCCGGGAAAGGTGCACTCATCCAGGTCTGGGCAGACAGACAGCCATAGCCAGTGATCCAGGAGGGCTTCCCCCAGCCAGTGACAGTGAGGCCCTCAACACTCTCTAGCCCCTCTCCAAGCTTGGAGGACATTTGGGGCCTCTGGGGAAGGGCAGGCCCTGGCTGGGGGCATTCTATGTCAATCCCCACGACTCTTCTCTAGATTGCTCCATTGGTAGCTCCCACCTCAGCTTCCTCTGGTCTCTGTGACCTCCTATTCCTCCTGTCCTCACCTTTGAACATGGGGATTATGATAATAGAAGCTCTCTTTGGGGCCAAGTCCCTTCATAGGGCCCTCTAGCCTAAGCTGGATTCTCCCTTGCCCCAAGACTGGCCAGATAATAGAGTCTCCTTCTGTCCCTTTGGCCACCACCTCCCCAGGGCTACCTTCACAAGCAGTGCCATCTTCATTCACCCAGTAACCACTCTTGCAGGGTGAGCAGGTAAAGGAGCCCTCGGTGTTGAGGCAGAGGCCTGTAGGGCACGAGGCCCGGGTGGCACACTCGTCCACATCTGAAACAGGCCATTGAGTTCTGTGTGGGATTCTGCAGGGCAGACATGCCAGGATAGCCAGACGGACAGGTGGGCAGGGATTGGGGCAAGCACAGGTCTTGGCAGGGTGCAAACACACTTGGCAGGTGTGAGGTCAGCGTGGTTAGGGATACGTGATTGGGTGGATATGGGGGCACACACAGAGAGAGCCACAGGCTGATTTGCCTGTGGAGGTGGGGTGCTTCAGTATCTTTGTACCTTGGCAGCCCTTCCCATCTGAGATGACCTTGTAGCCATGATCACAAGAGCATCTAAAGGAGCCTTCCAGGTTGATACACCTTCCATGGGTGCAGACCCCGGGACTCAGACACTCATTCACATCTGTGGGTGAGAAGATGTCACACGGCTCCTCCCCTTCATGCAGCTGCTCTTGGCAGGCATGGAGCATTTCAATTGGAATAGGCCTCCAGAGGGACTATGCTGGCTTCGGTAAGCTACACTGGGAAGGCTATGAAGCCAGGCTCCTTAGCACACCTGGGCAGGGCAGGGTCGCCTCCCCAGGAGCTCTCCTCAACCCCATCTGGTAACACAGAGTACTCTGCATATGTCCTAGAAAAAAGGACCAGGTGCCCCAGCCTTGGGCTGGTTTAGCCCATCTCAGGACACTTAGAATGAGGTGTCCAAGATTTACCTCACTGTGGGTCTGACCCTCTCCTACCTGCCATCAAACAACCCACGTTCCCAGCCTGACCACCAGCTTTAATAGGTGGGCGGGCAGTGTGGAGAGAGGCCAGACCATGCCTGGGTGGCTGTGGCAGTCTCAAGGGCCTGGGAAATGTCTGCCCTCTCCAGAGCCTCAAAGCATCTATTCAAAACAAAGTTCCTCCTGGCATTCCGAACCCCAGGCCCTTCTTGCGGGGGCTGAAGGGAAGGAGCGCTCCCCCGACTGCTACCAAGCAGCCTCTGGAGGGAGGAGGACACCACGTTTGCTGAATGGCACTGTTTAGATAGTGCAGTCATGCAGGAGAGCAGAAGGGCCTGGCTGTCGGCTTTCCCCCATCCACTCAGTCTCATCCTAAGACCCTCAGGCTCCTCACCCCACCCCACAGGAGTCATCCACAGAAGCTTCTGGGACATGGGGCTGTAGCTTCAGAACGGATGTGGCCAGGGAACAGAAGAGGCCTCCACCCTTGCTGATTCAGAGGGCAGAGCACCATAACTGAAGCCCACTCATGTCAGGCTCTGTGTCCTCTGGGACACTGGGTCATGGAGGAC